>NC_092327.1:34821666-35424375 GCF_036785885.1 Coffea arabica
CTCATCATAAATGATCAAGATAAAGTCAACGTGCACTTATTTTATCATCTACCACTCTACAATCTGCTTCCATGTTCTATATTTTGCAAATTGTCATTCACTTCCCTTGTTATCTGGAAACTCTTTGTGGGAACCTCCCTTTCTGTCCATTACCTTTCTGATCAAGTCAAATCTTGCTAATATCAGTCAAAGTTAAAGCAAATATGACAAGTCCAAGATTGAATCCTTCCTCGCTATTCTCCACATTTATCCACGGTTCTTACAGCTCCCTTTCGCTTTCCACGAATCAGGCGAAAAAATCATAAACTTGCCTTCTTGAAATACAGTTCTCCAAATAACTACCACTTCAATGTGATGCCAACCAGTCTCCAGACAGCCTTCCAACACCAAAAGCTTCCAACCAGCCACGGGCAAAGAATTTTACCAAGAACGTAAAGAACCACAGATACACATTACACAGGAAAGCCACATTAATGCCTAGAAAAGTTAGACATGTAAAAAAAAATTTCATCTTCCTCACCCCAAAATGAACCATGGATTATTTACTTTATCGCCCAGCCAAAACCGTCAACCTCAAAAACTTCAACTAACAACTCATTTTGAAATTGAATCTTTGAGTGTATTGTAAGTGTTAACTGTAATATGCACCGTGCTTGTACAACAACAGTCTCGACTCTAAAAGTTTACAGCCACCGAAATATGGTTTTGTACAGGTTCTTCTGCAGGTGTTGGTGTAGTATTTCTCATGATAGCTGCTTATGCCTCGTACAAAATAGTAAAAAAGAGGCGCAACAAAAAGCGCCAAGAGAAATTTTTTAAACGAAATGGAGGTCTTTTGTTGCAACAACAATTATCTGCTGATGAAGGTGCGGTTGAGAAAACAATGCTATTCTCTGCTAAAGAATTGAACAAGGCCAGTGATGGATTCAACAAAAATCGCATACTAGGTCAAGGAGGTCAAGGTACAGTTTACAAAGGGATGCTAACAGATGGCAGAATTGTAGCAATCAAGAAGTCAAAAAAGGTTGATGAAAACCAATTGGAACAATTCATCAACGAGGTTGTCATTCTTTCACAAATCAATCATAGGAATGTGGTAAAGCTTCTAGGTTGTTGTCTGGAGACAGAAGTCCCACTACTAGTTTATGAATTTATCCCCAATGGAACCCTCTTTACCCTTATACATACTGGGAATAATGAGGAGCTTCCCTTGACTTGGAATTTGAGACTAAGAATAGCCACCGAGGTAGCAGGAGCATTGGCATATCTGCACTCAGCAGTTTCAATTCCAATCTTCCACAGAGATATCAAATCCAGCAATATACTTTTGGATGAAAAATACGTAGCAAAAGTATCTGACTTTGGAACTTCGAGGTCTGTGGCAATTGACAAAACTCACTTAACTACTGTAGTTAAAGGGACTTTTGGCTATTTGGATCCAGAATATTTCCAGTCAAGCCAATTTACAGAGAAAAGTGATGTCTACAGTTTTGGGGTGGTCCTTGCTGAGCTTTTGACAAGACAAAAGCCAATATCCTCAGCAGCAACAGATGAAACTTGTAACTTGAGTTTGGCCACAAGGTTCCTGATATCCATGGAAGAGGATTCTCTCGAAAATATTCTTGATCCTCAACTGGTAAATGAAGAGAATGAACAGGAGGTTACAGCAGTTGCTAAACTTGCACAACGATGCTTAAATTTAAATGGGAAGAAAAGGCCAACTATGAAGGAAGTTGTCATTGGATTGGAAAGCCTTAAACTATCATCAGTGCATTCAACTACTCCAGGAAATTTTCAAAGTCCAAGTTGCACTGAGGGAGAATCTTTTGTGTTTTTCAATAACAATTATACATGGACAACTGAAGGTGATAGCTTTAGATCAGCTTCAGATGTCCATCCACTACTGAATAAGCACTAGTTTAGTATTCTGTTTAGTGGTTAGAGTTGTATATTTATTTCGCAGATATGCTCATACTTGTCATGTCATGTCCTGGACATCCTTAAATTTGTTATGGTAACAAATAAGGAGTTTTATTTTTCCAAAATACCTTTGATTATAAAAAAAAATTTCAGACTAACCTAATTCTTCAATGCTTCTTTCTAACTGGCCATCATGCCCATCACTGGGAAGATCACCTATGGAACTTTTGCTTACTTCAGCTTTTAAGTTTAGCTATATTCTTTCAGCTTCATTTAGAACACTATTTTCATTAATAATGTCATAATTCAGCATCATAAGTCGAGGGCTACTCTATCCATGTTTACTGCAGTTGAAAGGCCTAAAAAGAATATAAAACAGCAATATTGCACAAAGTTCGAACCCCATTCTCAATTAGCATTCCATCATAAATATGGGCACGAAATTACACATTCGACTTCCATAAGACTTCTTCATAGACCCTGCACTTTTATATCAGTATAGTGAAGTGTTCCAAAAAAAAATTTTTCTTGATTGCTTCTGAGTGTTAAACTGACTAAACATTATTCCTCATTACATATATTTGTCCAAGATTGTTTATCGTCTACCACCGTAGGTTCTTTTTAAGTTTTTGACTCACCAGCGAAAAATGTCAAAGCGTAAAACACAATAAAGAAGCTGCGAACCTATCAATGGTGAATCCTCTCTCCCCCAAGCCGAACTAGATGAATATGTCAGTGTTGCCCACAATGCTGCAGGTGCCGTGGAGGAAATCATCGGAAAAGAATGGTGGGTGTCGAGTTACAGAGGCCAAAATCAGAGCAAAGGAAGCCGTGTTTTCAATTATCTTAAAGAAGTTCCCTTCTCATACAGTATTGGAGAGGAAACGAAGTGGTGCAATCTTCAGGCCATGACAGAAGGGGCGGCTGCACCTGATTTTGTTCCTGTTGACGGCACTGAGGCCTTTTCCTGCAATTACCGGGATGCATTTGGGACTTTAATTGCATTGCTTCCCAAGGAAAAACCCATTTTAGGCTGCATTATTCAGCCATCCAAGAGAACCTGAAGGTTTGGAGACTTGGATTAAACAGGGAGAAGAACAATTGAGAGGGAATACGGCAAAGCAGTTTCCCTGGATTCTTGCGAAGAAGAGTTGGATTCATGTTGCAAAAAGTTGAATGAAGCATATGCTGTGATCAAAAGCCTGAATTACAATGTTACAATTTGATGCTGAAAAGGTGAATGGTAGGGTTGGGTCCTTTTTTTCATGACGGGAGCTGTATTGCATATGGTTTGGTGGCACCAGGTTCATTGGATGTGCTGATCGTTGTGCATTGGATCCTTCATATGGCTCCTGCCTCTTGTGGAGGGCGTAAGAGAGATTATTACGGATTGGGATGGACATGAGATCTGTTGGGATCTCTGAAATCCAGGGTGGGTCCAGAAAGGAGATTTCAAAATGGTAGCAGCAATGGAGAAAAGGATTCATGATCATGGCATTCCATTCACGAATTATCATACATTATCCATTAAGGGGCTTCGAGTTTTTTATTTTCGTTAGCACTGTACTCATTTTTTTAGCTGCCTTCCGTTGTGTTTTGTTGAATATTTTAGGAATGTAAAATGGCTTTTACAAGTACAAATTTAGGGATTCTGGTTTGATCTCAGCCCCGGGCTTGCTGTTACTTAAATCCAAGCTAATTTTGTAGAAAGAGAGGACTTTTTTTTTTCCAGTTGTAATTCAACAGGTTATCTATGATTTCTTGGTCATAATAGTAATTAGCATCTAAGTTCCGAGTCTTGAGTAATGCCTTACTAATTAGACAACATGCACTGGGTCCATATATGGCACTTTCTGTTCTTGATATAGAACTAAAAGTTCTCAAAGCAGAATGTTGCAGAAGGCTGTTGAGAAGCTTAACTTGTAGTCCAAAATAGTGAATGCCTCAGCACATAATCAGGTTCTTAGTGATTGATGCATATAATCAGCTTTCACATACAATTAGCTCCAGATTTAAGTAACCATAACAGATAATCAGGTTTTACATGCTATCTTATATCCAGTCTTCCTCAGTATTACTATTATAAGGAGCTTAAAAGGAGCTTAAAACAGTGAGTAAAGAAATCATCAGTAGCTTCTTACATGTCTTAGAGCCAGAAGAAAAGTTGGGAAACCAGCCTTCCAACTTCAATCCCTTCTCCTTTTCATCATGCTTTATACTGCAGTATCTTGCAAGCCTTCAGACAAGAATGAAGAAATTAGACCAAACTAATCTCGAAAGGGAAAGTATGTAACTGTATTATGTCTGCTATATTTCTGTTATCTGTCCCTTTATTCATACCAATGCGAACACCTCTTATATTTCTGTGCTAATCCGATTAAGCTGAACAATCAGAGTACATAAATATTGCTGCTGAAACTTAAGTATTGAAACAGCAATTTGCCTCGGCTCAGATAATGCGAATTTCATTGAGGATAATAATGTTATTCCCACCAAATTCAGAGGACAGAATTGATGGAAAACAGAGAAAGAAAATGCTGTAGAGGGAGTTACAAGAGAGAGGGAAACTTGAGGAGAATGATTCCATTTTCAAGCAAAGTGCAAACATGATTATAATTCTGACAATGCAGAAAATGATCCTAACGTTTAAGTGGTGGCTATCCTAACTAACTTCAGCTTGCAGAAGAAAATTAACTGCTAAGAAGTGAGATAATGAGGGACTGCCATCTGACGCTTCTTGGAACTAAATTACAGAAGGCGTGATAGCCAGACCAGAACATTATCCTGCTGGAATAAGAAAACGTGGTTTTGTCTTGATGATATCAGTCCATGCATTCTGTCATGTTTCTTCAAGAATTAAACTCCCTAACTTCTAATGAATGACTCACCTCGTATTTAAGCCGCCAAATCTCAATTTCTTCAGTTCAAAACTATTCTTTCAATCTGCTTCATGGCATGCATTTCTGCTAATATGTCCAGTTATTCATAATAGTGGTAAGATAATGAACTTTTTTTTAAAGAGATCCCTTTAACTGACCTCTTTAAAATGCTTCAGAATTTTTATTTTGGGCTACAGCATTTTAAAGATATCAAGTTCGAGTCCTGTACCTAGTAGTTGGGTATAGAAAGGGAGTGAGGAGAGGTGGGCATGAAAAAAAAAATTTTTTTTTTGAGATGACCCAAAAATGGCCACACTAATTCAACTTGTATACCAGTACTTGTACAAATTATTCATTTGAATTGACTGCCTGACTACTGAATCTTATGATTTGTTTAGATGATTTATTTGAAATAATTACTGTAACACTTTTTGTGATGTGATGTATGTGAAATAAAAAGGTGATTGAAAAGATAAAAAGTTGATTGAAATTTGTAAAATAATTTTTTTTTATCTAAAATCATCTCAATCCAAACAAACCCTTAGTTTATCAATAAAATGGTCAAAGCCCCTAAATATCCCTATTGGTTTTGATCCCCAGCTACAAATTTCTGCAACATTTCAGTTAGACGTTAACATATGTGCAGAGGCCACTGGCCATTTGATCCAGTGATCATCACCATTAAAGGTGATGCTGGAGGTCAGGGGTTCAATCCCTGCCTCCCACAAATTTGCCACAATTTGTGGCGGTCTTAAGTGACCTTCATCATCGATGGAGTCTGTACTTACATCGAACCCCCTCCCCTTCCCCTTAGACTAGACTAGATTAGGTTACAGGACATCTATTGTTTCGAAAAAAAAAAAGTTAACATATGTGCAGAGGGAGTACTTTGGTATCTCACGTAGATCCGGTCTATATTCTTACACGTAGATCGAGAGGCTTACAGTTTGCCACATCCTCTCCTTAATAAGCTCCAAATCTAACAACCCACTGGGTCTCATCTCCGCCTCCTCTCCCGAATTCCTCCGCCCCCATTACCAACACCACCACACCCATCTCCGCCACCCCTCATTTGCAGACTCATGAAACTTCCAGTCTTCCCCCTATCTGTAAACACATCAACTCCTGCCAATCAAAACATCCTCCTCTCCCATGATGTCTTTCCAGTAGATCCAGAAATCAGAGGAAAGGTAGGAGTGATGGATTTTCTTCCTCTCTTCTTCTCACAAAGATTTCTACCCACATGCTTCCTCCTCCACTCCCCCAAAAAAACAAAAAAAAAAAATTTTGTCTCCTTTCTCTCTTTAAAAATTGAATGGATGAATATATGATTTTGATCCTAAGATTTGGGGTCTTTAAGAATGAATTCCAACTTCCAAACGCTTAGCTGAGAAGGCAGAATCGGTTGATAGTAACAAGGGGAAAGAAAAGAGAGAGAATTTGAATCTCTCAATATTTACTATATATTTTCAGGGCTTCTTGATTGTGTCATTGTTTCGGGACATCAATTCATCAAAATGCAGAGTGGGATTAGGAACTTGAGATGGCAAGCAGGAAATCGGAAAATCAGCCGCCGCAAAATATAGGGTCCGGTCCGTCCGGAAATTGGTTTTTCGATTGAGTTTTGAATATTTAATTCATGTCCATGATGTGATAGATTATCGTCCGTTCGATCTATAGGTGGGCCCGTACATCGAAGCTACCCAAGTTTTTGTCCATTTGGATTAGTGTCAAACATTTAATACAATATCCCACTTCAAAAGAGTATTTCAATGGTGAATCAAAAATACATCTGAGCCCCTCATTAGTTTGACTATTGTATAATAAATAATCCTAACAGTTTTACAGTTGCTGATTATATAAACTCTATAATCCTAAAAGATGTCATCAATGATAAATATAAACAAGTTTCACCAAATGAAATCATTTCTCTTTAGTCCCTCCAGGATAGTCGATCTGGTGGTGTAGTCTCTAGTTAGAGTATCCATCAGAGTTCGACCCCCGTAACGAAAATGGGGAATAACCAAACAATCCGAATAAGGGTTGGGGTCTGAAGTGGGATCAGGTCCTTTTTTTGAACAAAAAAAAAAATCATTTCTCTTTAAAGTTACGCTATTCAAATTTGAGGAAAGAAATTTCAATATAATTTACATAGTGTTACAATTGCAATAGCACTATGAATCATTTTGCAATCCATGATTAATAGAAAAAAAATAAAGAAAAAAGTAGCTAAAATTAATAAAGGTTCATAAAATGACATAAAGGAGAACAACAAATTATTCAAAAGGCTAAAAATATAAACTCAAATGACAATAGAAAAAAAAAAGGCACTCATGTCACCCATATCCAAAAGAAAGTGGAATGCTTTGTTGCCTGTGCATTGGTGTTGGTTAGAAAAATCAATTTTTAAATATTAACTATTAAATTCTTTTCATCTCAATTACATTTATTCTTTGAAATAAAAGAAGAAATTTCAAAGCATCCCTTATTAGTTTACTGATTTTCTGTAGGGATGCCGATTGATGATGAAGAATCATAGCAACCGAAAGTCAATAAAGGTTGGCGAACTCCTCTAGAATGACTATGAGATCGTCATGCCTTGCCAAGGCAACCACTATGATGAAATTTCAAGGATTTTATCTATGAATAATCCCAGTTCAAATAGACTTTTATAGTTTAGACTGGGTCATAATGAAAAGGGTTAAATGCAAAAAATCCTCACAAACTATATACCGAGTTGCAGTTTACCCCCTAAACTATAATAATAGGCATTTTGCCCCCTTGAATGATTTGTTTGGACAAATCTACCCCTTTTATTTTAAGCATTGTTATTTTTCTTTTTTCCCTATCATTTTCTTTTTAAATTCTTCCTTTTTTTCTGTAAACATTGTTTAAATAAGTAGACTAGATTAGTCAAAATTTGTTTATTTCTTAATTTCGTATGCTAATATTTTATTAAAAAAAATCTATGGAATACAATATTTTTTTTTCCAAATGTTGAAGTCAATGTCATTTAAGAAATTGAACTTTTCAAATGTATAATAACAAAATAGAGAAATTGATTAATCAATCATTAGTAGTATCAATAACAAAAAAGATGAACTACTATTGTTGTTTATTCTTATTTTTTATTTCACTACAAATAACAATTGCTAACTTTTCTTTTTTATGTGATATATAATGTTACTTTTATTATAAGTAGTTGAGTAACTGTGAACTTTTAATTAGTTTATAGGTACTTAAATTGTTGAATTACTAGATTAATACACTTTATAATATAAGCTACATATATTTTGTAATAACAAAGAGTTTATGACAAATTATTAAGAATGAATTTAACAAATAAACAAATTAAAAAAATAGTTTAAAAAATATTAAAATTTTTGATGTAAGTCTTTTCACATCGGAGAGAGATATTGGCTAGTTCCAAGAGACAAGAAGAGCAAAAAGAAAATAAAAGGAAAAAAAATGAAAAAAGCTAATAGAGAAAAAAAAAAAAAAAGGATTTAAGATATTTAGCAGTTAACAGATGAACCTACGACTGCACAATTTGGTATGGCTGATATAAGGTTAATCTATGCGCTATTCTTGTTTCTTTACCTCATTGTTCCATCATCCGGGGTGGAAACATTTCCAATAGCGAAGCCAGGATGCAAGGATACCTGTGGAAGTGTGAAGATTCCATACCCATTTGGAATTGGTCCTGATTGTGCTCTCAATGAAGCATATAGCATACGTTGTACAGGTCCCTCTGGTGATTCCATCAATGGTCTAAGGCCATATCTGGGGCTTCAACCTGGACAAAGCGCCCAAAGAATCGTGGAGGTGCTGGAAGTCTCCCTGAGAGACCAAACTATAACCATCAATTACCCACTTTCTCAAATCTGCTCAGTCAACAGGACAACCCTTGATGCGTCCGTATTTGAGAGTTCCCTTGCTCAAGCTCCTTTCTTTGTTTCCAGAGAACACAATAAACTTATGTTTCTTGGATGCGGTAATGCCCTCTTACATTTGATAGATGGCAGTCAGCAGATCTTGTCTGGTTGCACCTCAATGTGTAACAGCACCGCGACAATTACCGGTTGCTATGGCATCAATTGTTGTCAGGCAAGCATTCCATACTACCTCAGCCAATACAGTTTGCAGTTAACAGCGTCGGAGAACTTCACATCTAGCACCTGTGCTTATGCCTTCTTGGTTGACCAAAACTGGGAGTTGGAGAATTATACTTCAAAAGTATTTCTAAAAAATGCTCCTGTTGTGTGGTCCTGGCCCCTGAATCATTCTCAAATTCAAACCATCTCAGGTTGCAGTGCCCAAAATAGCTCCCTTCAGTTAAAATCCAGCAGTATTACCACTTATCAGTGTGAATGCAGTGCCTTAGGAGATGATACTTGGTTTTATCAAATCAATCCGTACTTAGATGGCGCCTGTAAACACGGTGAGTATTTAAGAGAATGGATTTATTATTATTATTCCTCCCCCTAAAAGATTGTCCTTTTTGAATATTCTCTAAATCTTGTTTCTTCTGAATCTTTGTTTCTTTTTCAAAGCCATTGCCGAAATCAGGCGCAAGGGGAACAGGACAGCGATTATTACTGGTAAGCTATCCATCCCTTTTGTAATTTCCATTCATAGTGCTCGAAAAGTAGTCAGAAAATGGTCTTCTTTTGAATTAGCGTTTAATCGTATCTTTTGTAGTGACGGTGTTGCACATGATGGTAAGGTTTCTGTTATGTGTGTATAGACTCCGTTCGGAAATTGGTTTAATTTATTTTAGACAGGTTTCTTGTTTTGTATGGAAGTAACTAATTTCCTAATTGATTTTAGTTGCTTGAAATAATAGTCAAGAAATTTCCTATTTTATTTAGAATTAGAAGCTATTTCGTATTTTGCAAAAGTCTAGGAATTAGAATTGATTTCCTATTGTTATTTGGGTTTTGGCCAAATAATGTTATCTATAAATAGGTGAATTATCATACTACATAAATAAGTTGGCACATAAGAGGCGAGGGTTCTTGGATTCAAGTTGTATTCTTGTATAGATTTTCCTCTCATAATAAAAATTGGGCGAGGGTTCTTGGGTTCAAGTTGTATTCTTGTATAGGTTTTCCTCTCATAATAGAGAACGGGTTTTTCTCCATGGACGTAGGCAGACGTAGGCTCAATGGTAGAGTCGAACCACGTTAAATATTGTGTGTCGTCTGTCTTTCATGCATGTAGCTTGTTTGTCATTAAATTGTTGTATACTTGATATCTCAATAGTCGTGTATTTTGCATTGGGATCCTAACAGACTCCGATATTTAGTATTAACCTAATCGAGAATTTACACAGGTACTGCCGTCGGAGCTGGCATGTTGATTCTTTTGATCATTACATTTTGTTTGTACAAAGTAGTGAAGAAGATACACGAAAATAAGCGCAAAGAGAAATTTTTCAGAAAAATGTTAAAACAACAGTTACCTGCCGAGGATATTGAAAATGCAAAGCTTTTCACTGCTAAGGAATTAAGCAGCGCCACTGACAATTTCAATGAAAATCGAATACTTGGTCAAGGTGGTCAAGGTACAGTATATAAAGGGATGTTAAATGATGGAAAGATAGTGGCAATCAAAAAGGCGAAAAATGTGAATGACATGCGCTTTGAGGAATTCGTGAATGAGTTGGTCCTTTTGTCGCAAGTCAATCACAGGAATGTAGTAAAACTCCTAGGCTGTTGTTTGCAAACAGAAGTTCCCCTACTGGTTTACGAATTCATCCCCAATGGAACCCTTCATAGCCTCATTCATAATCAGAATGAAGTTGAATTCCCCTTCACTTGGAACTTGAGACTAAGAATAGCCACGGAGATAGCAGGGGCATTGGCATATCTGCACTCACAAATCTCAGTTCCCATCTTGCATAGAGATGTCAAATCCAGCAATGTACTTTTGGATGAAAAGTACATAGCCAAAGTAGCAGATTTTGGAACTTCCAGGTCCATTGAAGTTGATAAAACTCACTTAACTACAGGTGTTAAGGGGACTTTTGGCTATTTGGATCCAGAGTACTTTCAGACGAGTCAGTACACGGAGAAAAGTGATGTTTACAGCTTTGGAGTTGTTCTTGTCGAGCTACTAACAAGACAAAAGCCAATATCCTCCACACAAACAGCAGAAGCTCATGATGGTGTGAGTTTGGTGGACAGATTTATAAAATCCATGAACCAGAATTCTCTGCAAATGATTCTTGATCCTCAAATTTTAGATGAAAGAAATGAGAGTGAGGTTGTTCTTGTTGCTAAACTTGCACGACGATGCCTAAACGCAACCGGGAAAACAAGGCCAACTATGAAGCAAATACTCACGGAGTTGGAAAGCACTAAATTGTCCAAAGGGGATTCAACTGTTGATGCAGATTTTCAAGGTCCAAGTTGTATTGAAAAGTTGCCTGTTGGCATTGTTGGGGATCCTGATACATACACCTGGACAAGTGGAAGTGATCCTGTTGAGTCATCTTCAGATGCCTACCCTTTTCTGAGTAATCTAGTCTAATTAATTGAAGGATTCTTTATCACTAGTGCTTGAGATGTCCCATATTTTTGTGCTGCCACCTATCTATTGATTCATTCATTTATTTTTGAATCATGTAACTGTGTGACAAACCTCTACTCTTCATTGGTTAGTATGCAAGTAGATAAAAAAATGTAGTATCCATTTCCCTCTCTTAATTAACACATTGACACCAACGATGTTAACTTGTGATTATCTGAAATATGATTTGAAATAAAATTGTCGTAGAACTTTTTACGATGTAACGTACTTGAAATAAGAAAGATAATTGAAAAAATAAAAATGTGTTTATAATTCAAGCAAATAATTTTTTAACAAATAAAAACGCTTCAAACACAGTATTGTCATCCAAAGCGTCTATATATTTTGTTGTGTTTCTATCCCGATTTGTTTATCAATCTGATCTTCGTCAAAGATTTGTTTTGTATCAAAATACTAGCATTTAACCAAATTTAAGTGATTTCTTGTAAGCATACAGATAATTTGTAAATAACCCTTTATAAACCAATTTGTGGAAGAAAACCTTCTTTGTCTATACTTGATTGACATGTCAAAGTTTCTAGCCTGACCATCCAAAAATGGCTTCATTAATTCAACTCGTTTGACAATTCACCAAGATACTTGTGCTGAGTAGGTCAAAAATTTGTTCCTTTTTTTTTGTCGAAACGATAGATGTCCTATAACCTAATCTAGCCTAGTCTAAGGGGAAGGGGAGGGGGTTCGATGTGAGTACAGACTCCATCGATGAAGGTCAATTAAGACCGCCACAAATTGAGGCATGGAAATGACTAAATGCCTACTGAATCTCAGTTTATCAAAAAAAAAAAAAAATGGACAAAAGCCCCTAAAATATCCCATTAGCTTGATCCCTAGCTAGCTACAACTTTTTGCAACTTTTCTTTTTCAAAAACAATGCAACTTCCAGTAATACATCTTCTCTTATAAGAGTTTTCTCTCCTCCTAACACTTCCTTTTGGGAGCATTTCTTATTCCTATTTTTATTATTTTTTGTTAGATTTGAGAACTTTTAATTGTAATTCCTCAAACATTTTTTTTTTTGTCAAATCTAAACTTTCTCCTGAACTTGATACAATTGTTTAGTAAATTTAATTGTTGAAGACAAGTATAAATTGACTATTGGATTGCAGTGATCCAACTGAATTTGAAATATATTTAGGAGATTTCAAGGTGTTATGTTGCTGATTTTTTTTTTTATCTAATATTGCATATTTTCATTTTTATACTCTTTTGTATAAAATAAAAAGACCTTGTTGGACATGTCAATTACTAACTTATCTTCATGTGCAAGCAAAATCATATTGTGCTACACAAAAGTCAAAAAAAGATGTAATTTTGGACTTCCACAGGTGCTACCACCATTGGGCCCGTTATTTATATCTCTGTGCAAAGCAGCAGTCAAAAAGAGGCACCAAAAACCGACAAAAAAATTTTTTTAACTCAACTGACGAATTCAATACATAAAAATGTAATAGTAGTTGGTGAAGGTGGTCAAGATACATATTTTCTAAAGGGGTTGCTGATTGATTATGGCACATTGATAGCAACCAAAAGGTCAATGAAAGTTGACGAAAGCCACTTGGGCCAATTCATCAAGAAGAAGAAAGATCGTCATTCTTTCCCGAGAAATTAACCACTACCTATGATAAAAATAAAACTTCTAGGTTGTTTTTTTTTTTTTTTTTTTTTTTTTTTGCTTATAAGAATAAATCCCAATTCAATCCACCTTAGACTTGTTCATAATGAGAATGATGATACGATTTCCCCGAATGAAGAACGATATTTGGACAAGTGAACCTCGTACGAAGTTCTTGTAGCTTTCTTTTCCAACCAGAATATCTTATCTTATTGTGACACCTTCAACTCATTCCTGATTCTTTTACTGATTCTATAAAGCTTTACGACTGATTCAGCAATTCAAATTGCTGGCGTGAAGGTTAGATATTAATTTATCTTACCAGCTTTTGAATCTCATGCAGACTATATATATATATAATGTATAATCCGCAGACTCCAAGACATTCCTGACATTTCAAACTTTTTCTCTGCAACTAAGAAATAAGCCTATGACTGCACAATTTGGTACGGGTGATATGAGGTTAATCTCTGTGTTGTTTTTGTTTCTTTACCTCGTTGTTCTGTCATCTGGGGCGACAAGATTTCCAATGGCGAAGCCAGGGTGCAGAGATACCTGTGGGACTGTGACAATTCCCTACCCTTTTGGAATTGGTCCTGGTTGTGCTCTCAATCAAGCTTACACCATCAATTGTACCGATGGAGTTGACAGTTCCATGGACGGTTCAAGGCCATATCTGACCATTCGACCGCAAGGAGGGTCCTTACAATTCAGGCAGGTGCTGGAAGTGTCCCTGAGGGGCCAAACTGTAACCATAAATACTACAACATCTGCAGTTTGCTGGGATCAAGGGCAAGTCGATCTGCCCTTGCTCGATCCTGTCCTTAATGGAACCCCTTTCTTATACTCTCCAGAACACGACAAGCTGATGCTTGTTGGCTGTGGTAATGTTCTCCTCACTTTGGGTTTTGACAGTCCGGAGATTTTGTCTGGTTGCACCTCAATGTGTAGTGGCAGAAAGACACCCGGTTGCTATGGCATCAATTGTTGTCAAGCAAGTTTTCCTTACTACATCAGCCAATACAGTTTGAACTTAACAGCCTCACAGAACTTAACATCTCGTACCTGTTCATATGCCTTGTTTGTAGACCAAAAGTGGAACTTAGATGATTACTTGAACCCTTTAAAAGATCCATTCTTTCCTGTTGTCTGGTCCTGGACCCTCCCAAATTATTCAGATATTGATGCCATCTCAGGCTGCAGTCCCAAAAATAGCTCCCTTCAATTAGAATCCGGGAACATTTCCAGTTACCAGTGTGAATGCAGAACCTTAGGAGGTGATACTTGGTTTTATCAGATCAACCCATACTTAGATGGCGCATGCCAAGAAGGTAACATTTTCAGAGGATAGGGCATTTTTTTTTTGTAACTTAATGATTTAACCTTTTGGTTTCAACTACCATTTTCTCTAATCATAGCAGATTGTCCTTCTGGATCTTCATCTGAAACTTATTTTTTGTGCTTGCTTGTTTCTTTTTCAAAGCCATTTCCCAAATCAGAGCCAGCAGAAGCAAGAGGGCAGCAATTATTATTGGTAATCCATCCATCACCTTTTATTTACAACTTTTTATTGATTTCAAGTCTCAATGGTATTGAAACATAACTTTTACAGTGAGCGTGTTGTACAGGTCTCTCTCTTTTTTATTGGCAAACATAATGCATCTCATAGTATCCCTAATCTAGTTCAAGATAGTCTTGACTCCCAAATTTACTTGCAATAATTTGATTTGGAAATTACACAGGTGCTACCATAGGAGCAGGCGTGTTAATTTTCATGATCATTATTTCAATATCATACAATGCACTGAAGAAGAGATGGAACAATAGGCGCAAAGAGAAGTTTTTCAAAAGAATGTTACAACAGCAGTTACCCGCTGATGATATTGAAAACACAAAACTTTTCACTGCAAAGGAATTGAGCAAGGCTACTGACGGATTCAACAACGATCGAATACTAGGTCGCGGTGGTCAAGGCACGGTATACAAAGGAATGTTGACTGATGGAAGGATTATAGCAATCAAAAAGGCTAAAAATGTTGATGACAGCCGCTTTGAAGAATTCGTCAATGAGGTGGTCATTCTGTCACAACTCAATCACAGGAATGTGGTAAAGCTCCTAGGTTGTTGTTTGGAGACAGAAGTTCCTTTACTGGTTTATGAATTCATCCCCAATGGAACCCTTTACAGTCTCATTCATAATCAGAATGATGATGAATTCCCCTTCACTTGGAACTTGAGACTAAGAATAGCCTCGGAGATAGCAGGTGCATTGGCATATCTGCACTCGCAAATCTCAGTTCCCATCTTGCATAGAGATGTCAAATCCAGCAATGTACTTTTGGATGAAAAGTACATAGCCAAAGTAGCGGATTTTGGAACTTCAAAGACCATTGAAGTTGATAAAACTCATTTAACTACAGCAGTGAAAGGGACATTTGGCTATTTGGACCCAGAATACTTCCACACAAGCCATTATACAGACAAAAGTGATGTTTACGGCTTTGGAGTTGTTCTTGTTGAGCTAATAACAAGACAAAAGCCAATATCTTCCACACCAATATCTTCCATGCAAACAGGAGAAGATAACTTTTGCATGAGTTTGGTAGAAAGGTTTTTGAAATCCATGAATCAGAATTCTCTGCAAACGATTCTTGATTCTCAACTTGTAGATGAAAGATATGAAAACGAGGTTATTTTTGTTGCTAAGCTTGCACGACAGTGCCTAAACTCAACGGGGAAAATGAGGCCAACAATGAGGGAAATACTTTTGGAGTTGGAAAGCATTAAATTGTCCAAACGTGATTCAACTATTGATACAAAATTTCAAAGTCCAAGTTGTATTGAAAATTTGGCTGGTGGGATTGTTGGGAATACTGATACATATTGTACATGGACAAGTGGAAGTGACACTGTTGAGTCATCTTCAGATGCTCACCCTTTTCTGTAGTTTAATTAAGGACTCTTAAAACTAGTGCTTGAGATTTTGTACATCATTATCATTAAAGTACCATGAGTCTTGGTACTTTGGAGTGTAAGTGTTTGAGATGTTGTCTATTGTAATAAAGTTTCATACTACCTATTTCCCCTCCCATATTCTGCTGCAAAGAAAAATCCAATCTAAGATTCTAACTTGTTCTCCCAAATGTCATCTAATATAGTCTCTAAGTCGATCCCTTAAAAAACCCAAAAAAAAAAAGCCACTGTATGTGTCATGGGAATTTTCAGCAAACAATTGCAGAATGTTAAAGATAATGATAATGTGTCGCTTCATAACTAATTATTTTTTCAACTACTTTTCTTTACATGTATGACTAATTCATCAAAATGCTTGTGTGAAGATTAGACACTAAGTCATCTAAATTGACTTGCTGAATATTGCATCTCAATGCATAAGATAACCCACAATGATCAAAATAACATCTTTTAAGGACAAAAGTTTCAGTTAATGTGAAAGTTTTGCATCCAAAACCATTTCCAACCCTAAACTATGGCACTTCATATTGATGATATTTTTATTTAGTAAGACAAATCTTTAATGTTTTCTGAAACAACACATTCATAATAACATGGAACTCATCTGCTATTATGGAAAGATCATAACCTCCAGATTGCAAATGGTCTGTCAATATAACACTGTATCTCCAAAGTAGTGTATCAGACAAGGTCTAGCAGAGTCCATCAAAGATTTGAAGCAACATTAAAATGGAAGTAATAGCTAACTTCTTTGTCTCACAAAACTTAGCTAAGTGCTTTTTCCTTCATGGCACTTCCTACTTCCTACAGATCAACCTTATACTCCAAATCAATTAATCTGGCTAAAGTTCATAGAAAAACCCGTGGAAACTTCATGTGTGTCTCAGTGCCAGAGTAGAGATGAGATCCAACTTCAGATTTACAAGGATCATTCATGATCTTCTCCCAAGCAACAATAAAAGAATAATACAGAAAAACAAGGGGGCCTTTGAAACGCCTTGAAACTTGAAACTTTAGAACAAATATAACATGTATTATAACCCCTAATACAAAATTTCCCTCCCCTCACTTCTCTCCTCTATTTCCCTCCCCTTCTTCTTTTTGGACAAATTTCTCTTCAGTTCTTCGTGATAATCCCCCACACACCATGCATAGGCAATCTTATATCAGTAAAGTTTCAATCTTTTCATTGTTTTCTTGAGATTTTCCTTGATATTCTCGATATAAAGTTGGTGATAAAAGCTTACATTGATAAATAGGTGAAATTTTTAAAAAAAAATGTTTTGCAGAAGGGTCCGTAGGCGAAGGCCTCATTCATTCATTCATTTGGGCACAAAAAAAAGTGATATTCTGTATTCAATACTCATGCTACAAGTTGGAGAGAATCAGTTGTGAATGTGGGTGGGTGCTCAAGTAATTTTCATTTTCATTAAGCACAAATCAAGAGTGGAGTGCCTTGGACGTTTGTTTGAAGTGCCAATTATTATTTGCCATTTTGAGGAGAATTTTAAAATCAAAAGGGCTGAAACTTTGCAAGAAATAAAATTTTGTGACTTTTCATAGTGTAACATTGACAAGGTTAGATAATTGGAGAGAAGGTACATGATTATGATTGGAACTTTGAAAGCGGTATGCTTCTTTTCAATTGCAATCAAAATTTGGATACAATAAATGTTAACGGTTTTTTTTTATTCCAAGCATGATTCAGATACAATGAATTTCATCAATGAATAAGAGGATGCAGGGAATAATAAATCTAAGAGCACATCAATGCAAACATTCAAAAATACTAAGGCGTTACCAAAACGACTAAAATGGTATAGGTAGATATGGGATTAGGTTTAGTTAGTCAAATTTCGTTTCTCGAAAGAAGAAAAAAACAATGGCAGTAATCTGCCTGCGTCAATTCGAAAGAAACTCTGCTTGGGTCGTCATTCTCTGGGCTTGTGGGGGGTCTTTACCACTTAGTAGCAGCGGGTCTAGTGGGCTTGGCCCCTGTCGGGGTTTCTATCCCACATCGGCTTTGGGGCGGTTGGGATTTGGGTAGTTAAGTCCCTGGGAGCAATCCAAGAGTTGCCGGCTTTTGGGTTGACTTCTGGGATTAGGTTTAGTTAGTCAAATTTCGTTTCTCGAAAGAAGGTATAGGTAGATACGATCCAGAGATGGTAATATGTTGTTCCCCTACTGGTTTACGAATTCATCCCCAGTGGAACCCTCTATAGTCTCATTCATAATCAGAATGATGATGAGTTCCCCTTCACTTGGAACTTGAGACGAAGAATAGCCACAGAGATAGCAGATGCCTTGGTCTATCTGCACTCAGAAGTTTCAGTCCCCATCATGGTTCGAAGTCTCGGCCGAGACCGAGACGACTCGGCCGAGTCGTCACCGTCTCGACCCCTACCGATACGATACCGTGACGAAACGATACCGAAATACTTGACTCGCCGAGAAATCGGCCGAGTCGTCACCGCGACGGATTGACTCGGCCGAGTCACACCGAGTCACTCCGAGTTATCCCGAATCAAGACGAAAAATCAGCCGAGTCACACTGCGATGGATTGACTTGGCCGTTTCTTTTGCTATTTTTTAATTATTTTTATTTAGCATACTTTTTTATATTATTAACAATTTTTAGAATATTAAATACTTTAAAATTGGTATCTCACCGAGACCGCGACCGATATGCCGAGACCGATGTGGAACGTTCCAGGCCGCGACCGCGACCGCGACCGTGACTTTGAACCATGGTCCCCATCTTACACCGAGACATCAAATTCAGCAACATACTTTTGGACGAAATATACAGAGCCAAAGTATCGGATTTTGGAACTTCAAGGTCTATTGAAGTTGATAAAACTCATTTAACTACAGGTGTCAAAGGGACTTTTGGCTATTTGGATCCAGAATACTTTCAAACTAGCCAATATACGGAGAAAAGTGATGTTTACAGTTTCGAAGTTGTTGTTGTTGGGCTAATAACAAGACAAAATCCGATATCTTCCATACAAACAGGAGGAGACCATGTTGGCGTTAGTTTGGTGGAAAGATTTTTAAAACCCATGAACCAGAATTCTCTGCAAATGAATTCTTGATCCACAACTTACAGATGAAAGAATCCAAAACGAGGTTATTGCTGCTGCTAAACTTGCACGACAATGCCTAAACTCAACTGAAAAAATTGAGGCAGTTCCATCTTGTGGAGCTGGACAGCATTAAACTCTCCAAAGGGGATTCAACTATTCCTGCAAAGTTTCATTCTCCAAGTTTTATTGAGGAATTGCCTGTTGGTTCTGATACATATTATACATGGATAAGTGGAAGTGTCATACTGTTGAATCATCTTCAGATGCCTACCCCTTTCTGCTTTAAATAGTCGTATTAAGGACTCTTGTACTTGGATCTTCTGTTCTGTATTTTTAATCCTACAAGTACCATTGTATATCTTTCCTTCTAATGTTGTGCTTCTATAAAATAGTCCAATCTGGATTCAGCTTCTTTACCCTCTTCAGAGTCTCTTTTCTCTGTTATCTCAAGAACCAAACAGAAATCACCAAAAAGAATAATAAAAGATAAATCAGTATGTCTGTTCTTGGAATTATCAGCAAACAATCAGAAACCTATTGGCTATTGCCTACTCAGAAACCATGCGTGAAGTTCGTCCAATATGTTTTCCTTGAAAATGGACGACTTAAAACAGTTAAAAGTTCACCTGCAGTGTTGATAAGATGTTACATTAAAAGTAATTATTGCTACTACATTTTCTTTTCACTTGTATCATGAATGACTAATTCAGAATACTTGTGTGAAGAACTGAAGATTAAACACTAATTTATCTTGCTGACTTTAGCATCTCAATGCACAAAGATCCCACAAAATCCGCAATGATACAAGATCATATGATGAGTACAAAAGTTTCAGTTAATGTGAAAAGTTTTGCATCCAAAACCATTTCCATCCCAAGACTATGGCACTTTATGTTGATAAAAGTTTGTTTTTTTAAAACAAATAAAAAATGGTCCATGAAAAATCAAATAAAATTAATTACACGAACATCTAATTACATTTGTACATGTTATTTGTTACAAAAAAAAAATTAATTGCAGAACATCGATTAGATTGCAACTTGAATGCAGTTAACAATTTAATTGTGTAACCATAATCTAAAGTTAACAGTCAAGAAATCGCCTGATCAAGTAATTTATAGGCCAATCAGAAGTCTGAATAGCATTGCAACTGACATAGCTTGATCTGAACCTCTTAAATTTCTTTTCTTCTCTTTTTTTTTCTTGCAAAAACATATAAAATTCATAATTAGCAATCAATCCATATAACATTATCCTCTATCCGATCTCAACCGCTAATTATTATATGTTATTTCGTTTTCCAGTTCCTCATGTATGTTGACTTTACAATTATATGGATGTGAAATGTCGAGGCGCCTTCCTGGCAAATGAGAAAAGGCATTGCAACCACTGGGCCATTGCCTCAGTGGCCACCACCTAGTTGATGGGGTGGGAGGCAAGGGATCAAACCTTGTCTCCCACCAAAATGTTACATTTAAGTGGCTTGTTTTCAAAAAAAAATTCAGATGGGTGTGCTTTGCACCCGTCTGATCTGGTGGTGATTCAGTCCTCTCCGGGTTATCCCTGGGCCTACTTATGTCCGCCCCCTTCCCTTTAGTGTAGGATAGATTAGATTTATCGTTTCCGAAAAAGAAAAAAAAAGAGAAAAGGCATTGCAATAATAAAAAATTAAGTTCAATTGGACCTTTTGACTACATTTTATCATTTTTATACTGATTGTTTAATACCATTTTTGAACTTGAACTATGACAAATTCAAAGAAGAGCTCGTTGTGAAGATTAAATATTAATTCATCACAACTGACTTTCTGACAATTGCGTCTCAACGCACCAAGAAAATCCACAAAATCTGTTAATGTTCCCACGGCTCTTTAATTGCAACATTTCGGCCTTTATTCAGCAATCAAGAAACGAGGTTTAGCTTCACAATTTGGAATGAATGATCTACGGTTTATCCATGGTTTACTTTTGTTTCTTTGCCTTGTTGTTCTATCTTCAGCTGAGACTAGATTTCCAATGGCGAAGCCAGGATGCAATGATACTTGTGGAAATGTGACAATTCCATACCCATTTGGGATTGGCCCTGACTGTGCTCTCAATGAAGCATACAACATAATCTGTACGGATGTCTCTGGCGATTCCATCCATGGTTTAAGGCCATATCTGGGGCTTCAACCGGGACAAAGTTCCCAAACAACCATGGAGGTGCTGGGAATCTCCCTGAGTGACCAAACTGTAACCATCAATTATCCAGTTTCTCAAATCTGCTCTGTGAACGGGTCAACGGTTGATACGGCCTTGATGGATACTTTCCTTGCTAAAGTTCCTTTCTATGTTTCTAGAGAACATAACAAGCTGATGCTTCTTGGCTGTGGTAATGCTCTCCTCAAATTGATAAATGGCGGTCCGCAGATCTTGTCTGGTTGCACCTCAATGTGTAACAGCACCATGATAACCGGTTGCTATGGTATCAATTGTTGTCAGGCAAGCATTCCATACTACCTCAGCCAATACAGTTTGCGCTTAACAGCCTCTCAGAACTTTACATCTAGCACCTGTGCTTATGCCTTCTTGGTTGACCAAAACTGGAAGTTAGAGAGTTATATCAACCCTCCAAAAGTACTTCTGGTTCATGCTCCTGTTGTTTGGTCCTGGCCCCTTAATCATTCTGAAATCGTTACCATCTCAGGTTGCAGTCCCAGAATAAGCTCCCTTGAGTTAGAATCCAGCACCATTCCCACTTATCAGTGTGAATGCAGCACCTTAGGAGATGATACGTGGTTTTACCAAGTCAATCCATACTTAGATGGTGCCTGCAAACATGGTAAGTTTTCTAGAGAGTGGATCGTTTCTGTAATAAATTTTTCCTCCCTACCATGTTGTCCTTTCTGACCTTTCTCTAAAAATTTGTTTCTTTTGAATCTTGTTTCTTTTTGAAGCCATTTCGGAAATCAGTGGCAAGGGGAACAGAAAAGCGATTATTACTGGTAAGCCATCCATTCTTTCTGTAACTTCCATTTCTTATACTAAGAAAATTAGTCGGAAAATGGTCTTCATTTCAACTGTTGTTTGAAGTTATCTTTTGTAGTGATGGTGTTGCACATGATGATAAGGTGTCTGTTATGTGTGTATAGACTCTGATATTTAGTATTAACCTAATCAAGAATTTACACAGGTACTACCGTAGGAGCTGGCATGTTGATTCTTTTGATCACTGCCTTTTGTTTGTACAACGTAGTCAAGAAGATGTACAAAAATAAGCGCAAAGAGAAGTTTTATAGAAGAATGTTAAGACAGCAGTTATCTGCAGAGGATATTGAAAATGCAAAGCTTTTCACTGCTAATGAATTAAGCAAGGCCACTGACAACTTCAATGAAAATCGAATACTCGGTCAAGGTGGTCAAGGTACAGTATATAAAGGGATGTTAAATGATGGAAAGATAGTAGCAATCAAAAAGGCAAAAAATGTGAATGACAGCCGCTTTGAGGAATTTGTCAATGAGTTAGTCATTCTGTTGCAAGTTAATCATAGGAATGTGGTAAAACTCCTAGGCTGCTGTTTGCAAAGTGAAGTCCCCCTACTAGTTTATGAATTCATCCCCAATGGAACCCTTTACAGTCTAATTCATAGCCAGAATGATGATGAGTTCCCATTCACGTGGAACTTGAGACTAAGAATAGCCACAGAGATAACAGGAGCATTGGCATATCTGCACTCAGATATTTCAGTTCCCATCTTACACAGAGATATCAAATCCAGCAATATACTTTTGGATGAAAAATACATTGCCAAAGTATCTGATTTTGGAACTTCAAGGTCTATTGAAGTCGATCAAACTCATTTAACCACACGTGTTCAAGGGACTTTTGGCTATATGGATCCAGAATACTTTTTGACAAGCCAATACACAGAGAAAAGTGATGTATACAGCTTCGGGGTTGTTCTTGTTGAGCTACTAACAAGACAAAAGCCAGTATCTTGCATACAAACAGGAGAAGATGTTAGCTTGAGTTTGGCAGACAGGTTTCTGAAATCCCTGAATCAGAATTCCCTCGGGACAATTCTTGATCCTGAACTTGCTGATGAGAGAAATGAAGAAGAGGTCATTGTTGTTGCTAAGCTCGCACAACGATGCCTAAACTCTAACGCGAAAGCAAGGCCAACAATGAAGGAAACGCATAGGGAGTTGGAAAGCGTGAAATCATCCAAAGGGGATTCAGCAATTCATGCAAAATTTCACAATCCAAGTTGTGTTGGGGAAGAAGCTGTTGGGATATCTGATAGTACATGTTATACATGGACAACATCAAGTGATCCCGTTGAGTCACCTTCAGATGCTTACCCTTTCATGTATAAAACAGTATAATTGAGGACTCCCACTCTACTTTGCAGTAATGCATTTAGGTTCAGCAATATGATACTGATCCCTATTAAGTTGCAAGCCAGTGAGGATCTTCTCTTGACTGCATGTATGCATTAAGTATCACTTTTACTGCATGACTGCACCACATAAAGTAGAATGAATCTTTGTAGACTTTAATTTTGGTAAATTACTTATAACTCCCTGTGATTTTACATAATACTAGGTGACCCCTCCTAAGGTTTTAAAATAGCCACATAACCCTACTATGATTTTGTGTAAAGTGGAATATGGATAAAATGCGCAATCAGTTATGGCATTTATAGCAAACGTACTTTTAAAAGCGCGTGTAATAAAATCTTAATTTACATGTAACCCTCTTATAGTTTATATAAATATCCACTCTATTCCCGTGTGATTTTTGCATTTATCCACATAATCTTCCTATACTTTTATACAAGATAGTTAAGCCGTCAACTGATTTAGTAGGGGCACTATTGGTATTTCAATTAATGACGTTGCATAGGCTATTTTTTGGCAAGTTTTCATTTTTCATAAAATCGTAGGAAGATGAGATGAACATTTTGAAATGTTATGAGGGTCACGTGGCAATAAACGAAATCGCAGAAGGTTATATGTAATTTACCCTTTAATTTTTTATGCATGCAACAGTCACATAATACTGAAATACCAGTGCCTGAAGAGTGTAATGCTGAATTGAGCAAAGGGATTAAGTAGTCAAATACAATAAAAATTTTTAAAAAGTACTCTAAAAGGTAATTTGAAAATTAGTTTAAATTTTTTTAAAATTTTAAAAAATATCTCAAAATATATTCTAGAAAGTAGAAACTCTTTAACTCTTAAATATTTCAAAATATTTTTTGAAAATATTTCAAAATATAATCTAAAAAGTCTGTTACAGTAAAATTTTTCAAAAATATCCCAAAAAACAGCTAATCCAAATGGAGCGTTGGCAGTGTTTCGGCAGTGTTTTGGACTTGGTGTAGACCATACTCTGTAGACACAAAACGTTGAGAAACCCGTATTCTTTGTGGGCCTAGGAGTTCAGTTCTACTCGTTCAACGGGCTGACATGAGCTGCAAAAAAAGGAGCATTTTAAATTAGTATTCTTCATTGGGTCTGGGAGCACGGCTGTATCCGTCCAATGGAAATGGTCTAACGTGGGCTGCAATAAAGAGGGGCATGTACAATTAGAATCTGGGACCGCTATTGGCAATCCGTACTTTTTTTTTTCCTTCCCTTGGGTCTCTAAAATACCCAGTCTCTTTCTCTCTCCAATAAGTCTTAGAATCTCCTTTCAACCAAAAAAAAAAAAGAAATTTTTTTTTGGAATTTCTTAGGTAATCGACCCATAATTGACCTGCGTGTGCCAATTAATGAAAATATATCATTTTATTTCAACAGCGAATTTTGACCACTTTTAGTATAGAGTCAATATTTGCATAATCCTCTATTCCGTTAATTTTGCTTATGATGATGTTATTATTGGTTGGACTTAAGTGAGACGACGAAGACAAGACACTAGGGTATAATTTGTCTTAAAATTAGAATTTAAAGTCAAAATGAGAATAAAATATAACCGTACAAGTTTGAGATTGCATAGTAGAGTTAGTCCTAATTAGAAGTATTACTTTTCTAATTATTACGGAACATGCGCGTCTATAAGCAGCACCAACGTTACCGGAGAAATAGCAAGACTAGATTAGTGCTTCAGTCTTTAACATCAGCATTTATAGTAAAAATTTGTGTAAGGCATTATGCAAAGCAGTGATTAAAAACACTCTCTATATGTGTGTAAATAATAAATATATATTTATTTCTAAACTTTTTGAAAATTAAATGTAAAGATGATTAGTATGTGGTATTTTCCTGTAACTATGGAAAGTTGTCAACATAATTTCAAGTTTCTAAAACTAAAAAGAAAATATTTTTAGTAATGTTGGACCATTTTACGTACCTTTTATTGTGAGGGTAGAAAAGGTAAGTTATAAAATAATATACACCGTAAGCTCTTCACATCTTACATACAACTAGTGGGAATGGTACACCCTATGTGTGTGCAAATCTAGAAGAAAATTTTTTTAAAGAAAAACTTATTAAAATTTTTAGTAGTTGTAGGAGGTTTTTTTTTTTTAAAGAAATATGGATAGAAGAATTGTGTTTTTTTTTATTTTTTCTCTTGGATAGGAAGTTGTTGGTGGTTAATGCTTTTATTGAAAGTTATGTTAGGTTACAAAAATAAGTATGTGTGTGTGCGCGCGCGCTTGTTTTGGGAGATGATAGTACTATTTTACCCTTTATTTGGAGGGTAAAATAGAAATTATAAAAAATGACACAAAAAATTTTAACCAACCCCTTCTCTCTCTCTCTCTCTATATATATATATATATATATATATATATATATAAATTTTGTGCCGAATGTTTTGAGTATATTTGAAATCATTTTCAAGAGAATTAGTTTTATGTTGTAATAGTGAATATGTAGAAAATTCACTAAAATAAAATATATAAACCAATAATTATTTAGTAGTAATTCATAACCATAACTAATAGTTGCTAATAAAAGTTAAGGTTTACTAAATAAATAAAAAATAAAATAATAATAAATGACATATTAGTTAGAAGAAGGATATATTGAAAGTTTGATACATATTAGTTGGAAGGACATATTCAAAGTTAGAAGTTGGCAGTTATCATGGTAGTTTAGAAAAAAACATAAAGTGGTATTAAAAACCTTACACCAACCTCTCCCTCTCCCTATATATATGGTATAGATACAAATGCTTTTGGCACACCCTAAGTGTGTGCTTATTTCAAAAAAAAATGTATGACTATTTTTTTCATATTAAGTTACATATCATGGTAGACATATATATATTTATCTGAAAAATCTAGTTACTACTTTAAAGGAAGTTATTGTGTTTAAAAAAACATGGAGATGAAAAGGGGACGTGAGGAAGTTAGTGTGAAGAAATTGTAATTTGATCTCAAAGGGATAACTCTTTGTTAATTGAGGGGAGTTTTTTTTTTCTAAATATATTGGGATCAATTTGCCCTTAAGAGTAGATTAGAAATTTTAAAAAGTGACACTGTGGGTTTACACCACGCAATATTACTTTCCCTTTATCTATTATATATAGAAAGGATAGACATCAAAATTATATATATAGAGTACAGGTCCCGCTACAAAAAAGCAACAAGAGATTGTTGAGATGGTTATTCAATTAGATATGGACATGAGAATTGCTAAAATAAAAAATGTGAAACATTTTTTACCTTGTTTTATATTACATAGTATAGGGTTGTGTGTCATATAAAATATCATTTTCCTTTGTGAATGATGATTTTGAACATACTAGTTAATTAACTTCGAATGCATAATCTTGTTCAAAGGGAGATGATATTAGTAAGTATTTCTCAGAAAATCTCAGATACCCCTTTCCTTCTTTTGCATTAGATGAAGTTTAAGTAGTGTTTGAGATTTTTTTTTATAAGTGTTAATATTATTTCCCTTGTTCAAACTATTAAAAACAGTCTTGATTAAAAAAGATTCCCATTTATCCTCTCTCTCTCACTCTCTCTCTCTCTCTCTCTATATATATATCTATATATATATCTATATATATCCTTTTTATATATATCATAAAGGGACCTAGGGCGTGTACAGTTATGATTTAGTACACTTCCGTCTAATTATACTTTGTCAAGATTTGGCTTACACATAAAGAAAAGATTCTATTTCTCACAAGAATCAAATATACACGAACAAAACTCATGCGCGCAATAACATAATAATAATAATATATATACCAAATAATGTAAAATATATAACAACACTCAATAACCACTCAGACCAAAACCGTATGGTTGCTAACTGATCATGGATATATTGCAGAAACCAAAAAAAAAACAATGAAGGTTAACGCGAGCCAATTGGGACAATTGATCATTTGGCAAGTTAATAACAACAATGTAGTGAAAACTTCTAGGTTGTTGCTTTTGATACAAAAGCTTTTCTGCTTATTTATGAATTTATCGCAATGGAACCTTCTTTAGACTCATTCAACAATGAGAATGATGATGATTCCTCTACTAATTAAGGACTGACTTTTGGGAGTAGTGCTCTTTTATGTACAGTAGTTGTGTCAGATGATAATTTCATGCTTCACTTTCGCCGTGCTTTGGATTGTTGAAGCTGCTTCCTCACTTCCTTTTTATATAAACTCCTATTGCCATCTGATCCACGTTCAACAAAGAACAAAGACAAGTCACGGGCAGTTTAACATAGTCTTACGTCTAAATCTTGTTATTATAAATTTTAAGGGCATATAAAACTTTACTTTGAAATTGCTTTAAGTTTTTCTTTCTTTTCCTTTTTTGAAATCCTATTCTATTCCAAGGAGGGGTTTTGGAGAAGGGATGCCTTCTACTGCTATTTCTGCGATGTGCCTGTCTGCTGCTGCTGCTGCTCCTCCTTCTTGACGTAAATGATGTTGGCAGGGTTCAAACCTGACCAACACTCCCAAAGATGAACTTAAGTTTTTCTTTCTTATTCAACTTCAACTATGAGGCCGAAGGAGTATATATGTCAATGGGGGTCAATATTTGACTTCAAATTCTTAAAGCTTTTTTGTGATTCAAGTGGTACCTTTTTGTGTACTTAGGGAATGGCAGGGTAGACGGATATTGCATGAAATTTATTGATGGAAAGTGAAGGAAACTTAGAAGGTTGATGAAAACCACGTCCAAGATCTCGAACTCTAATAGTGTTTGACCCTTTTTTATTTTTTTTCTATTAAATCGTATAACTTTGATCTATTTAGTAGGTATAATCCCCGTGTTATTGATCATAAAGCTAATAATTAAGAAACTGCACAAATGAGGAGTGCAAACATCACCTGCCATGAAGTTCCAAATGCCTATATTTCAAAAAAATAAAATAAATTTTATAATTAATTAGCAACCTAAATTAATCCCTCAACTTCTAGTCCGTGACTCACAAAGTACCACTAGGAATATCTTTAAGTTCAATCGCCGTGCTTTTTGACAACACAATTCATCCGCTGATTCCTCAACACTAGTCAATGGGGACCTCCTTTTTAATGGATTATCTAACTAGCTTTTCGAACTTGTCTCACTAATTGACCGAATTGGTAGTCTGAAAGCTAGCAAGTTAAGTTATCTAAATTGACCAAATTGGCAGTCTGAAAGCTAACAAATTAAGTTATCTAAATTGGCATATCCTGACTTTAATCTGCATCTCATGCATGCATCCAACTAGGGCTGCAAACGAGCCGAGTCGAGTCGAGCTTTGAGCTAATCGAGCCGAGCCTTAACTAAATTTTACCAAGCTCGAGCTCGAGCTCGAGCTCGACGAGCCGGCAAATTTCGAGCTCGAGCTCGACTCGAATCAAGTCGAGCCGAGCCGAGCTCGAGCTCGAGCTCGAGCTCAAAAAAAAATAAAAAATAATTATTTTATTTTTAAAAAAATAAATAAAATAATATTTTTTTCTTAATAAATAATAAAATATTAAGGATATATACGTAATTTTACTATAAAAATAAAAAATAAAAAAATATATATATAATATACGTAATTTTATTATTAAATAAAAATAAAAATATATATATATATATATATACCCAAGCTCGCGAGCCGGCTCGCGAGCTAACGAGCTTAATATTCTGAGCTCGAGCTCGAGCTCGAGTTTGACTCGAGCCGGCTCGAGCTCGACTCGAGCTCGATTAATAACGAGCTCGACTCGAGCTTGACTCGAGCCGCTCGCGAGCGGCTCGCGAGCAGCTCGATTCGTTTGCAGCCCTACATCCAACCATTTAAGAATCTACAAAATCCGGAATGTTTCCTACTACTATTTGCACCATTTCAAACTATTCACTCTTTTTTTTTCATGCAAAGCTCCTGCTTACATCGCTTTTCTCGTTTCTCGTACCATCCAATCCATCTTTCCTCCCCTCCATTCACTTAGTAGTTAAAAAAGACATAAACTTAGGCTGCAGTCATTTTGGAATGGGTGGAGAACCCAAATTTATGGTTATAACAATATCAACGCGGTCAGTATCGTCAATAAGAAAACACCCCCCCCCCCTCCTCCCCAATCATTCTTGCAAATTTTGCATAACACAAAATGCATGAAAGTGAGAGAAAGTGCAGGAAAAAAATTTTCTAGCTTTTTCCTGTCACACAAACACTATAACAGTCTGCCAAGTAATTTCATGCTATTCTAATTTCGTGTTTGGATTGTTCGAGTTGGAGTTGCTTACTAACGTCCTAATCATCATTGTTATTTTATTACTATATGAAAAGTGTGATGAGTGTCGGGATTAGAAAGTGTAAGCACTTTTTTGTTTTATTTCTTATTATAGCTAAATTATCATCATGTCTTATAAATAGAATGACTACATTTCAATGTGTGGCACTAATTAAAAGAAATGAAACACTCTAGTTGATTACATTGCAATATTATTGGTAATTACAATTAAAATTTTTTCATTAAAAACTATTTACCTACCCTTGGAGCCAATCTCTAATTATTATATGCATCAAATTTTCTTAATTAAAGCATGAAAAGTTTCTCATTAGTCATAATATGAGATTGTAAAAAAAAAAAAATTCAGTGTAAAAAAATAGATAGTCTTTGGAAAAAGGAGAAACATATAAGAAGAAAAAAGCCATACAAATATCATGAGCAAATTTCACAATTATGTACTTTTAACTAATATGAAGAAATTAAAAAACAAAATCGAAATAGAAAGCTCAACTATTTCAATCAAATGAATTTCAAGTGACAACTAAATAATCAATCTAAAATGATTGAGCATTAAGAATCATTTACATTCTTATAAATAGTCCAAATTCAATGAATGTTAAACCTCACTTCATACCATTCAAATTCATATAAAAATTGAAAAGTTGAAAAACTAGCAAGACATAAAAGAGAGCAAACAATTTAGTTTTAATTGACATGATAGTTCATGTTACCCAAATCCAAGCAAACAACAAAAATTTTTCCTTTACTTAACCTATAATCAACTTATTGATTTAATTTCACAATTAGATTTTTTTTTATCTAAGATGAAAAGGAAAAAGCATTCATAGGTTAATTTAGATGTATCCGTATTGAACTTGCCACTTATTAGATTAGTAGGGAAATGGAGTAGTTGCTTTTGGTGCTTTATGTTGCATTGTTTTCAAACAAATTTATAAAAACAATAGAAGATAAATGAAAAAGAGAATATCCAACTAACTCTGCCAATGAAATTTCAATTGATGACATTGAATATTCACACAGAAATGATTAAATATGATGGAATAAAAATACCCTAGTGAATTAAATAATTACAAAGAGTTCAAGTATATAAGTATACAATTTTAAAAAAGATTCAAAAAAAATTTAAAATAGTGTAACTCACTTCATATTAAAGAACTTCATCAAAAAATTAACTAATTCAATTCATATAACATAATAAATAATAATGGTCTACCATACAAAGAATTAGGTTAGATACGAAATGAAATTTGTAGAAAACCTGAGTCAAAAGAAAAAAGAAATACTGTTCAGGTAATTTATTCTTAAAGAATCATCCTATTATAATTCTACAATTAAATAATTAGTAATCATAAGTATTGATACTGCAAATACTATTCAAAAGTGTTTAACAATTTAACCAAATTTTGGTTTATCAGTTGTTAAAATCTGATAATTTTACTAGAAAATCCATAATAGATTTTACTTTTAATTGGAAAAAAGACATATCTAAACCCCAACTAATAAATGAGCTTGCAAAAGCATGAGGGGAAGGAAATCATAATAGATGCATAGTGCAATAATCAAAATGATAAAAATCTGACCAGTCAATTCATGTGGTACTCTAATGCCCTTTTTAACATTTTCATTACAAATAAGATTTGCTGCTTTCATACTTGATATGTGCAATTATACTTCCTTCTTAACAACATTATTTTGTACTATACAAAAGTACAATTTTCTAATATATGGACAATCATAACACCTCTGATAAAACATAATAGTAGTAACAATTGTTATCAAAATTCAATCTAAATTTAATTAAAAATTCTCAAAAAAAAAGTTCAAATAGCTTTAGGTCAAAGAGTTCAAATGTGAATAACGTTTGAAACCAAAATGGGTTAAAAAAAAGTGAAAAACATACATAAATTGTAATATGAGGTCGATAATCAAAATTTTTCAGAAAATTTTAGTACCTAACTATATTCACGTACAAAGTACATGAAGCATTACTAGTCACTCCTACCGCTGTCTGGTCTACAGTACAACAACAAGCGACAAAGAGAAGTCACGGTCAGCTAAAGTCACATTGTCCTAATTTCTTGCAGGCATGTGGGCTAAAACAAGTCTCGAGGGAATAATAACACTGCTATTAAATTAAGGCCCTAAAAGAATTAAATACGTATGTGCTTTCAGTCTTTCTTAGTGCTGGCTTAAACTAGTTCTATGACATTCTTAATGAGGGGAATCCAGGTGCATAGAGATTAGTGGGACGCAATAACGGTGTTCGCTTTACAAGCCTGCGCATTGTTTAGTTCATTATGTAAAAATAAAAACTACTAATCTTTTTGAATTTCTGTGAAATTTTTCTTCAAGCTTTCTCATATAAGTTGTGCTGTACGGTATTCAGTAATCTCATTAGTAAAGTTCCTTTTTTATTAAAAAATAATAATACTAATGATTGGCTTAGGCTTCGATGAGTACATAAAACAGTGAAAATAGAATGGAGAAAAAGGGTAATCTCATTATATCTAACGTCAAATTTTCTTTAAATTTTCTCTTATTCATTTGATAATATTTTACTTAATTAGGGAATAAGGGCAGACGGATATATCACAGCATTATATTGGTGGAAAGTGTTGGAAACTTTTCAAAATTTGTATGATGTACATACATGTAATTAATGTATATTCATTAATTTTTGGTACATGTATAGTATTGTGAATGTTTCTAAAATGTACATTCATTTATGAATGTATTCATGTATATGGGAATTATTGAATGAAAGGATAGATTCATGTTTTGATCTAATGATCATGAGATGCATGAATTAAAGTGCATGAATGTGTACACAATACTTTGAATCTATTCATACACAATACTTTGAATCTATTCATACAAGTGTTTAATGAGGTCTTTTGTTTCCCAAACAATCTTCCTAAGAAAGAGGTCAAGTAGAGAGTGGTTTGCTGCAGAAAATCACTTTCCTACTCTCCCTACTCTCTCAAAAAGCACTCCTTAGTTCACAAAGGGTTTGTCTTGCTTTGTGCAAAAGTTTAAGACAAACAAAACTTCATCTTATCCTAAAGGATATTTGTCCAAGGTTATTGCACGTTATACCGGACAAATAAAGCCTAAATGAAAGTGATATCTATCACGATTTGAAGCCAATTCTTGTTACAACATTTGCTAGTCATTTACAATTTACCCAACAATCTTTAGGCTTTATTTATACTCTACAATGGCTGGTACCTTGAAAGATTTGGCATCCAATATTGTCAAGCTCGAGAGGTTTGATGGAGGGAATTTCATTCGTTGGCAAAAACGTGTTCGTTTCCTTCTCACTGCACTCAAAGTGGTCTATGTTTTGACCACACCAAAATCATTGATCAATCCCGATGAAGAAACTCTTGAAGACATCCGAAACCGTCAGAAATGGGAGAACGACGATGAAATATGCCGTGGTCACATCCTCAATACCATGAGTGACAACCTGTTCGATGTCTACCATTCAATTACTACCGCCAAGGAACTTTGGGATCGATTGGAGTCCAAGTACATGCAAGAAGATGCTACAAGTAAGAAGTTTCTTGTCTCGTCTTTTAATAATTATAAAATGGTAGATAATAAGTCTGTTATGGAGCAATTTAGTGAGATTGAAAGGCTTCTTAATCACTTCACACAACACAATCTACACATGGATGAAGCCATTATTGTTTGCTCTATAATAGATAAGTTACCACCTTCTTGGAAAGATTTCAAAAGAGACCTCAAACATAAGAAAGAGGATATCTCTCTTGAGATTCTTGCTAAATCTCTTCGAGTAGAAGAGGAAATTCGCATGCAAGAAAAGAAGGATAGTCAAATCCTTGAAGAGAACAAAGATTCTACTTCAAAAGTGCATGTGATTGAAGAGAGGCAAACTGAAAAGTCTCAAGGAAGCAAGAAGGGCCAACAACCCAAGAATCAATCCAAGAAAAGAAAGAAAGGACAATGCTTCTATTGTAAGAAAGAGGGACACTACAAGTCCGAGTGCAAGATTCTTCAAAACAAGAAGAAGAAGCAAGAGTCTTCCCAAACCACAAGCAAAAATCTTGTAGCAATGATATCTGAAATCAATATGATTGAAGATGATTTTGCTTGGTGGGTTGATTCTGGAGCTACGCGACACGTGTGCACCAATAGAACGTTCTTCAAATCCATGAAACCGGTGGATGAAAGCACCGTTGTTTACATGGGAAATTCTGCTACAATTCCGGTTCAAGGCATTGGAGAAGTAGAATTAAAATTTACTTCCGAAAATGTTGTAACCTTGACAAATGTGTTTTATGTACCGGAAGAACTTGGTGTCGGCTGGGCTGTTAAATAAATTTGGCTTTAGACTTGTGTTTGAGTCTGACAAATTTATTTTGTCTAAAGGTGGTATGTTTGTAGGCAAGGGTTATCTTTGCAATGGGATGTTTAAGTTGAATGTACTTGCTATTAGAAATAATAAGAGTGATATTATTTCTGCGTACTTGGTTGAGTCTTCTTTTGAATTGTGGCATAATAGGATTGGTCATGTTAATTACAAAAGAATGCATGAAATGATGAGACTTGATTTGCTGCCATATTGTGATAAGATTGAAGTAAAATGCAAAACATGCATGCTAACGAAAATCACAAGAAATTCGTTTCCTAAAGTTGAAAGATCATCTAAAATCTTGGATCTCATTCATAGTGATGTATGTGATTTGCATGGTACTCCTACTTTGGGTGGTAAAAAGTACTTTGTGACTTTTATTGATGATTATAGTAGATACTGTCATGTTTTCTTGTTACACTCAAAAGGTGAAACTTTGCAAAAATTTAAAGCATACAAATCAGAAGTTGAACTTCATTGTGAATCCTTTATCAAATGTCTAAGGACAGATAGAGGTGGGGAATATTATGATATTACCTATTTTGAGTCTGTTGGAATAAAACATGAGGTGACTGCTCCTTACACACCACAACAAAATGGTGTAGCCGAAAGGAAAAATCGTGTATTGACAGAAATGGTTAATGCACTTTTGTCAAAATCTGGTTTAAGTCAAGGATTTTGGGGTGAAGCCTTGTTAACGGCTTGTCATATCCTAAATAGAGTTCCTAATAAAAGGAGTTCTATAACCCCTTATGAATTTTGGAATAAAAGAAAGCCCAACCTAAACTATTTGAAAGTTTGGGGTTGTAGAGCTGTTGTAAAACTCCCAGAACCTAAGAAAAGGAAATTGGGAGAAAGAGGTGTGGAGTGTATATTCTTAGGATATGCACAAAATAGCAAAGCATATAGGTTCATGGTAATTGAACCTAATGATTCAATTTCGGTTAATACCATAATTGAGTCTAGAGATGCTATTTTTGAAGAGAAAAGGTTCACCTCTATAAAAGATGTTATTCCAAAATCAAATGAATTGACAAAAGATGGTGAAAATGAAACCATTGAATTGAGAAGGAGCAAAAGAGCTAGAAAGTCAAAAGACTTCGGTTCAGACTTTTATATGTATCTAGTTGAAGGAACTAGAGATGCAGTGAGCAACCAAATCTCATATTGCTTCAATATTGAGGCTGATCCCAAGACCTATGAAGAAGCAATGAACTCACAAGATGCTCCCTTTTGGAAGGAAGCTATTAATGATGAGATGGACTCAATCATGGGTAATAAAACCTGGAAATTAGTAGACTTACCACCTGGTTCAAAACCAATTGGTTGTAAGTGGATCTTCAAGAAGAAAATGAAGATCGACGGAACTATTGATAAGTTCAAGGCCAGGTTGGTTGCCAAAGGGTTCACACAAAAGTATGGTGTGGACTATTTTGACACATATTCACCAGTAGCTAGAATTGCTACAATTAGAGTGCTACTTGCTATAGATTCGATCCAAAATCTAGTCATTCACCAAATGGATGTTAAAACAGCATTCTTGAATGGTGATTTGGATGAAGAAGTATATATGGAGCAACCCGAAGGGTTTGTGATGCCTGGTCAAGAGCATAAGGTGTGTAAACTTGTAAAGTCTTTATATGGACTAAAACAAGCACCGAAGCAATGGCATCAGAAATTTGACCAAGTTATTCTTGCTAGTTGATTCAAAATAAATGAATCCGATAAATGTATTTATAGCAAGTTTGATGATGGCAAAGGTGTAATAATTTGTTTGTATGTTGATGACATGTTGATTTTTGGGACTAATTTGGAACAAGTTGAAGTCACAAAAACTTTGCTTTCAAGCAAATTTGACATGAAAGACATGGGTGAGGCAGATGTCATTCTTGGTATGAGAATCTTCAAACATGATAATATAATGTTGTCTCAAACACATTATATTGAAAAGATTCTTAACAAATTCAATCAAAGTGATTGTATTCCAGCCTCAACACCATTGGATCCCAAAATAAATTTTGTGAAAAATGAGGGGGATCCAAAATCTCAAATGGAATATGCCAAGGTTATAGGGTGTTTAATGTATGCAATGACTTGTACTAGACCTGATATTGCATATGCAATTGGTATATTGAGCAGATATACAAGCAACCCTAGTAGGTTACATTGGCAAGGTGTAACCAGAATTTTAAAGTATTTAAAGGCCACTAAGGACTATGGTATATGTTATACCGGTTATCCTTCAGTTCTAGAAGGATTTTCAGATGCTAGTTGGATCACCAATAAAGATGATCACTCGTCGACAAGTGGTTGGATCTTTATGCTTGGTGGAGGTGCAATTTCTTGGGGTTCTAAGAAACAGACTTGTATCACCGATTCAACAATGGCAGCAGAGTTTGTAGCACTTGCTTCGGCCTGTAAAGAAGCTGAATGGCTACGTAATTTACTTTGTGATATACCATTGTGGCCAACACCTTTGTCGCCTATCTCAATCCATTGTGATAGTGCAGCTACACTTGCTAAAGCTTATAGTCAAGTGTATAATGGTAAATCAAGACATATCGGTTTGAGACATAGTTATGTCAAAGATTTGATTACAAATGGAGTCATATCAATTGATTTTGTGAGATCAAATGAAAATTTAAGTGATCCTTTGACAAAAGGATTATCAAGAAATTTGGTGTTAAAGACATCAAGGGGGATGGGTTTAAAGTCCAAAATTCTTGATCACTAATGGTGGAACCTCAATTCAACGCTAGATACAACGTCTAGTCTTGAATTCAATGAGTGAAAGTACACCATTCTAGTGGTTGGTGCACTATGTGAAGTTTAGACATCCCAATGTTGAATAGTGCATGTTATTCTCGCCAGTGCAAATGTAAGGATGAGTCATTGGACTCTTAACGAATCTTAAAAGTGCTATCTATGGCGGGGGCACTAAAATGTCGCCTATATGAATGTTGGTTTTCGGCAAACCACAAAGTTAAGGACTTTACTTTGTAAACATTCATGAAAGGATAGTGATACAAGGCCGTAAAATGTATCGTTGAAGAACTTATGGTTGTGCATTGCTCAGTGTGTGATGTGTTTATGAGGTTGGTCCAATGTCCAAGTGGTTCAAAGCTTGTCTACCATCTTGAAGGATTGATTTCAAAGAACCTTCACTAAGATAGTGGTTCAATCGAAAGACACCATTATTTATGCATATGAGTGTCAGATTACTTGGTGACCTTTTAGAAATCCATTTTCTAATTTTGAAAATGGCGGGGGATTGTTGGAAACTTTTCAAAATTTGTATGATGTACATACATGTAATTAATGTATATTCATTAATTTTTGGTACATGTATAGTATTGTGAATGTTTCTAAAATGTATATTCATTTATGAATGTATTCATGTATATGGGAATTATTGAATGAAAGGATAGATTCATGTTTTGATCTAATGATCATGAGATGCATGAATTAAAGTGCATGAATGTGTACACAATACTTTGAATCTATTCATACACAATACTTTGAATCTATTCATACAAGTGTTTAATGAGGTCTTTTGTTTCCCAAACAATCTTCCTATATAAAGAGGTCAAGTAGAGAGTGGTTTGCTGCAGAAAATCACTTTCCTACTCTCCTTACTCTCTCAAAAAGCACTCCTTAGTTCACAAAGGGTTTGTCTTGCTTTGTGCAAAAGTTTAAGACAAACAAAACTTCATCTTATCCTAAAGGATATTTGTCCAAGGTTATTGCACGTTATACCGGACAAATAAAGCCTAAATGAAAGTAATATCTATCACGATTTGAAGCCAATTCTTGTTACAACATTTGCTAGTCATTTACAATTTACCCAACAGAAAGTGAAGCAAATTTACAACCCTCGACTTTGTTTTGTGAAAATTTTAGCGTGGACAACTACCAACCTAGACCATCTCTTACCCTGTGCACATATTGGAAGAACCCCTCTTAGTTTATTCAGTCTCTCGATTTCTAATCTGTGACCTACATGTACAGCACTGTGAGAGTGGTGGTTTGTTTTCCACTTGGAATATGTTGCTGAGGCACCATGCTGGCAAAGCAAAAAGCATCTGCAATAGATAAACTAAGTTCAATTTGCTGTGCTTTTAGACTTCATAAACATTTTCAAACGGATTAGTTAATTAACTTGCTTTTTTTATGAGTTTGTATCGCTAATTCATCACATTGCTAGTGAGAATGCTAAAAATTAAATAATCTAAATTGACATCCCGACTTTTTCTTTTTTCCTTTTTTGGGTTTTTGGGCATCTCATTCATGCATCTAAGTCCAAGATAATCTACAAAAGGTGCAGTACTTTTCCTACTCCTGTTTTGCAACATATCATACTTCACTCAGCAAGAAAGAGATAAACTTACACTGCACAATTTGGCATGGATAATCTGAGCTTCATCTCTGCTTTATTTTTGTTCTTTCACCTCGTTGTTCAATCATCAGGGGCCACAAGATTTCCAGTGGCAATGCCAGGATGCAATGATACCTGTGGAGGTGTGACAATTCCCTTCCCATTTGGAGTCGGCCCTGATTGTGCGCTCAACGATTCTTACACCATTATCTGTGTTGACAATTACGTTAATGGCTTAAAGCCATACCTATCATTTCTATATCAATCTGTTTCCCAGGTTTTTGTGGAGGTGCTGGAAATATCCCTGATTGACCAAACTGTAACCATAAATAAATCAGCCACTAGAATTTGCTCAGATCATTGGCAAGCAGATCTGACCATGGCAAATTATCTCCTTGACGGGAGTCCTTTCTTCGTTGCTGCAGAACACAACAAGCTGATGCTCGTTGGCTGCGGCAATGCCTTCCTCATGTCGGCTTCTGACGGTCCAGAAATCTTGTCGGGTTGCACCTCCATGTGTACTAACAAGAAGGTAACAGGTTGCTATGGCCTCAATTGTTGTCAAGCTAGCATCCCTTACCATCTCGGTTTGTACACTCTGAACATAACAGCCTCGCAGAACTTTACATCTCGAACCTGTACTGCTGCCTCCTTGGTAGACCAAAAGTGGAAATTTCAAGATTTGGACCCAAAAACTGATATGTTTTTTCCTCTTGTGTTGTCTTGGGCTTTCCGGAATTATTCTGACATTGATGGCATCTCAAGTTGTAGTCCGAAAATCAGATCCCTTGCCATAGGATCCAGAAATATTCCCACCTACTATTGTGAATGCAGAGCCTTGGGAGATGACGCTTGGTCTTATCATATCAATCCATACTTAAGTGATGCCTGCAAATATGGTAAGTTTCTGAGAGCATAGAGCTTCTGTGTGCGTGTGTGTGTGTTTTCTTATTTTCATTGTGCTTTCTTTTTTCTAAGCCTAACAGATTATCCTTATATCTTTGTCTAAAACTTCCTCTTTGTGGTTGGTTGTTTTGTGTTGAAGCCATTTTACAAATCAGGGGGATTAGGATAGCGATTGTAGTTGGTAAGCCATTCATCTCTTTCCATTTTTTTTCCTCCATTTCCTTATTCAGATATTACTCCAAGGGTGGTTTTTCATTCAAGTTCCAATTAGTGTTAAACAACAATATAACGTTTAGAGCGGTCAAGTTGAATATACTATTTATGTATCTTCTTCTATGACTGGCTGTTGACAAACTAGTACAGTTCAAGATACTCTAGACTCTTTTAAGTCCAGGATTTTATTTGGCGTCTATACTCTATTCAGGTTCCAGTGTAGGGGCTGGAATGCTACTTCTCCTGATCATTACTTGAATCCTGTACGGCAAACTGAAGAGGATATACAACAATAAGCGCAAAGAAAAGGTATTCAGAAAAATGTTACAGCAGCAGTTATCTACTCAGGACATTCAAAACACGAAGCTTTTCACTGGCAACGAATTGAGCAAGGCTACTGATGAATTCAATGAGAATCGAATTCTTGGCCAAGGTGGTCAAGGTACAGTTTACAAAGGGATGTTGACCGATGGAAGGATCATAGCAATCAAAAAGGGTAAAAATGTTGGTAAAAGCCGCTTTGAAGAATTCGTTAATGAGATGGTCATTCTGTCGCAAGTCAATCATAGGAATGTGGTAAAACTCCTAGGTTGTTGTTTGCAAACTGAAGTTCCCCTCCTAATTTATGAATTTGTGCCTAATGGAACCCTTCACGATCTCATTCATAATCAGAATGATGACGAGTTCCCATTCACTTGGAAATTGAGACTAAGAATAGCCACACAAATAGCAGGTGCATTGGCATACCTGCACTCAGATGTATCAGTTCCCATCTTACACGGAGATGTCAAGTCCAGCAATATACTTTTGGACGAAAAATACATAGCCAAAGTATCAGACTTTGGAACTTCGAGGTCTATTGAAGTTGATAAAACTCATTTAACTACACGTGTTAAAGGGACATTTGGATATTTGGATCCAGAATACTTTCGGACAAGCCAATACACGGACAGAAGTGATGTATACAGCTTTGGGGTTGTTCTTGTTGAGCTACTTACAAGACAAAAGCCGATATCTTCCATACAAACGGAAGAAGATCATGTTGGGGTGAGTTCGGTAGAAAGTTTTTTAAAATCCATGAATCAGAACTCCCTTGTGACAATTCTTGATCCTGAACTTGCTGATGAGAGAAATGAGGAAGAGGTTATTCTTGTTGCTGAGCTCGCGCAACGATGCCTAAACTCGAATGGGAAAGCAAGGCCAACAATGAAGGAAACGCACAGGGAGTTGGAAAGAGCTAAACTGTCCAAAGTGGATTCTACAATTCATGCAAAGTTTCAAGATCCAGGTTGTAATGGGAAAGAAGCTTTTGGGAAATCTGATGGTACATGTTACACATGGACAATAGCAAGTGATACTGTGGAGTCAATTTCAGATGCCTACCCTTCCATGTATAAAACAGTGTAATTCTACTTTGCAGTGAAGCATTTAGGTTCAGTTAGGTGACACTGGTTCCATGCATTCATGCGTTTGAGTATTATTTTTACTTTGCATGTATTGACAACTTTTGTGAGCAGTGCTTTTTATGGACAGTAATTGTGTGAGAAAATAATTACATGCTTCTCCACTTGAGGGAATCCTTATCTTTTTCCCCCCTTTTTGGAAGCAACTTGAGGGAATCTTGTTATTGTTAAATGTTAAGGGCAGATAAAACTTAATTTCCAAAATGCTTTAATACCGATGTTATTGAGCATAATGCTATTACCCTTTCATGTATAAAACAGTCTAATTCTACTTTGCAGCAATTAATGCATTCAGGTTCAGCAAATTGATACCGATTCCAAATGAAGTTAATCAAATCCGTATCATCAGGATATTTTATTCTGCTAACCCCCAGGGTTGGCTCAGCTGGTGCTAGGGGAAGTCTCTTTAGGTCCTAGCATTCGATGGTCGCGGCTCGACTCCTATTAACGTCTTGTGTCTTCTGGGGGTGGGGGCACAAGCGCAGTGAAATTAGCCGGTCCAGAATATTACTCCGTTGAATCTTGGATACCCACTGTGTCCGAAAAAAAAAAAAAGATATTCTATTCTGTTAACTGCATTCATGCATTTAATTATGGTACTCTTTTATACGTGCAACAATCGCACACTATTGAAATACCAATGCCTGGAGATTATGATGGTGAGTAGAGCAAGGGATTAAGTTTTTGAAAATTTTTCATTTAGAACCAGACAGCATCCCAAGTGCTGATATACATACACATACATACATACATATATTTCCATCTAATAAAAACTAGCTTAGCTAATACGAACATTAACTAGGTAATGGTATGACTGATCTAGTTTGTCTAAAAAGTCATCCACTTCCTCTCTATTCTTCTAAGTTTTAGAGTCTCCCTCTGTTTTATTACGCTGAATCTTTATCATAATGAAAATAATGTATGATGAAAAAACCTACAGTATAAAAAAAAAAAGGAAATAAATAATGATAGACTTTGGAAAATCAGTGGCTAAGAGTGGTCTATAAGTTTCAAAGTTGGAGGATCCGTAACATTCCTATTTTCGTTTTGAGATTTAGGTATTCCCACTATCCTGCAGTCATATTTCGTATGGTTACTAGAGGTTTGTCTTGTACAAACTACTAAAGAAGAGGCGCAATAACCAGCAGAAATAGAGCCAACTTTTTAAAAATGAAATGGAGGTCTTTTATTGGAGACAGTTCCTGCTTAAGCAAATGTCATTGAAACAACTGGAACTTACTAGTTTTCCAAGGAATTAATTAATTAGAGAAAGCCACTGTCTAATTATGATTTCGGTGCAATTATGATTGATTGTGTTTCATCAAGACTCAATTTACACAAATACATAAACTGTTGTATTTCTTACAGAATTTGATATATACAAACAAAATTTATGTATAAAATAAAGTAATATATATGACATATGTAAGATAAATTATTGCGGTAGATAATCGCAGCCACCACAACCCCACCTAATTTTCGTGCGCCTCCAATCTTTACACCTTTTGCCGATGCTTTTGAATTGTGGAATCTGCTTCCTCGCTTCCTGTATCGAAAAACCACTGACCTTTTGCTTTCGGTAGAACCAAATATTAACCAAAAACTTATAGGAGATATATTTAATAAAATTAATATATATTTATGGGTTTAAATTTTAATATATACAGACGTGTTTTATAACAAAAAAATAGAATATCTGAATTGATTAAATGATATTAAATTTTTTAAACAAAACTTGTTTCCAAAATTAAGTGACAACCTATTCACTTATCACTTAATGTGATATACATTCAAATGTATCAGATTTAATACTTAACAATTCATAAGTTGATGGATTTAGACTTCATATTTCAAATTTCAGACTTCAAACTTCAGTTTTATCAAAGGCACACTATAAAATTGGCCCTCGATAAAACTACTAAATAAATAAATAAAAACTTCTAAACTTGATTTATATTTTACTAACATTGCTTCCCTTAGTTCAATCTTCCATTGACATCACCTCCAATTTCATCACGAGCAACAATTGCAATCTTGTCACTGTAGAGATGATGCACGACATTTTGTGATTGAATTTTATCCTGAAACGTGGTAGTAGACAAACTAAATAAGCCACGAAGAGAGAAGCCACGGGCAGCTAAGGTCACATTGTCCCAATTTCTTGTAGGTATGTAGATCAAAACAAATCTCGAGGGAATAATAACACTACTATTAAATATAGGCCATAAAAGAATTAAATATGAATGTGCTTTGAGGCTTTCTTAGTACTATGGAGCAGTCAATCGAGGAGAACTATGGCATTCATAACAAGGAGAATTCAGACGTATAAAGATCTGTGGGAGTCAATAATGGTTGGCTTTACAGGCTTGTGCATTATTTAGTTCATCATGCAAAAACTATCAATCCTTTTAAAATTTTTGTAGAATTTCTCTTCAAATTTTGTCAAGTAAATCGTGCTGCTGGACGATATCCAATAATTCAATTAATAAAGTTCTTTAAAAGAAGAATATAAACGTCACCTCCATTTAAGTTCCCCCCATATGAAGCCTCTACATTCGCATCTGAAATTGTAATTGGGGACAAATACGATGGTGTTTACACTGAAATCTATTTTTCAAGAAAACAATTTTAGAATTAACGGTTTAAATCAAGTCCCATTAGTCATGTTGTGGTCTCAATCCCTAATTGTTGTATCTTTATTTTTTTTTAATTGTGTACCTTAAGAACACTAGAATAAGCACACAAAATATAAGGACTTTATAAAAAATATTACTATCATCTATTCTTAAAAATATGATCATCTACCTACCTAGTCCATCTCTCGATTTCTGATCCGTGTCCGGCATGTACAGCATTATGAGAGTGGTGGCTTTGTTTATCACTTGGAATGTCTTACGAGCCACCATGCTGTCAAAAGCACTGCAATAGATAAACTAAGTTAAATTTGCTGTGCTTTTAGACTTCATAAACATTTTCAAACGGATTAGTTATAACTAGTTTTTTGAAACTGTATCGCTAATTCATCACATTGCTAGTGAGAATGCTAAAAATTAAATAATCCAAATTGGCATCCCAACTTTTTTTTTTTGGTGGGGATGGGGGGGGGGGTGTTTGGGCATCTCATTCATGCACCCAAGTCCAAGATAGTCTATAAAATCTGCAGTATTGTTCCTATTCGTGTTTGCTACATTTCAAACTTCACTCAGCAAGAAGGAGATACAATATCACTGCACAATTTGGCATGGAGAATCTGAGCTTCATCTCTGCGTTAATCTTGTTTCTTCACCTCGTTGTTCAATCATCAGGGACGACAAGATTTCCAAAGGCGACAAGATTTCCGATGGCGAAGCCAGGATGCAATGGTACCTGTGGAGGCGTGACTATTCCCTACCCATTTGGAGTCGGCCGTGGTTGTGCTCTCAACGAATTTTACACCATAAACTGTACCGATGTAGTTGACGATTCCGCCAATGGTTTAAAGCCATACCTGGCACTTGTACCTCAATCTGTTTCTAAGTTTCCTGTGCAGGTGCTGGAAATATCCCTGAGTGATCAGACTGTAACCATTTATGTGACGGCCTTTCCAATTTGCTCAGATCAAGGGCAAGCATATGAGATTATAACAAGGTATCTCCCTGACGGGAGTCGTTTCTTCTTTTCTGCAGAACACAACAAGCTGACGTTGGTTGGCTGCTGCAACGTCCTCCTCACATCGGCTCCTGACAGTCCAGAGATCTTGGCGGGTTGCACATCCACGTGTACTAGCAAGCAGGTAACAGGTTGCTATGGCCTCAATTGTTGTCAAGCTAGTATACCTTACCACCTCGATTCCTTCGGTATAAACATAACAGCCTCGCAGAACTTCGCACCTCGAACCTGTGCTTATGCCTTGTTGGTGGATCAAAAGTGGAAATTTCAATCGTATTTTGGCCCTACAACTGACCGGTTTTTTCCCGTTGTGTTGTCTTGGGCCCTCCAGAATTATTCTGATATTGATGCCATCTCAGGTTGTAGTACCAAATCCAGATCACTTGATATAGGATCCAGCAACATTTCCGCATACTATTGTGAATGCAAAGCCTTGGGAGATGATACTTGGTCTTATCATATCAATCCGTACTTAGATGGTGCCTGCAGAAACGGTAAGTTTCTGACAGCATAGAGCTTCTGTGTGTGTATGTGTGTTTTTTTTTTTTCCTGCGGTCTTTTTTCAAATCCTAACAGATTATCCTTAGATCTTTGTCTGAAAGACTAAAACTCTTTGCGATTGCTTGTTTCTTGTTGAAGCCATTTCGCAAATCAGGGGTAGCAGAAGGCATAGGATAGCGGCTGTAGTTGGTAAGCCATTCATCTTTTTCCATTCTTTTCCTCATTCAGCAATTACTCAAGGGTGGTCTTTCATTCAAGTTTCAATTAGTGTTAAACAACAACATAATATTTAGAACTGTCAAGTTGCACATACTCCAAGGGTTGTCTTTTTCTATGACTGCCTATTGACAAACTGAAATAGTTCACGACAACCTAAACTCTAAAAGTGTGATTCTATTTGGCATCTTTGCAGGTTCCGGTGTAGGAGCTGGAATACCACTTCTCATAATCATTTATTTGATCGCACACAGAAGAGTGAGGAGGATACAGAACAATAAGCGCAAAGAAAAGGTCTTCAGAAGAATGTTACAACAGCAGTTATCTACTGAGGATATTCAAAACACAAAGCTTTTCACAGCTGACGAATTGAGCAAGGCTACTGACGGATTCAATCAGAATCGAATTCTTGGTCAAGGTGGTCAAGGTACAGTTTACAAAGGGATGTTGACTGATGGAAGGATCGTAGCAATCAAAAAGGGTAAAAATGTTGGGAAAAGCCGCTTTGAAGAATTCGTAAATGAGATGGTCATTCTGTCGCAAGTCAATCACAGAAATGTGGTAAAACTCCTAGGTTGTTGTTTGCAAACTGAAGTTCCCCTCCTAATTTATGAATTTGTGCCTAATGGAACCCTTCACAATCTAATTCATAGCCAGAATGATGATGAGTTCCCATTCACTTGGAACTTGAGATTAAGAATAGCCACAGAGATAGCAGGGGCATTGGCATACCTGCACTCAGATATTTCAGTTCCCATCTTACACAGAGATGTCAAGTCCAGCAATATACTTTTGGATGAAAAATACATAGGCAAAGTATCAGACTTTGGAACTTCGAGGTCTATTGAAGTTGATAAAACTCATTTAACTACACGTGTTAAAGGGACATTTGGATATTTGGATCCAGAATACTTTCGGACGAGCCAGTACACAGACAGAAGTGATGTATACAGCTTTGGAGTTGTTCTTGTTGAGCTACTTACAAGACGAAAGCCGATATCTTCCATACAAACGGAAGAAGATCATGTTGGGGTGAGTTTGGTAGAAAGTTTTTTAAAATCCATGAATCAGAACTCCCTTATGACAATTCTTGATCCTGAACTTGATGAGAGAAATGAAGAAGAGGTTATTCTTGTTGCTGAGCTTGCGCAACGATGCCTAAACTCGAACGGGAAAGCAAGGCCGACAATGAAGGAAACGCACAGGGAGTTGGAAAGAGCTAAACTGTTCAAAGTGGATTCTACAATTCATGCAAAGTTTCAAGATCCAAGTTGTTCTGGGAAAGAAGCTTTAGGGAAATCTGATACTACATGTTACACATGGACAATAGCAAGTGATACTGTGGAGTCGGCGTCAGATGCCTACCTTTTCATGTATAAAACAGTCTAATTCTACTTTGCAGCAATGCATTCAGGTTCAGCTAGGTGGCACTGGTTCCATGCATTCATGCATTTGAGTATTATTTTTACTTTATATTGACAACTTTTGTGAGCAGTGCTTTTTGTGGACAGTAATTGTGTGAGAAAATAGTTACATGCTTCTCTTTTCTTTCTTTTTTTTTTTTTTTACGGAAACGTTAGAACTTGTATTGAAATCAAAGCAAGCTATACATGCTTCTCCACTTGAGGGAATCATTTTCTCTTTTTTTTTTCCCCCTTTTTTGCAAGCAACTTGAGGGAGTCTTGTTATTGTGAAATGTCTAAGGGCAGATAAAACTTAATTTCCAAAGTGCTTTAATACCGATGTTATTGAGCATAATGTTATTACCTAAGAAATTGCACAAATAACTAGTGCAAACATAATCTCACATGAAGTTTCAAAAGTCTATATTTGAAAACTAAAATAAAATCTACAAATGCAACAAAAAAAAAAAGGAAAAAAAAAGGGCCACTTAGGAATATCTTATTGAGGCACCCTGGCAAAAGGCAGTTTGACCGCTGATTGTAGTTTGTTCCCCACTTAGGCGTATCTTAATGAGGCAGCCCTGCTTGCAAATGAGAAAACAATGGCTATTTTAAAACATGGTATCATTTTTTTTAACTAGAGCTTTTCAAACTTGTATCACTAATTCACCAAATTGCTCGTGTGAAAGCTAACAAATTAAGCTACCCAAATGAATTGACAAATCCTGACTTTAATTTGCATCTCCTGCATGCATCCAAACCATCCAAGACAGTCTACAAAATCCCAAATATTTCCTACCACTGCTTGCAACATTTTCAAACTTAGGCTACAGTACATACAATTTGGCATGGGTGATCTGATCAGGTTCATCTATCTGATAGTTGTAATCTTGTTTCTTCACCTCATTGTTGTTCAAGTCAATCATCATGGGAGAGACTATTCCCATTTCCCAATGGCGAAGCCAGGATGCAATGATACCTGTGGAGGTGTGACAATTCCCTGCCCATTTGGAATTGGCCCTCGTTCTGCTCTCAATCAAGCATACACCATAAACTTTTTTGGGGTAAGCTAAAATTTATTTCCAAGTAGTAAAATGTACGTCATAATCAGTACAATAAAAGTGATCCAAAAAGTTGAATCAGTCAAATAAACAAAGAGACATGAATAAATAAAAGGGCAAATTACATTTTACCCCCCTGTGGTTTAACATTTTTTACATAATTTCCCTATAGTTTTAAAAGTTATACATAACCCCCTCATGGTTTGGATTAAAATGTCAACGTGACGGAAATAGTCAGTCACTCGTAACGGAACTTCTAAAATGTCGAAATTACCTTTATAAATAAATGACACATTAACCCCGTATGATTTTTATATTTTACCATATAACCCCTTTATGGTATAATACTTTACCATAAAATCCCCTTATGGTTTTTAAAATATACACATAACCCCCCTTGGTTAATAAATAATTTTCAACTTTACATAAGGGTAATTTTGACATTTTAGGTGACTCCATTACGAATGATCATTCCCGTTACTTTGACACTTTAATTCAAACCATAAGGGGGTTATGTATAGCTTTTGAAACCATAGAGGGGTTATGTAAAAAAAAGGCTAAACTACAGGGGTGTAAAGTGGAATTTGCCCTAAATAAAATCCAGCCAACCAAATAGCAGTTTTGGCCGAAACTAGATTAAGATAAATTTCATTGGCGTTGCAGCCACGTATTTGGTTGAGACTTAGTGACCCTGTCAAGCACATCAGCCTACTTCTCACTGAGAAGCACACTTGTTTCTATAGACTTTTAGCAACGATGTAAGAGTTTGTGAATATCTTTGGATTTCTTTCATTTCAAACACAATAAACTGCAGCAGCTAGCAGCAGTTAAAGCACCAAATTCTAGAAACTTTTTGCCTTTTCATAGTCATGGTAGCCCATCTAATGATCTCCTGCCAACTACCTTCAAGCCATATGATAATGGATTTCCACAATAAATACCACCATAATTTGTAAATGAATGGACAAGAGAAAAATAGATAATCATGACTTTCAACATCAGCCCGATAAAACACACATGAAATTGATGCAATAACACCATAATTGAGAAGCTTAACGTGGGTTGATAGTCTCTCTTGAACAGCCAACCAAAGGACGAAGAAATGACAGGGAATAGCTTTTGGATACCAAACAAATGTTATGACAAGTGACAATTGACCTACACAATCTAAAGAAATTCCAAGTTTTTTGCACAGTGAATTCTTCTTCCTTCCCCTACACACCACACCACCTTGTCTTCTGTAGCACTTGAAGGCTCATAATGAGGCATGCTGTCAGCCAAATTTCTCATGTTTTCTGTAGGAAGTTGAGGCCAACTCCAAGTATCAGCATGTATAATTTTTGCAACTTTGTCAAATCTTAGGCTAGATTGTCGGAGAATCTGACTTCAAGCAAAAGATGGAGAGGCCCTGCTGGATGCCAATTTTCCCACCAAAGAAACGTATATTCACCAATTCCAATAACATGTTTAGAACCACCTCTTGTCTCAATTTGAGTAATTTTAACCAAGCCCAAGCCACCTTCTTCTTTAGGACAACAAACATTATCCCAAGCCACCTTTGCACCAGTTTTTTAAGCTCAGTACCTTTCCAAAGAAAGGCTGGAAAGATTTGGTCAATCTCTGCACTTACCTTTTTTGGAAGAATAAACAAACCTGCCCAATAAACTTGGATAGAGAACAACACAGACTGTATCAATTGAAGTCGCCCAGCATATAACATACACCATAAACTGTCGTACTCAATTTACTGATGTCCATGGAAATCCCATCAAGGGTTCAAAGCCGTATCTGGCTCTTCCACCGCAAACTCATGTTTCCCAATCTCTTGTGCAGGTGCTGGAAATATCCCTCATCCACCATACTGTAACCATAAATGATTCAGCCTCTAGAATTTTTTGGGATTATCAAGGGCAAGTTGATGTGATCTCGGGGAATCATCTCTCTGTGGGAAGTCCCTTCTCATTTCAGCAGAACACAAGAAGCTGATGTTTCTTGGCTGTGTTAGATATTTTTCAAAATTGGATCATTTGCACGACGGGCTGGTCTTGGGAGCTGGGACCCGACATAAAACCCATCTTTCTGGACCACGGGCAAGAACGGTTGCAGGTGCAACCGTTCCTAGCGGTTTTGTGCATTTTGCACACCGCGTAACTTCATTTTCACACGGCATAACTTTGTTTGCATAACGGGTAACTTTAGAACAAAATTTTGTGGGTCCCACACACATTGTTAAAAACGAGGTACAAGAAGTGATCTGAACCGTACATCTTTTTGGAGCCAAATCTTGGCCATTAACAGCTCAGGAGCAATCCATCTGATGACCGCTCCTGCCCCTCATCCCATCTTTCTCTAGTTCATGCAATGGTCAGTGACAAGTGTCAAACTTATATAATAATAAATATCTATTCAAGAAAAAAAATACAATTTTTGTATATAGCGATTAGTAGGGTCAAATCCACAGGGATTGGGGATAATTCGTTTCTTTTAAAGTCTAAAGTTCAGGGAATTTTTATATAATTGAAGATAATAAAACAACTCAGATAAATTAAATAAAGTAAAAACTAAACGACAATTTAGCAAAATTAAATCAATAATGAATAATCTCTAACCAAGAAATAATTTTGAAAATGGTTTACTCAATTGATCATGGATGCAATAATAATTTCATTCACTCACTGATAAATAAGTTATAACTGTCAAACACGCGATGACAATCAACTTCTCCTTACTGTATCGGTGATCAAGGTACGACCATTAATCACTTTCCTCATCAAGAAAAATAATCCTAGGTACGACTTTAGAGTTTAATTTCCCAATAGCCTTAAGAATTAGAGAAACTCTATTCTAATCAAATAACACGCTACGAGAGTTATTTTAAATTAGCCCATAGGTTCTCCTGACACAAACCCAATCATGCCAGTCACCACTAATTTAAAACAATTAAACAATTACGGATTTAACTGCTTTAATTTGTTTTAGGTTATTATATTAAATTAAATATCGGGCGCCCTTGATATTTAAATAAAATAATAACCATAAGAAATTAAATCAGAGAACATACGAATACCAGTAAATAAAAAAAAATAAATATAATCAATTCGATCTCATAATTTTAAATTAACCAAATCCTCCGTTGTTTCTTAACTAGAATGAAGCGTTTAGTTCATCTCCAAGGAAAAAGCCGCGTGCAAAATCATATGATTTATTGCCGAGACCATTCTTTCGAGAATGTGATGAAAATCCGATTGCAAAGAAAAAGAAAAGAATGGCTGTTTGTCTTTTAAGGAGAAGAGGAAAAACTCCGCCTTGACTAGTCTATCTCTGGCCCGAAGAAAGAAAAGATAAAGAGAACAATTGTCCTCACTGTAAACATCAAAATTTTAACATTTTATTTTTATTTCCATTTTGTGCACTTTAGTTAAATATTATTTATTTTATTTTATTTTATTTGTTTCATTTCCGTTTTTTGGAAAAATCATTTTAGAAAAATTAAGAAGAAAAGAATTAGAAAGAAAGAAAAAACAGAAAAAACAGAAAAGAAAAGAAGTGAAAATCAGCTTTTGGTATAAAAAAAAAAAAATCCCACGCGCGCGTCTTCTTCTTCAGCTGGTACAAGAACCAACCATACCAAGCACAGGATTTTGCAGCTCCATGCCCGCCTCTTTTTCCATTCATTTTCTTCGCTTTGTTTTCCTCCATTCGATCATGCTAGTACCAAAGCCACTTGGCTTTAATCCAAACATCAAGAAGGATCTAGAATTAAGCCATCTAATGGCTCTATATAAGGGCCAAACCCTTATCTCATATAAATAGCTTCAAGAGGACATGAGAGAGTAAGTAGGCGGCTGAGAACAAGAAGAAAAGAAAAAACAGCAGAAAACAGAGAGAAAAAAGGGAGAAAAAGCGAAAAAAGAAGAAAAATATTTTGCAGAAAATTTGTGGAAAAGGCTGGTCTGGCAGCCATATTTCGGGGCATTTTTATCTCTAATTATAGCTCTCTTCAGGAACTCTGAATTTCTGCACTATCTACGTAGCTAGGGAAAGAACTTTTGTTCAGAAATTTTGTCGAAGAAACGATTGAAAAGCCTTCGAATTTGACCATAAAATCACTGCTTCATCAACCCTGGTTCTGCTGCAACATTGTTGAGAACTTCTTCAACCCACATTCATTCGCATTTTTTTGGCTCAAATCTGTTTCCAAAGCTTCATCAGGTAGTTTTCCAACCTTTCTTAGCTTGATTTGACATTTATGCGACTTATTGGAATGAATTTATGGATGTTCATGCTTTAGGAGTTTAGATCTCATGTTTATTCATGTTTTTTCGGATTTTGGCCTTTGTTTGATGTTTACTTAAGCTTAAAATGCCATGAAATACATATATATGTGAAGATCCGATTTTAAAAGTTGGTAAAAATGGATTCCGGCGAATTTCTGGCCAAAATGGCCGGAATTCTTGACAATTTTTTGGGTCTTTTAATTTTCGATTTTTTGACTTGGTTGATATTTCTCAAAGCTGTTGGGCTAATTTTTAGTGTTTCTGGGCTGATGATCGGCCTAAGATCTGTTTTATTCTTTGGGTTTTGGCTTGGGTTTTATTGTCAAAACCCAACTCTTTTGGTTGGATTTGTTTTGTTAAAGATGAGGGCCGATCCATCTGTTGCCTCTGGGTTTTACATCGGGCTTAGGGAGTTTTGGCCCAAACTAAAAGCAAAATTGGCCTATCGGCCTATGGCCTATTAGAAACCAGAAAACGAAATTTTAAATCAATCCCTGTATTTTTAAATAATTATTTTAAAGCCCTAAAAATTTAGATTTATTTCTATTAGGTCCTTAATTAAATTTCAAATAAGTCCCTAAACTTTATTTTTCTTTCAATTTGACCCCTAAATTTTATAATAATAATACTTGACCCCTCAAAATTTTTAAAACTTTTCAATTAGATCTTTGCTCGTTTTAGTTTCTTAAATATATGTTGATTATCTTTCTTAATTAGTAATTATGCTTCATTTAAATGCTCTAATTGATAAAATTCATGATTATTTCCATTTTTACATGTTATTGCTTTTTTAATTAAATTGGTGCCTTGATGATTTTTGTTAATTTTGGAGTTAAATAGGGCAAATCCAATTCCCCATTAGCTACTACTTCAAGGGAGGTATCTTCTTGTTTTATTTTAAATCCTATTATGTGCCCTTATGTGTTTTCATGTATGAAATTGCATGTTTGCAAGTGATTTTTCTTTTAGTTATTCGTTTTATTTGTTTTAAGTTTCATATTTAATTTAATTTTGGTGATTATTTGAGAGGCATTTAAATGCCAAATTATAATAGATAGAGGTTCAAGGCATGTATTTAAATAGATTATGTAATAGATAAGTTTTAATTCTTACCAAAAATGTAATTAGTTAGATGAATGTAATAGTTAGGTTATTATTTTGTCTTTTCACCCCTTAGATTGTAGTTAGGGTCCCGAATGTAATAGTTAGGTACCTATTTGCTTTTATTTGTTTGTGTGTTTGCATGCTTGTGTGTTTATGTGTTTACTCGTTTTCTTAGGATCTTTACATTTAGATATTATACTTATGTGTTATGTGCTCTATGTGCATTATGTGTTTACTTGCTTTAATGGTACTTTATATGATCTTTTTAGTTATAATAAATGCATGACGTTCCCACATTAGTCCAACGCTAGTTGTGGTATTTTCTCCCTGATTTCTCACTAGTCCAATGCTAGTGAGAACTTATAGACATGGGTTAGTCCAACGCTAGACCCCTAAGGACCGTCTACGCGCTAGATCATGTTTGTGTGACAAGCACTACATTTCATGCATATTTTCTATTTTTTAGAATCTTTACCATTTTTGCATGATATTTCCTCTATATGTATATCACTTATCTCTATGTGCGAAACATGACATTTAGATTTGCATTTCATTTAAGAAAAGTTAGAAATAAGTTAGTGCATTTGCTTGATTAGGTTAGAGAGTACCCCTCGAATATGGGATATGGACGAGTATGGCTTCTTAGCCTTAGCACGCTCGTATCTCTCCTAAAAAAGGGAAAATTGAGTCACGAATCTTAGTACCCCCGTACCCATTATGTTGCATCCCTCTCTTTTAGGTCACGTATATTTGTATATTATAATTTTTTCTATTTTTTTTTCAAGTCTCATTGTTGCATATTCGTGACCTCTTTAAAAAATCACTTTTGGACGTCGCAATTAATGCGACTTGCACCGACTAAAATTCGAAGAGACATATTGATCCTTCCGATAATCATTAGATCTAGGTTTACATTCATATAGTAATATCCAAGTGTGATAAGTTTTTAGGTTAAATTAAGAAAATTTTCCGACTAAATCACGCAACTAGCCTTGGTTAGATTGAAAGGTAGGGATGGCAACGGGGCGGAGTTGAGGCGGGGGTCCCATCCCCCATCCCCCGCCCTGCTGCCTACAAACTCCCCCCGCCCCCGCCCCGTCCCCCGCCTCCCACTCCTCCCGCCCCGCCCCGCTTCCCCCGCTGGGTTAATAAAATTTTATTATAGTTAAATTTTAATAAATAATCAAGTACTAAAATATCAACACATCATCAAGTTATTATTTATTTTAATTTTACAATTGAAACTCATAAAAACAATCAAACAAAAGTTATTTGAATACAATCCAACATGATGAAATAAATACAACTAAAATAGTTAAGTTTTCACTTTTTGTACAAATACAATCACTAATTCATTATTGTGTTTGTGCTCTTTTTTTTTGAGAAAAAAGTGTTATTCTATTAAGTGTAATTAAAAATTTAGTATAACTAATTAATAAATTCTATTAATAGACATGTCTAATTATTCGTATAATTGATAATATCAATTATATTACATACACTAATATACATTATATAATACATCTAACTAATAATATCATTATCATAAGTTTATAACTAATTAAATTACATATTATATATAATTATATATATAATTTTTTTTTTGCGGGTGGCGGGACGGGGGTATACTCCCCCGTCCCCCGCCCTGTTTCTAACGGGGGGAAAAAATTCCCCCCCGCCCCAAGAGCCCCCCGCGGGGCGGTTGCCCGCGGGCACTCGTCTCCATTGCCATCCCTATTGAAAGGGTGCCTTGAATTTTATTTTTGCCTTCCCTTTCTTTAACCGTGACTCCCGAGCTCTTTTTTCTTGATTTTCGAAAACTTGGAGTCGTTTAAAAAGGGTTTTCTCTACTTTGTATTTAAAATTCATTTTTAGGTGACTTGGTACACCTTAACTCAATACCAAGTGGCGACTCCTATTTTTCATTAAAAACCCTTTTTAAACTATTATTTTGGGTCAAAATCGTTGCACTTTTTAAGTCCCATTTTAGGCTCTTTTTCTTTATTTATTTTCTGCAAATCAAAAACTCATTTTCACTCAAAATTAATCAAAAAAATCATTTTTATAAACCTGTAATTAATTTTATTTTTAAAAAAAAAATGGGGCGCGACACTCACTTTTTGTTTCCTAATACTAGTCAACTACTACTACTAGCCACTAAGCCTTTAGCTTGGTGGTCACCACCAACTTGGTGGTGTGGGAGGTCAAGGGTTCAACCCTTGTCTCTCCCACCAAAATTTGTCATAATATGTGAAGGCCTTAATTGGTTTTTTTCGATGAAGTCTGTACTCACATTGAGTCCCCCTCCCCCTCATCCCCTATAGATTAGGTTAGATTAGATTATATGAATTCTACCGTTGCGAAAAAAAAAAAGCCAACTACTACTACTAATTCAAGTTAAACTATTCCAACAAATTCTATCTTAACCGAAAAGAAAAAGTCTTTGTAGATAAAATATACTAGCATTCTAGTAGGTAGGGGTGGGCGCGGGTCGGGTACCCGTCACATTCACCATTTGGCTGACCCAACCCGTATCTTGCGGGTCAGCCATTTTCTGACCCTTACCCGCCCCGCATGTCAGCGGGTATCCTATATCAGGTACCCTTTAAGATAGGGTCGGATCAGCGGATACCCGCCCCGCCCCGTTTATCATTTAATTTAAAAAAAAATAATTTATACCAATTTAATTTTATATTTTACACATTCATCTAAGATTTAATAATTTTTTTTTTCTAAAAAAAGGTTTCCCACCAAGAAACAAGCATATGAAGAAAATATAAGATAAAGGAAAAAAATTAAAAGAATTCAAAATCAATAAAAGTTTGAAATAAGTAGCACAATTTTTAATATATATGTTCTACATTAATTAAACTTTTTTCTATAAAATATAAGATCATGACCTTTACAAATGAATCTTGTAAATAAACTATAGTCTCTCTTATTTGTAATGCAATTTGTTCAATAAAATTACTTATTTAGTTTTAACTTATTATTTTATAGTGTGTGTATAAAAATAAAAATAAAAATAAAAAATATATATATGCGGAGCGGATCGGGTACCCATGGTTTTTTAATTATGCGACCCTAACCCGCCCCGCATCTTAGCAGATACCCGACCCTCTTTTGACCCGATCAAATAATAAAAATCGGATATCCTAATTTTCGGATCGGATCGGATCGGATATGACGGGTTTTCGGGTTAGCGGATAATTTTGCCCACACCTACTAGTAGGAACAAAATGCTATCCATTTGGTGAAATATCCGACTCTTGTGATTTCAACTCACGAGCTCCCCGGATATGCAGAATTTAGGTTTCGGCGTGCTCATAATTAACAACAAATATAGTGAAGAAATCACACCTTTTAATTCTTTTTTACTCCAAATCTCTGCAACTAACACAAATTACCAAAAATAAGTAGAATCACCAATTAATGCAATATTTGGTAAAATAAGAGGGGAAACAATCATAAATTAATGATAAAAATGCAACTTATCAGTCAGAAATTGATCAAGTTTATTTAGCATCTCTTCATGTTTTTGACAATTAATTACCATCCAAATGGTGTTTAAACATCTAAAAACTATCTAAATACTTGCGTTGATGGTGAGGAATCTTTTGACCAACACAAATACACAAATCAGTGGTGAAATATTGCAATTCTTGATCATTTCCAATCTCAACTCTATAAGGATCTAGTAGGGATGATTTGCTACAAAAGATTATTTTCGTACTATTAGAATTCTCTATAAAAGCATACCATAATTCAAGTAGATTTGTCTAATTTTTTGCAAGAGTTAATATAAATACCCTTTAAATTATCGTAAAAGATATTTGTCCAAAATCTTTACACACTAAATTCTGGACATATAAAGTCTAAAAGAAAGTGATCTTAAGTCATGATTTGAAAGCTCTTTACATCATTTGCTTTGTAACTTTTAGCCTTTTTCTCTTGTATTATTCCCAACAATTTTTAGGCTTTATTCTTCCTACGTAACAATGGCAAGTTCATTGAAGGAATTGGCAACTATCATTGAGAAACTTGATCGGTTTTATGGAAGAAACTTAATAAAGTGGCAAAAACAAGTTCGTTTCCTTCTCACATTCCTACAAGTGATCTATGTATTAACCATTCCAAAACCACTCATTGTCAACCCTGAGAAAGAGACTCTTGATGACATTTGAAGGTTTAAAAAGTGGAGAACGATGATGAGATTTGTCGTAGACATATTCTCAATACTATTGAGTGACAGACTATTGGATGTCTACCACATTATTGCAATCACAAAGGAATTTTGGGACCGGTTGAAGGCAAAATACATGCGTGAGAACGCAACAAATAACAAGTTCTCGACAGTCAAGTAACGAGGAGTTGGAAAAGCGAGATGTTTCTCGGCAGTCGCTGGAAACAATTCATGGTAGTAATTCCCCATTTTTACAATGAACGGTTTGAATTAAACGTTGAAAAATTTTTGAAAATGTGAAGGGACAGTAGGCCAACGGTTCCAATTATAACCATTTACCACGTTAATGTTTGTATCTATTGTAGTGTCTAAATTGTCCCATACAAGTGATAATTGCTATTCCCGAGGCCCAATCTGGAGAAACATCTATTAGGGTTTGAAATTAATATTGGGTTAACATTTATCGTCACTTTATAAATTTTATTTTTTGCTCTTATAAAAATTTCTTTTATTTTAATTATTTATAACTACTGATAACTATTTTTACTTTTAACTATTTAACTATATGTTTGCAACATTATTACCCCTAAACATTATAACTACCAATATAAAATTATTTTATGAAAAATATTTAAAAGATTAAAGTTTGCTTCAGTAATAAAAATTTTATTTAAAATATATGACCATCTATACTATATATAAAACCTGAGGAAGGGGTTTGGAATTAATATTAGGGTTAACATTTATTGTCACTTTATGAACTTCCTTTTTTGCCCATATAAAAATTATTTTTACTTTAACTATTTATAACTACCCATGACTATTATTACTTTTAACTATTTAACTATATGTTTTCAACATAATTACCCCTAAACATTATAACTACCGATATAAAATTATTTAATGAAAAATATTTAAAAGATTAAAGTTTGCTTCAGTAATAAAAATTTTATTTAAAATATATGACCATAAATATTATGTATTTTTTGATGGCACACACATTTGGTGTGCATCTAGCACTAGGTTGTGCTCAATGCTCACCAAATGTTGCATTTCTTACCTGTGGTAAAAAAGAACTTTTTTATTTATAGCATGAATTAACTTTTATGCATTGATAATGTAATGATTTTTTTTTGCACTAGCAATATATGTCGCGTGCATGACTTAAATTTCAAATTTGAATTCATATTATGTGTCATGATCTAAATTTGCTAGTGTGAAAAAAAATTGTACCTTATAGTATTTAGTCACCCAGTTGTCTAAATAAGTAGAAGGCTTTATCGCCCACAAATTATAGTACAACAAGATATTTCATGTCCATAGTTCACTTGTATTTCTATTTTAATAGTATTTGGATTAAATAATATTGGGTGTAAATTAGTGCAATTTTAGTGTGATAGTGATTTTTGCACAAATTTAGTCATATAAGTTACAAACTGACATTAGCTCTAAAATTGGCAATGTGTAAAGTTGCTGAAATGCAACACAGAGTGGTCCAATTCCAAGTGCAGAATCAGCAGCTCCTCAACCTTATTCAATCCAAACAAGCACGGGATATCAGATTAGCAACTGTGGTGGAGGATATTGTTCAACTTAGACTTTTGTTTCATATGTGCTCCTTTTGTCTAGTTCAAAATGATAACTATCATCTAAGCTCCAAACTTAGTACTCATGCTTTAGGCAATACTTTTGATGAGGAACTTTTGTTTCCTTAGTGGTTAAATGACCGCTTGTATAGTTTCATCGAGTCTTTGCTCGTACTTGTACATCTTTTGAAAAGGTAGACAACCATATATCGTTTCGGAAAAAAAAAAAAAAAAAAAGTTACAAACTGAAGTTTTATACTAAAATTGTATTACATTGGCTAAGCTCCTCTCTATCGTCTCCATTACACTGTAATAAAATGAATTTGAAAATTATTTTCAAAAATCAATTCCGTTCATTATATATTTTGTCACTTGTATAAGTTATACATAAAATTTTATATGAAATTGACCAATTTTGCCGTTTGATTAATTACTATAAATCTTGTTACAATTTGACTCATTTTTCACCGTTCAAATGTTTTGTGTACATTGAATGCCAAAATATTCTCAAAATAATGTCATTTTTTAGTATGTTGATCTAGAGATTAAAAGAAAAGTAGTAACACAATTCGATGATTTTATAAAGTTATAATAATTTAAATATATTTAAATGGAGAGACCAATGGCAAACAAATTTAACGAGGAGTTTCTAGCCTAGCTTACATCAGATTTTGTAAGAATTACGCAACAGGACAATAACTCAACTTGTGAGACCCCCAATCCCAAATCTCAATGATATTGTTTGGCATCAAGAAATATTTCTCTGTTGAATGACTCCTATGTCATTCACTAAACTAACTTTTCTTTGATCTGCTCAAACAGTTTCCCTGTGCCAGTGCTAGAAATGGTCCTAAACTGTCTCTTTAACGTTTCAATGGTTAATACCCATTGTACATTTAGAAGTGTATCATGCGTATATTTTTACAAATGAGAAAGTATCCATATCGGAAGTGTGTACACCCGTCATATGAGAATGTACACATCTTGAAAGATTTTAATTTGGTGTATTTGGATATGAATTATTTGTCAAAAAATTATTTGTTTGTATCACAAACATATTTTTCAACACACCTTTCTATCTTCTCAATCATCTTTTTATCTCACATACATCACATTACTAAAAAGTGTTATAGTAATTATTCCAAATAATATTTCATATAATCTCCTATCCAAACAATTGTCAATGTATGTAGTATTCTTGTCTTTGTACATCTATCTTAGTAAATGTACACGTTCTTTTGTTGATGTACATACAAATATTGTCATAGGTTTCTCTCAACAAAGAACATATTATCGTAAGTATATCAATTTGTCAGAGCTGAATCCTGTTCCATTTTTAATACCATTTAATATAATTAAGACTTGGTTGTCAATAACTTGGCTGCCATAACATAGCCAAAGCAACAAGGAAGGCTATTATTGGACCATTAAAGAATGGTATATGATTTAGGGAAATTTTAGAAAATGGGAGTAAGAAGATTCGAAATTTATAATAAGGATATGAGTTTCCTTCATGTGCACATACTATCACTTGTACGTGTTTATTTGAGTATACATGTGTGAACCTATATTAATTTATATGTGTACCTTCAAGTGTATGTATTTATTACAAAGTGCACATTTTTATTCAAGGTCCATGTACATGTATTTATACATCAAAATATACATTTTTATTTATTAAGATGCATATTTTTATTCGATGAAATGCATATTGTTACGATGGTGATTTAGTCAACTAACGATAAATTTTATTAGCTACTTTAATCATTGAACAATAATCTATACCTCATTTAAATTTGACCAAAAGTTTCATCCTATTTATAAATTTTAAATCTTCCTATTCCCACCGTCAATTTCCCCTATGTTTTATTGTATTGAATTACAAGTGGTTGCAAACGTGGTCCGTAAAGGATTCTTTTTTTATTTTTTTGGGAAAATTGCATAAACCTCCCCTGAAGTTTCTAATACTAGCACTCACCTCCCTTGTGATTTAGAAAATAGCACTAACCACCCTTGAATTTAAAGATTTTGTTGCAGATTCAATCCATGCCAGAAAAGTTACCATAAAAAAATTGTTTTAAGGAGTAAGATGAGAAATTTGTACTAGATTTGCCCTTCATGCTGCTTACCAAGTTGTATTAACAGAGGAATGATATAATATGAAAAGCTATTAAGAATTAGTAAAATTCAAGGGGTGTAAGTGTAATTGAATGAAGTTTACCAACAATACATGAAGCAGCGGTGGATACTAACGGCTAGTTAAACGGAAAACTTATAAAGAATACACCTCACTTTTAAAACTCTCTATTAGTAATGTGAATAATTATTTGTACGAGTAACACAACTACTTATGTTATCAGCACCAATCACATACCAAAAAAAAAAAAAAAAAATCATTGAGCAATCAGTTAATTAACAGCATACTTAAGCATCACTAAAAGTTACTGAGTATGAGATAAGTCTAGTTACAAGTAATTAGAAGTACACACTAATAAAATAAATTTATCTTTAGTAATCAAAAATTTGTTCATTAAGTTTCTGCAATTAGTTAGGGTATAAAAGTAAATTCATATAGTTTATTGTTAGCAATAGGTCTAATTTCCTCCCGGGGAAGGTCAATGCTATTTTAAAAACTATAGGGGAGGTGAGTGCTAGTGTTAGAAACCTTAAGGGAGGTTTCTGCAATTATACCTTTTTTTTTCTTTTCTTGTCTTTTCAATTCGAGGTGGAGTACTATGACAAGCAAGTTTCACCAGCGTAATAAATGTGAGTATTTTTTTAGCCGCTGATCCATGACGCAGTTGACTATTATTATTATTTTTTTATAATTATCTGCCTAATTACCGTATTTTCCCTACTTAACCCGGCGCTTGACTATTGACTACGGCACAAGAATTCTATTTAATTCAATTAATAGGAAAAAAGCGACCATATTTACATGCTTAGTGACAGAAATCCAATGTTTATATTAATGAATAGGCGGTATAATTCACCAAGTCTAGTGGTCGGATTTTTTTTTTTCTTTTTCTATTTTGTCCTATGTTCATTAGCACAACTTTAAGAAGACCATCAAATTAATAATAAAGGATGCACCATGTGGAAAATTTTAATTACAGAAAATCTTCAATGGATCTCACAGTTTAATGCACGAGAACCCTATACAAATTTAATCGAATTTAAGTTTTTTAGGTTCCTAGTGAAACACACTTAAATTTCATGAAAGCTATTTCTTGGTATAAATTTCCAATCAGAATGTGAAGTTGTATGTGTCAAATTAGCATTTAAATGTTGTCGTCCTTCAAATTACCACTTAAATTCATCAGCATTAACCACTTAATCCGAAATGAATTTGTTTAACTTATATGAAGTTGGAATTATTAAGATTGGATAAATGATATATTACTTTATTTTTTATTTTTATAGTATCTTAATTTATTTTAGATCTGATTTGGGATAAAACAGTTTTATGGTGTTTTAATTTATTTCAGATCTGGTTTGAAATTATTTTATTGAAAATTTTATTACTTGATTATGTATTTAGTCTTGTGCGAAATTGATTCGGTTAGAAACTACAATAGTAAATTAATAAGTTGAAATTATGTTTCAGGTCAGACTGGTTCATTAAGTCGTCGATTACATCCAACAATTGCAGTAAAACATCGAGGAAGTTGCTAGTGAAAAAAATACTCACATCTGATCTCAACTGATGTAGATCTCAACTGATGTAGACTTCTCCAAGGTAATTTGACTACTTCCCCTACGATATTTGATTAATTACAACATTTTGGTTCACCTATTTAGGCAGATGCTCTTTGATCAGTTCAATAATATCCCTATGCTAGTGAAAGCTAAAACTTTGCTCTACTTCCCAATAATGAGTCCTCCCAAGTTATTCTTTCTGCTACTTCTCATCCTTGCAGTAGTCATAGTTATGTTAGTTCTTTTGGGCATAAGGACTACAAATCTTGCTGTGGCTGCTGGGGTGACAATTGCAGTGTTTACTGGTCTTGTCCTGCTACAGAAGAGACGCAATAAAAAGAAGAAGCAGGGCCATTTTGAACGAAATGGAGGTCTTCTATTGGAGAAACAATTATCTGCTGCAGATGGTGCTATTGAAAAAACTAGAATTTTCATTTCTAGGGAATTGGAGGCGGCCACTGATGGATTCAACGAAAGTCGAATAGTTGGTCAAGGTGGCCAAGGTACAGTATATAAAGGGATCCTAGCCGATGGAAGAATTGTGGCAATCAAGAAGTCGAAGGTCGACAAAAGCCTATTGGAGCAGTTCATCAACGAGCTCGTCATTGTTTCGCTAGTTAATCACAGGAATGTGGTAAAACTTCTGGGTTGTTGCTTGGAGACAGAAGTTCCTCTGCTTGTCTATGAATTTATCCCTAATGGAACCCTATTTAACCTCATTCAAAACGACAATGAGGCTGAATCCTTCCCTTTTACTTGGAGCTTGAGATTAAAAGTAGCCACAGAGGTAGCAGGTGCATTGGCATACCTACACTCGGGGCTTACAATTCCAGTCTTTCATAGGGATATCAAGTCCACCAACATATTGTTGGATGAAGAATACATAGCTAAAGTATCAGACTTTGGAGCTTCATTGTCCATTGCAATTGACAAAACCCACATGACCACTCGAGTCCAAGGGACTTTCGGCTACATCGATCCAGAATATTTCCTGTCGAGCCAAATTACTGACAAAAGTGACGTTTACAGCTTTGGGGTGGTTCTTCTTGAGCTCCTGAGAAGACAAAAGCCTATACCTTCCAGAGAAGAAGGAGAAGATGTCTATTTAGGATTGGCACAAAGGTTTCTGACATCCATGGAAGAGAATTCTCTTCCAACGATTCTTGATCCTCAAATTATAGATCAAACAAATGAAGGAGAGATCATTGCTGTTGCTAAACTTGCACAACGATGCATAAACTGGGATGGAAGGAGGAGACCAACTATGAAGGAAGTTTCCATCGAGTTGGAAAACATCAAAATGTCTAGAGGGTATTTAACTATTGAAGAAAATTATCAAAGTCCGAGTTGCACCTACGAAGAAGCTGTTGTGATGAGTGATATTTACCACGCATGGACTATTGGATGTGAGAACGTTATGTCAACTTCAGATGCCTACGCAGTATTGAACAATACAATCTAATTCAGCGCTGGCGGGAAAATGACAGGGCTGGGAAGGCAGTCGCCCCCAAGAATTCCACAAAATGTTTGTATGCACTGTGAACTTGGAGTTCAAGAAACAACTCCCTGTGGTTATTTTCTTCTCCCACCCACCCACCCCCGGCCCCCGCGGCCCAAATTCTTTCCCCTTTTTTTTTGTGGCAGAATGTACTGTGCTTTAGCGTCTATCTTTTTACTGATAACTTCATCAAATAAAGTAGGAAAAGTTCGTTGACCATATCACAACATATTAATTCTGAAGCATTATGAAAGTAGGCAAGGATGTGTTTTGAAACTCGGACAAGTAACAACTCGGTCGAACTCAGGTTTCAGGATCAATGGAATGAACCAGTTAGGTTGGAGGTTAAATTGGATGACATCATAAACACGTCATAAATATATATTAATTATATATAATATAAATAATATATAAAAAAAATTCCTCTTAAATTGGTTGTTTGCAACTGTACATACATATTTGATGAATTTAGATTTAGTCCAAAAGAACTCCATTGAAAAAATTTTAAAAGTTATAAGTAAACAATATAATTTAAAAAATATAATGGATTAATTTAATACTTTATTAAAATAATAAAGGGTCAAAATAAAATTATCTCAAAGTTTTAGGGTATTTAAAGTTAATAAATGCCAAACCTAATGTGTCCTCCTTGTTTCTACCTTACGCAACCGCCAGTTACTTTTCTTCTTTCATTTTTCCTTGTTTCTTCCCCGTTGTTTCTTTTGCTTTGTTCTCTTCTTTTATCACGCACACATTAAAGCTCTCTCTTGTCTTCATTATTTTCTTTCGGGTAAAAAACAAAAAAAACCACTTCTAGTTAAATGAACATAGAAAACTCCCCCTATGATTTCAAAACATATATTCAATACCTCGTAGTTTGAAATAAATTGAGAAGGCTCCAAAATTGTTAAAACTAATGTGTTTGTGGCACACGTGCTTGTTTTGCAACTAGTGACAACGAAAAACAATTTTTTATAATAATTTTCAATTGATATACCTATTCTACCTTATAGAAAAGCCCTCTGTGATTAACCCAACCTATAGAAAAACTCTCTGTAGATTTAAAACATATACGTTGGATTTGATCCGAAACCTTTAAGAAATATATTGAAAAGGGAGTAAAACTTCTTGAGAGAAATCAACCACTAGTCTTATGTACACTACTTTTAGGGTATAGTAAAAGTTTTAAATCTGGGTTTTTGCTATTATAATATTATCTCATAGGGTCTTTTTTAAGAATTTAAACTAAGAATTTCAATACATTTTCTTTATATAAGGTGAAGGAAAATTTTGCAAAATGGTTGCTTATATCTTTCTCAAACTCTCGAGTGGACAACAGAACTAAATCCTATGATACCAATACAAGATTTGTGAAAAGTGAAAGTAAAAATTGTCAAGATCGAAAAAGCCATCAAAAGGGATGTTGTACTTTACGTACATGATGTTATCCCATATATAGATATTAACCAAATCAAAACAATTGTTTTATGTGTGAAAGGGATGAATATTATTTTTTTTTTAAGAACCATAGAGAACTTTTCTGTAAGTTGGTTTAATCAGAATGGTTTTTTTGCATTTTACCCCTATATATATTAGGGTATTTTTGTTATTTCGCCTACCCACATTAGTTTTGATAATTTCCGTCGCATTTTTAGTTTAATTCAAATCATGAGTTGTTGGATGCCATGTTTTGATACCATGAGAAGTTTTTCTGTATATTCACTTAACCACAAGTGGTTTTTTTTGTTTTTATCCTTTTCTATTTCTCTCCTCTCTCTTCTCTTCCTTCTTTGCTCTTTTCTTTTTTTTTTTTTACTTCTATTTGATTTCAAATCTTTCAAGAACTTAGAGAATGGAATTAAGATAATGGAATTTCTCTCCCAGGTTTGTAACTTCAATTCAGACTTGTTTTACTTCTTAGAGCTAGTTAACGATCAAAGGAAGGAAAAAAAAAAACGAGTACCGTATTTGAAATTGCACCTGAGATGTGGGAATAGATAATGTCAATCAGTGAAGGCAGGATAAGAAAATGGAAAAAATGGGGCTCCAACCGGTTTGTCGGTTTTTGTTCAAACCCGATTTTTGACCAATTTTTAACGGATGGTATTTTAGTGAGATTCAGACCGGCTGCTTGGTCGATTTCCTGTTCAACTAATCTGAAACTACTCTGTTTGGATTAGCTGTTTTTGGAGGTATTTTTGAAAAATTTTACTATAGTAGAGTTTTTAAAATATATTTTAGGATATTTTTAGAAAACATTTTGAAATATTTAATAGTAGCAGAGTTTTTAAAATATTTTTTAAAAATTAAAAAAAATAGATTACTTTTTAGAATACCTTTTAGAATACTTTTTAAAATTTTTATAGTATTTGAAAAATTAGTTTTTGAAAAACTAGTAGGTCCAAACAGAAATATTTGGTAACGGGTTGTGTAAAACCTCGAGCAAGACCTGCCTGTTTGTTGACGAATTGACACTACCTAATTTGCTTAAGTTTTACGCATGTTACACAATAATAGACGTTGTAACATGAAATACTATTTTACAAGATTAACCCGTTAATTTAAAACTAGTCAAGTTGCCTTCACACGTTGTGTGAGGCAGTCCCAATCTTTGATGCTCAGCTGCAATGTAGTAGCATAAAGCTGATAACATAGAGTGAAAGCTGTACATTTATGGAGAAGTTGTCTACCAGCAGGGTCAAGATATTTACAATGTGCAAAATAGTGTTTTTTATCAAACACTTAAGGGTGCATTTGATAAAACTGAAATCTGAAATTTGAAATGTGAAGTCTGAAGTTTGAATCTTTTAAGTTATTAAATTGTTAAGTACTACAATTGACACATTTAAATATATATCACATTCAGTGATAGGTGAACAGGTTAGCACTTATTTTTTGGAGCAAATTTTACCTAAAAAATTCAATAATACATAATTAATTCAGATGTTCAATTTTTTATTATCAAACGCGTATGAACATATTAAGATATGAGTACATTAAATTTAAGTGATGAATTACATTATTAAATAGGGTCAAAGTCACATAAATTATTTGCCTGCTTCGGTCTGTCCTTTGTGTCTGCCAGACCCAGCAAAGACTCTGGGCCATTTTCAGAAGAGCTACAGGCTTGGAAAGTAGTCGTTTTTGTCGGCTGGGTACTAGAAATATTTGTGGGCTTGGCACTAGAAATATATTCGAGTAGTCAATAGAGATGGGCTGGCACACGGTCGTGAACCAAGTATTAAACAATTAAAAGAAAAGATTTATTCAGCTCATTTGATATTTGGTAAAGACAATAATCAGTTAATAAAAAAAAAAATTTCTACCTCAAACTCTCAAATCTTCCCATTTACAAATTGCTTGGGATATTTAAAAAAAAAAATTTAGTAGGGGAGGGTAGAAATTGAGAAGTAGCGACGGAGACAGGAATTTGAAATCAAAACTTCTAATTCCTGATATCTCAATTAATTGCAATAGTTTAATTTGCTAAAGTTATATTGAAAAGAAACCAATTTGAATACTTTAGGCTACGACAAACAAGATATTAAACTGTTACAAGAATTCTAAATTGGTTCCCTTTGAACATAATGTTTTCAGGTTTAACGTAATATAGAAACTAAAACTCCAATATTCATTGTCTATGCTATGGACCCCATACCTATTAAATTATTATTGGATTTTAAGGAAATAAAAAAGAACTAAAATACGATATTTATAGAGAAGAAATAGCAATATAATAAAAAGTAGGACAAAGAGTGGCACAGAAAGTTAGACAGAAGATCCGTTGCGTTTCAATGAGTATTACTCCTAATTTAAATTCTTTGCGTGATATTAGTGGGATAAATCCCAAATAAACAAGTGAATCGGTCTGCTAAAGGGTTTGGTTTCCAAATTACAATACTAGTAAGTGGAAAGTAAATTAAACTGTAAAACGAAATGGGGACTGCGTTAGTCCATTCCATGACTAGAGAAAAAACAGATCCACAACAGATGTTGTACACGTTGCAAAACGCCCTCATTTGGAAGAAGACTCAACATCTACTGTTTCTCAATCTGCAGAAAGTTTAACCTCAGACGCTTAGGAATTATAGATGCTAATATTCAAGACTTTAATTAGCCATACATTCTCAAATAATTGCTTGTATCATTCATTTACTTTGCTTTAATGGCTACGTTTCTGACTTGACTCACTGACTTTTGCATCTAAATGCACCAATATGATAGTCGACAAAATCCCCCATGCTCCTACAGCCCTCTGCATTTGCAACATTTCAGACTTTATTCGGAAGTTAAGAAATAAATAACTTGGTACGAGTAATTGATGTTAATCTGTATGTTATTTGTGTTTCTTTACCTCATTGTCCAATCATTGGGGCGACACGATTTCCAGTGGAGAAGCCAGGATGCATTGATACATATGGAGGAGTGGCAATTCCCTACCCAGTTGGAATTTGTCCAGAACAGATTGTGCTCTCAATGAAGCATTCATCATAAGCTGTACTAATGTCTCTGGCGATTCCATCAACAGTTCAAAGCCGTATCTGGGGTGCTTTAACCAGGAAAAGGTTCCCAAGAAATTGTTGAGGTGCTGGAAGTGTCCCTGAGTGATCAAACAGTAACCATAAACTTACCCTTGCTCCAAGTTTGCTGGAGTGATTCATTTGATCCGGCCATTGCAGAAGGTTCCCTTGCTGAAGCTCCCTTCTTTGTTTCGAGAGAATGCAACAAGTGATGTTCCTTGGCTGTGGAAATGCTCTCTTCAGACCGCGACTTGGCAGTCCAGAGATCTTGTCTGGTTGGTTGCACCTCAATGTGTGGCACCAACACACACATCAATTCCTTATCATAATCGGTTGCTGTCGCATCAATTCCTGTCAAGCAAGCATTCCCTACTATCTCAGCCAACACAATTTTCAATTGCACGTAACGCTTTGCAGAGCTTTGCAACCAATACCTCTGCCTATGCCTTCTTGGAGGACCAGAACTGAAGTTGGAGAACCATGTACCCTGATCTCAACCCGACCAGCCAACCCGTTTCTGACCCAATTACCACCCTTATTTCCAATCTTTTTTACCCCGTATACATCATATCATATCGTAAAAAAGTATTACAATAATTATTTCAAATATATTTCAAAAAGTGTTACAGTAATTATTTCAAACAATCTTGTATCCAAATAAGTGTTTAATGCCGGCTTTTGAGGTTAATTTTGGGATTAGGTTTAATTGCTAACTTGAAAAAGTCTGACAAAAAAAAAAATAATAAGTGTTTAATGCATGTAGTATTCTTATCCGTATACATCTATCTTAGTGGATGTACGCTTTTTGTTATTGAAATACATACAAATATTGTCATAGGTTTCTCTCAACAAAGAAAATATTACCGTAAGTATATCGATTTGTCAGAGCTGAATCCTGTTCCATTTTTAATACCATTTACACAGAGTCTTGCCAACTATGATTATAAGCTTTCAAGGAAGAACCCAATAGAAACGGATGAGGGGTCTCACAAATTGAAACCTGTAATTTTATTACATCTGATGTACAATTTACACTAATGGCTTTCAACTTGGTAGATTTCAACTGGTGATGCCGATGATCCGACAAAAACACCATAAAAATAACCTTGAATATAATTGGTAATTAGTGTAGGAAAAGAGATGGTTAAAAGAGTTAAGATCAGAAGAAGACTAAGGCCATGCTTGGATTGCTTGTTTCCGTCGGAAAATATTGTCATTTTCCGTGATCACATTTTCCTATCACCTTTTTCCCTCACATATATCAAATCGCTACAGTAATTTTTTCATGAAAAATGACGGAAAATGCAATCCAAACACAACCTAAGAGGTCGGCCAAACAAGTTTTGACCACGGAAGTGGATTGTTCCATACTGGTTCCTTAAGTCGTCGAATACATCCAGCAATTGCAGCGAAACATCGAGGAAGTTGCTAGTCAAAAAAATAGCCCGCATCTGATCTCAACTGATGTAGACTTCTCCAAGGTAATTTGACTATTTCCTACATCATTTTGGTTCACATATTTAGGCAGATGCTCTTTGATCAGTTCAACAATATCCCTATGCTAGTGAAAGATAAAACTTTGCTCTACTTCCCAATAATGAGTCCTCTCAAGTTATTCTTTCTGCTACTTCTCATCCTTGCAGTAGTCATAGTTACGTTATGTCTTTTGGGCATAAGGACTCCAAATCTTGCTGTGGCTGCTGGGGTGACAATTGCAGTGTTTACTGGTCTTGTCCTGCTACAGAAGAGACGCAATAAAAAGAAGAAGCAGGGCCATTTTGAACGAAATGGAGGTCTTCTATTGGAGAAACAATTATCTGCTGCAGATGGTGCTATTGAAAAATCTAGAATTTTCATTTCTAGGGAATTGGAGGCGGCCACTGATGGATTCAACGAAAGTCGAATACTTGGTCAAGGTGGCCAAGGTACAGTATATAAAGGGATCCTAGCCGATGGAAGAATTGTGGCAATCAAGAAGTCGAAGGTCGACGAAAGCCTATTGGAGCAGTTCATCAACGAGCTCGTCATTGTTTCGCAAGTTAATCACAGGAATGTGGTAAAACTTCTGGGTTGTTGCTTGGAGACAGAAGTTCCTCTGCTTGTCTATGAATATATCCCTAATGGAACCCTATTTAACCTCATTCAAAACGACAATGAGGCTGAATCCTTCCCTTTTACTTGGAGCTTGAGATTAAAAGTAGCCACAGAGGTAGCAGGAGCATTGGCATACCTACACTCGGGGCTTACAATTCCAGTCTTTCACAGGGATATCAAGTCCACCAACATATTGTTGGATGAAAAATACATAGCTAAAGTATCAGACTTTGGAGCTTCATTGTCCATTGCAATTGACAAAACCCACATGACTACTCGAGTCCAAGGGACTTTCGGCTACATCGATCCAGAATATTTCCGGTCGAGCCAAATTACTGACAAAAGTGACGTTTACAGCTTTGGGGTGGTTCTTCTTGAGCTCCTGACAAGACAAAAGCCCATACCTTCCAGAGGAGAAGGAGAAGATGTCTATTTAGGATTGGCACAAAGGTTTCAGACATCCATGGAAGAGAATTCTCTTCCAACGATTCTTGATCCTCAAATTATAGATCAAACAAATGAAGGGGAGGTCATTGCTGTTGCTAAACTTGCACAACGATGCATAGACTGGGATGGAAGGAGGAGACCAACTATGAAGGAAGTTTCCATCGAGTTGGAAAACATCAAAATGTCCAGAGGGGGTTTAACTATTCAAGAAAATTATCAAAGTCCAAGTTGCACCGGCGAAGAAGCTGTTGTGATGATTGATGTTTACGACGCATGGACTATTGGAAGTGAGAACGTTAAGTCAACTTCAGATGCCTACGCGGTATTGAACAATACAATCTAATTCAGCGCTGGCGGCAAAATGACAGGGCTGGAAAAGCGCGACGGATTTTTTATCCCACGCCACGTGCCATTCTCTGTCCATTTTTTTATTATATTGTTATTTGTTCTTCATAAATATCATGTTTTAGTTCTTTTTTATTTTCTTAAGATCCAATAACTATTAATTCAATAATACACAAAATTTAACAAACTCAAAAAATCAAAATGCATAAAAAAATGAGAATTTTTATGAATTTTCTGCTGTATTTTTTAATTTTCTATTATATATTGCTTTTTTGAACTCTCTGTCCCACTTTTTATTATATTACTATTTCTCCTTCATAAACATCATGTTTTAGTTCTTTTTTGTTTCCTTAAGATCCAATAACTATTAATTCAGTAAAAAAATAAATACAACAGCTTCAAAAAAGTAATATATAATAGAAATTAAAAAATATAGCAGAAAATTCATAAAAAATCTCATTTTTTATGCATTTTGATCTTTTGAGTTTGTTAAATTTTGTGTATTACTGAATTAATAGTTATTGGATCTTAAGAAAATAAAAAAAAACTAAAACATGATGTTTATGAAGGAGAAATAACAATATAATAAAAAATGGGATAGAGAGTGACACAAGGTGTGGGACGGAAGATCCATTGCATACAGGGCAGTCGCCCGAAGAATTCCACAAAATGTTTGTATGCACTGTGAACTTGGAGTTCAAGAAACAACTTCCTGTGGTTATTTTCTTCCCCCCCCCCCCTCTCCTCCCCTTTTTTTGTGGGAGAATGTACTGTGCTTTAGCAGTCTATCTTTTTACCGATAACTTCATCAAATAAAGTAGGAAAAGTTCCTTGACCATATCACAACATATTTTGTGGGTCTGTTTGGAACCTGAGTTTTTTTGGAGTTTATCTAAAACTTTACTGTAGTGCACTGTAAAAGTTTTTGAAAAAATTTTGTAGAAGTTTTTGTAAGGTGAAAAATTTTGTAGAGTGAAAAACTTTTTTTCCTTTTCTTTTTTTTCTTTTTTTTTCTCTTTCTCTTTCTTTTTCTTTTTCTTTCTTTCCTTTTTCTTTTCTTTCCTCTCTTCTTCTTCTTCTTCCTTTTTCTTCTTCTTCTTTCTTTCTTTCCTCCCCGTTACCTCCCAGCAGCACTCACGCCCGCCACCCCTCTCCTCCCTTTCCCCTTCTCCTCCCACCACCCCCTGTGCCCTTTCCCCCTCTGACACCGCGAGCCCCTCCCCCCGCCACCCCCTGCCCTTTCCTCTGCCAGCACGAGCCCCTCCCCCCGCCACCCCCTACCTTTTCCCCAGGTTCTCCCGCCATCCCCTGCCCTTTCCCCAGCTTCTCCCGCCACCTCCCCTGCCCTTTCCCCAGCGCGACCCCCTCTCCCCGCCACCCAGCGGACGACGCTGAAATAGTACCCCGGTTTCCGGTAGAAAGCATCGAGGAATTTGCGGAACTTGGAACACTTCGTCGCGGAGGATTTGCTCTTCTGCATCCAGTTGAATAAGGAAACCATCACGTTGAATTTGATGTTCAATTCCTCCATTCTGGACTTTTTTTTTCCCCTTTTTTTGCCTTTTCTAGGCTATGATTTTGCTTGTTCGGTTCTTGGGTGGTTTTATGTTCATTTTTTGTGTTTGAAAATGAAGGATTTAAAAACCGCCTGAAAGGGGAGGGGGAAGGGGGCGGGGGAGGCAGAGGGGAAGAGGGAGGGGGGAGGGAGAGAAAAAAAAAACTTTGTGTATGGCCGGAACTGGCCGCCTGAATAGTAACCGGCGCCGGAAGTGGTGGTGGAGGTGGTGGCCGGCGGAGGATGTGGTGGGTTGGGTGGGGGAGGAAAAAGAAGAAAAGTTGAAGGGAAAGTTTTTTGTGTATTTTTGAAGTGTGTAGGTAAAAAGTTTTGAGAAGTTTTTTGGGGTTCCTGTAGCAAAAGTTGTTAAAAAACTAGTAGGTAAAAAACTTGATAAAAAAACTTACTTCCAAACAGGCCCTGTGTGTGTTTGGATAGAGTATTATTTGAAATATTATTTAAAATAAATACTGTAGCACTTTTTGTGACATGATATATGTGAGATAAAAAGATAGTTGAGAATGTAAAAAAAGTATGTTAAAAAATATATTTATGATGTAAGTAAAATATTATTTACAAAAATGTAGTTACAAGATTAACCCGTTAATTTAAAACTAGTCAAAGTTGTGTGAGGCAGTCCCAATCTTTGATGCCCTGCTGCAATGTAGTAGCATAAAGATAGATAAGATGATAACATAGAGTGAAAGTTGTAAATTTATAGAGAAGTTATCTACAACAGGGTCAAGATATTTACCATGTACACAATAGGTGTTTTTAGCATAGGCTGTCTTTTTCTTTTTCTTTTTTTTGAAATGGGTAGGGGTAGGTGGGAGGAGAAAGGAAGTGCGATTTAGTATTTAAAAAAAGAAAAAAGAAAAAAAGGGTCCCCTTGGTCTCATGGCCACCAGGAGGGCTTTCAAGTCCCTTCTGAGGCATTAGTTAACAGATCAAATTCTTTTGTCAATATTAAATATCAGGAATTCCTGACTTCTCAAATTCAGTATGTGCTTTAGTGCATCCATCTGTTGCGGAAGCAACTAAATCCCTTCTGGTTCTAGTGGCCCTATTCCTTTCTTCCATAGTATAGGAGAAAATATAGGTGCAGAAAGTTACTAATTGACACCAAACAAAAAAAAAAGGAAGATTACATCAATTATCGCATTAATAAATTGGAGATCTCCTTTGCCTCAATATGTTTGTCATCCATGGTGCATCAAATGATTTGAAAATACAATTTGAAAGACTTAGGGTCTATTTGATAACATAAAAAAGTGCTGAAACTGAATCTTTTAAGACATTCAGATGTTTTGAGTGTTTGATAAATGAAAATCCACCTACTGAACTTATTAAAGAAAAATATATTCCATGTAGTCAGTGGAGATAGGCTGACACAAGGTCATGACCCCCAAGTGTTGAACCATTAAAAGAAAATATTTTTTTCAGCTCATTTGATATTTGGTAAGGTCAATAATCAGTTAATCAAAAAATTCTACCTCAAACTCTCAAATCTCCCCTTTTTCAAATTGCTTGGGATATTTAAAAAAAAATGGAACTTTTAGTAGGGGAGGGTAGAAATTGAGAAGCAAAGCTGGAGATCAGAATTTGAAATCAAAACTTCTAATTCCTGATATCTCGATTGTTTGTGAGAGTTTAATTTACTAAAGTTATATTGAAAAGAAACCAATTTGAATACTTTAGGCTATGACAAACAAGATATTAAACAGTTACAAGAATTGTAATTTGGTTCCCTTTGAACATCTGTTTTCAAGTTTAACGTGATATAGAAACTAAAACTCCAATATTCATTGTCTATACTATGGACCCCATACCTATTTAATTATTATTGGATTTTAAGGAAATAAAAAAGAACTAAAATATGATATTTATAAAGAAGAAATAACAATATAATAAAAAATAGGACAAAGAATGACAGGTGTCGAGCCTGTGCAATAATAAATACCTGCTTAAATAAAATATAATTTCTGTAGATAGTGATAAATAGAGTCGAATCCACAGGGACTAGGGTTAATTTATTTCTTTTAGAGTCCGAAGTATGGGAGGTTTTTGAAAATGAGAGTAACTAAATTACTTGGAATAAATTAAAACAAAATAAAATAACTACAACTCAAATAACTAATTATCACAATAAAAATAATAATGGACGAACTCTAGCCAAGAGACAACTTCGGAGATGGTTCACTTAATTCGATCACAGATGCAAGGATTATTCCAGTTACTATCTGATAAATTAGTTATAGTTGTCATACACGCGATAAACAATCAACTCTTCCTCAATTTGTCGATAGCCAAGGTACGACCGTTGACTATTTCTCTAATCAAGAAACAACCCTAGGTACGACCATAGAAGTTCAATTTCCTAATTGCATGAATAATTAGAAGAGCCTAATTCTAACCAATCAACACGCTACGAGGGTCTCTTTAAGTTAGCCTGTCTATCTCCCTGACACAAACCCAATCATGCCAGTTGCCACCAGTTTAGAATAATTAAACAATTACGGATTTAACTACCCTAATTGGCTTCAGGTTATTGAATTAATCTAGAATCCGGGCCCTGGATAATCGAATAATAAAACAACCATATGAACATAAAGCAGAAGATAGACGAATACCAGTGAATAATGGAAATAAATAAAAATTAATTCGATCTCACAAATTTAGTAGAACCAAGTCCTTCATTATTTCTCTACTAGACGAAGGGATTTAATTCATCCCTCGTCTAATGCTGCCGAAAAGAAAAGAAAAGTCGCAACTCCAGATGAAAGGAAAAGTCAAAAGCTCCTCCATCAAAGCAGTGCTCCTGACTTGCGCAGGAGCAACTACTAACAGACAGAAGACGGCCCAGTCAAAGTGTAAAGCCAAAATCCCTAAAGTAGTGCTAATTCCCTCTTTTTACATACGAGAATTGAAAATTAAGCCAAAAGCCCACAAGAGAAAAGTCAACAAAAGCAATCCAAAAGTGACCCTTCTCTGCGGCGGCCCACCAGCAAGAAGAAAACCCTCCAGCCGTCCTAGCCTTTGCGGTAATTACCAAATTGGGTTCCAGTGTTTCTTTTCCAAAATTGCCCCTGGATAAGCTCTATTACTTGGACTTCTTTTTGCCAAATTAGCACCAGTTATCATATTTTCGTTCTACTCCCTGAAATAAATACAAAATACTAAAAGTGAGTAGAATCTAATAATTAATCCACATCAGGTCAGGTAATAAGAAAAATTAATAATAAAATAAATGATAAAATTGCAACCTATCAAAGAGTGGCACGGAAAGTTGGACAAAAGATCCATTACGTTTCAATGAGTATTACTCCTAATTTAAATTCTTTGTGTGATATTAGTGGGATAAATCCCAAATAAACAAGTGAATCAGTCTCCTAAAGGGTTTGGTTTCCAAATTACAATACTAGTAAGTGGAAAGTAAATTAAGTTGTAAAAAACAAAATGGGGATTACGTTAGTCCATTCCATGACTAGAGTTAAAACAGATCCACAACAGATGTTGTACACGTTTCAAAACGCCCTCATTTGGAAGAAGACTCAACATCTACTGTTTCTCAATTTGGAGAAAGTTTTACCTCAGACACTTAGGAATTATAGATGCTAATATTCAATACTTTAATTAGCCATACATTCTCAATTTTAAGAAACTTCAACTCAGAGAATTAATAAATGTGCAAGTGGAAGTGGATTCCCAAGCATTGGTTCAGCTACTTAATTCTCCTACACAAGTAAACTGGCCTATATGTCTTATTTTAGTGCATGTCAAGCATTTAACAGGTCTCCTGGCAGCCTTTGTGATCCATATATTTCGAGAAGCTAATAGTGCAGTTGATGCATTGGCATCTATTGGAGGTAGTCAGCAACAAATTTTTAATTTCCTAATAGATCTTATGTTTTAATAAAATAAGGGCTGATATCCCTCCCCCGTATATCCCCGTATATGGGAGGCTTGTCCCGAAAAAAAAAAAAAAAAAACTCTGAGAATTAATAGGATGATAGGAGGCAGATTCTCTTTTTAATACATGGATAAATCATGTTTCACTTGACTTGAGGTTATAATTCGCTGGCAAGAATGGCTTGGCAAGTCAGTCTGGACTATTGAATGTCGACAAGTTGGACGTAGACATTTCACGTAAAAATATGTAAATCCTGCTGCCACCTTCCTAGCAATTGAAGAAATGCATTCTCTTAAACCAATTAAGTTCAGTTCTTCTGCTTAGTGAAAATTCCTCAAATGATTGCTTGTGTCATCCTTTTACTTTGCTTTAATGGCTACGTTTCTGACTTGACTCACTGACTTTTGCATCTAAATGCACCAATATGATAGTCGACAAAATCCCCCATGCTCCTACAGCCCTCTGCATTTGCAACATTTCAGACTTTATTCAGAAGTTAAGAAATAAATAATTTGGTACGAGTAATTGATGTTAATCTGTATGTTATTTGTGTTTCTTTACCTCATTGTCCAATCACTGGGGCGACACGATTTCCAGTGGAGAAGCCAGGATGCATTGATACCTATGGAGGAGTGACAATTCCCTACCCAGTTGGAATTGGTCTAGATTGTGCTCTCAATGAAGCATTCATCATAAGTTGTACTGATGTCTCTGGCGATTCCATCAACAGTTCAAAGCCGTATCTGGGGTGCTTTAACCTGGAAAAGGTCCCCAAGAAATTGTTGAGGTGCTGGAAGTGTCCCCGAGTGATCAAACAGTAACCATAAACTTACCCTTGCTCCAAGTTTGCTGGAGTGATTCATTTGATCCGGCCATTGCAGAAGGTTCCCTTGCTGAAGCTCCCTTCTCTGTTTCGAGAGAATGCAACAAGTGATGTTCCTGGCTGTGGAAATGCTCTCTTCAGACCGCGACTTGGCAGTCCAGAGATCTTGTCTGGTTGGTTGCACCTCAATGTGTGGCACCAACACACACATCAATTCCTTATCATAATCGGTTGCTGTCGCATCAATTCCTGTCAAGCAAGCATTCCCTACTATCTCAGCCAACACAGTTTTCAATTGCACGTAACGCTTTGCAGAGCTTTGCATCCAATACCTCTGCCTATGCCTTCTTGGAGGACCAGAACTGAAGTTGGAGAACCATGTACCCGGATCTCAATCCGACCAGCCAACCCGTTTCTGACCCAATTACCACCCTTATTTCCAATCATTTTTTACCTCGCATATATCATATCATATCGTAAAAAAGTATTACAATAATTATTTTAAATATATTTCAAAAAGTGTTACAGTAATTATTTCAAATAATATTTCAAACAATCTTGTATCCAAATAAGTGTTTAATGCATGTAGTATTCTTATCCGTATACATCTATCTTAGTGGATGTACGCATTTTGTTATTGAAATACATACAAATATTGTCATAGGTTTCTGTCAACAAAGAAAATATTACCGCAAGTATATCGATTTGTCAGAGCTGAATCCTGTTCCATTTTTAATACCATTTACACAGAGTCTTGCCAACTATGATTATAAGCTTTCAAGGAAGAACCCAACAGAAACGGATGAGGGGTCTCGCAAATTGAAACCTGTAATTTTATTACATCTGATGTACAATTTACACTAATGGATTTCAACTTGGTAGATTTCAACTGGTGATGCCGATGATCTGACAAAAACACCATAAAAATAACCTTGAATATAATTGGTAATTAGTGTAGGAAAAGAGATGGTTAAAAGAGTTAAGATCAGAAGAAGACTAAGAGGCCGGCCAAACAAGTTTTGACCACGGAAGTGGATTGTTCCATACTGGTTCCTTAAGTCGTCGATTACATCCAGCAATTGCGGTGGAGCATCCAGGAATACATCCAACAATTGCAGCGAAACATCGAGGAAGTTTCTAGTCAAAAAAATAGCCCGCATCCGATCTCAACTGATGTAGGCTTCTCCAAGGTAATTTGACTATTTCCCCTACGATATTTGATTAATTATAACATTTTGGTTCACCTATTTAGGCAGATGCTCTTTGATCAGTTCAATAATATCCCTATGCTAGTGAAAGATAAAACTTTGCTCTACTTCCCAATAATGAGTCCTCTCAAGTTATTCTTTCTGCTACTTCTCATCCTTGCGGTAGTCATAGTTACGTTATGTCTTTTGGGCATAAGGACTCCAAAGCTTCCTGCGGCTGCTGGGGTGACAATTGCAGTGTTTACTGGTTTTATCCTGCTACAGAAGAGACGCAATAAAAAGAAGAAGCAGGGCCATTTTGAACGAAATGGAGGTCTTCTATTGGAGAAACAATTATCTGCTGCAGATGGTGCTATTGAAAAAACAAGAATTTTCATTTCTAGGGAATTGGAGGCGGCCACTGATGGATTCAACGAAAGTCGAATACTTGGTCAAGGTGGCCAAGGTACAGTATATAAAGGGATCCTAGCCGATGGAAGAATTGTGGCAATCAAGAAGTCGAAGGTTGACGAAAGCCTGTTGGAGCAGTTCATCAACGAGCTCGTCATTGTTTCGCAAGTTAATCACAGGAATGTGGTAAAACTTCTGGGTTGTTGCTTGGAGACAGAAGTTCCTCTGCTTGTCTATGAATTTATCCCTAATGGAACCCTATTTAACCTCATTCAAAACGACAATGAGGCTGAATCCTTTCCTTTTACTTGGAGCTTGAGATTAAAAGTAGCCACAGAGGTAGCAGGAGCATTGGCATACCTACACTCGGGGCTTACAATTCCAGTCTTTCACAGGGATATCAAGTCCACCAACATATTGTTGGATGAAAAATACATAGCTAAAGTATCAGACTTTGGAGCTTCATTGTCCATTGCAATTGACAAAACCCACATGACTACTCGAGTCCAAGGGACTTTCGGCTACATCGATCCAGAATATTTCCTGTCGAGCCAAATTTCTGACAAAAGTGACGTTTACAGCTTTGGGGCGGTTCTTCTTGAGCTCCTGACAAGACAAAAGCCCATACCTTCCAGAGAAGAAGGAGAAGATGTCTATTTAGGGTTGGCACAAAGGTTTCTGACATCCATGGAAGAGAATTCTCTTCCAACGATTCTTGATCCTCAAATTATGGATCAAACAAATGAAAGGGAGGTAATTGCTGTTGCTAAACTTGCACAACGATGCATAGACTGGGATGGAAGGAGGAGACCAACTATGAAGGAAGTTTCCATCGAGTTGGAAAACATCAAAATGTGCAGATGGGGGTTAACTATTCAAGAAAATTATCAAAGTCCAAGTTGCACCAACGAAGAAGCTGTTGTGATGAGTGATGTTTACGACGCATGGACTATTGGAAGTGAGAACGTTAAGTCAACTTCAGATGCCTGCGCGGTATTGAACAATACAATCTAATTCAGCGCTGGCGGAAAAATGACAGGGCTGGAAAGGGCAGTCGTCCCCAAGAATTCCACAAAATGTTTGTGTGCACTGTGAACTTGGTGTTCAAGAAACAACTTCCGGTGATTATTTTCTCCTCTCCCCACCACCCCCCCCCCCCTTCCCCCGGGCCGGGGGCCCAAATTCTTCCCCCTTTTTTGTGGCAGAATGTACAGAGCTTTAGCGTCTATCTTTTTACTGATAACTTCATCAAGTAAAGTAGGAAAAGTTCGTTGACCATATCACAACATATTAATTCTGAAGCATGATGAAAGTAGGCAAGGATGTGTTTTGAAACTCTGACAAGTAACAACTCGGTCGAACTCAGGTTTCAGGATCAATGGAATGAACCAGTTAGGTTGGAGGTTAAATTGGATGACATCATAAACACGTCATAAATATATATTAATTATATATAATATAAATAATATATAAAAAAAATTCCTCTTAAATTGGTTGTTTGCAACTGTACATACATATTTGATGAATTTAGATTTAGTCCAAAAGAACTCCATTTAAAAAATTTTAAAAGTTATAAGTAAACAATATAATTTGAAAAATATAATGGATTAATTTAATGCTTTATTAAAATAATAAAGGGTCAAAATAAAATTATCTCAAAGTTTTAGGGTATTTAAAGTTAATAAATGCCAAACCTAATGTGTCCTCCTTGTTTGTCCCTTACTCAGCCGCCAGTTACTTTTCTTCTTTCATTTTTCCTTGTTTCTTCTCCGTTGTTTCTTTTGCTTTGTTCTCTTCTTTTATCACACACACATTAAAACTCTCTCTTGTTTTCATTATTTTCTTTCAGGTGAAAAAAAAAAAAAAAACCACTTCTGATTAAATGAACATAGAAAAGCCCTCCTATGATTTTAAAATATATAATTCGATACCTCGTAGATTGAAATAAACTGAGAAGGCGACAAATATTGTTAAAACTAATGTGTTTGTGGCACATGCGCTTGTTTTGCAACTAGTGATATCGAAAAATAGTTTTTTATAATAATTTTCAATTGATATACATATTCTACCTTATAGAAAAGCCCTCTGTGATTAACCCAACCTATAGAAAAACTCACTATAGATTTAAAACATATACGTTGGATTTGATCCGAAACTTTTAGGAAATATATTGAAAAGGGAGTAAAACTTCTTGAGAGAAATCAACCAATAGTCTTATGTACACTACTTTTAGGGTATAGTAAAAGTTTTAAATCTGGGTTTTTGCTATTATAATATTATCTCAGAGGGTATTTTTTAAGAATTTAAACTAAGGATTTCAATACATTTTCGTTATATAAGGTGAAGGAAAATTTTGCAAAATGGTTGCTTATATCTTTCTCAAACTCTCGAGTGGATAGCAGAACTAAATACTATGATACCAATACAAGATTTGTGAAAAGTGAAAGTAAAAATTGTCGAGATCGAAAAGGCTATCAAAAGGGATGTTGTACTTTACGTATGCAATGGATAATCGCGGGTTTTTTGTAATTATGATGTTATCCCATATACAGATATTAACGAAATCAGAACAATTGTTTTATGTGTGAAAGGGATGAATATTATATATATTTTTAGAACCATAGGGAACTTTTCTGTAAGTTGATTTAATCACAGGGGTTTTTTTGCATTTTACCCATATATATATTAGGGTATTTTTCTTACTTCGCCTACCCACATTAGTTTTGATGATTTCCATCGCATTTTTAGTTTAGTTCAAATCATGAGTTGTTGGATGCCATGTTTTGATACCATGAGAAGTTTTTATGTATATTCACTTAACCACAAGTGGTTTTTTTTTTTTTTTTTTTTATCCTTTTCTATTTCTCTCCTCTCTCTTCTCTTCCTTCTTTGCTCCTTTCTTTTTTTTTTTTTTTTTTTTACTTCTATTTGATTTGAAATCTTTCAAGAACTTAGAGAATGGAATTAAGATAATGGAATTTCTCTCCCAGGTTTGTAACTTCAATTCAGACTAGTTTTACTTCTTAGAGCTAGTTAACGATCAAAGGAAGGAAAAAAAAAAAAAAAAGAGAGTCCCGTATTTGAAATTGCACCTGAGGTGGGAATACATATGTCAATCGGTGAAGGCAGGATAAGAAAATGGAAAAAATCGGGCTTCAACCGGTTTGTCGGTTTCTGTTCAATCCCGATTTTTGACCAATTTTTAACAGACGGTATTTTAGTGAGACTCAGACCGGCTGCTTGGTCGATTTCCTGTTCAACTAATCTGAAAACACTTAAATATTTGGTAACAGGTCGTGTAAAACCTCGAGCAAGACCTGACTGTTTGTTGACGAATTGACACTACCTAATTTGTTTAAGTTTTACGCATGTTACACAACAATAGACGTTGTACCATGAAATACTCTATTTTACAAGATTAACCCGTTAATTTAAAACTAGTCAAGTTGCCTTCACACGTTGTGTGAGGCAGTCCTAATCTAAAGATGATAACATAGAGTGAAAGCTGTACATTTATGGAGAAGTTGTCTACCAGCCGGGTCAAGATATTTACAATGTGCAAAATAGTAGTAGTGTGTTTTTATCAAACACTTAAGGCTGCATTTGATAAAACTGAAATCTGAACTTTGAAATGTGAAGTCTGAAGTTTAAATCTGTTAAGTTATTAAATTATTAAGTATTACATTTGACACATTTGAATATATATATATATATATATATCACATTCAGTGATAGATGAACAGATTATCACTTATTTTTTGAAGTAAATTTTATCTAAAAAATTCAGTAACACATAATTAATTCAAATGTTCAATTTTTTATTACCAAACGCGTATAAACATATGAATACATTAAATTTCAGTCTGTCCTTTGTGTCCGCCAGACCCAGCAAAGACTCTGGGCCATTTTCGGAAGAGCTACAGGCTTGGAAAGTAGTCGTTTTTGTCGGCTGGGTACTAGAAATATTTGTGGGCTTGGCACTAGAAATATATTCGCGTAGTCAATAGAGATGGGCTGGCACACGGTCGTGAACCAAGTATTAAACAATTAAAAGAAAAGATTAATCAGTTAGTCACAAAAAAAAAAAAAAAAATTCTACCTCAAACTCTCAAATATTCCCATTTACAAATTGCTTGGGATATTTTTAAAAAAATAGTAGGGGAGGGTAGAAATTGAGAAGTAGCAACGGAGACAGGAATTTGAAATCAAAACTTCTAATTCCCTATATCTCAATTATCTGTGATAGCTTAATTTACTAAAATTATATTGAAAAGAAACCAATTTGAATACATTAGGCTATGACAAACAACATATTAAACTGTTACAAGAATTGTAATTTGGTTCCCTTTGAACATCTGTTTTCAAGTTTAACGTGATATAGAAACTAAAACTCCAATATTCATTGTCTATACTATGGACCCCATACCTATTTAATTATTATTGGATTTTAAGGAAACAAAAAAGAACTAAAATATGATATTTATAAAGAAGAAATAACAATATAACAAAAAGTATGACAAAGAGTGACACGGAAAGTTGGACAGAAGATCCATTACGTTTGAATGAGTATTACTCCTAATTTAAATTCTTTGTGTGATATTAGTGGGATAAATCCCAAATAAACAAGTGAATCAGTCTGCTAAAGGGTTTGGTTTCCAAATTACAATACTAGTAAGTGGAAAGTAAATTAAATTGTAAAACGAAATGGGGACTACGTTAGTCCATTCCATGACTAGAGTTAAAACAGATCCACAACTGATGTTGTATACCTTTCAAAACGCCCTCATTCGGAGGAAGACTCAACATCTACTGTTTCTCAATCTGCAGAAAGTTTAACCTCAGACACTTGGGAATTATAGATGCTAATATTCAAGACTTTAAGTAGCCATACATTCTCAATTTTAAGAAACTTCAACTCAGAGAATTAATAAAATGTGCAAGTGGAAGTGGATTCCCAAGCATTGGTTCAGCTACTTAATTCTCCTGCACAAGTAAGCCGGCCTATATGTCTTGTTTTAGTACGCGTCAAGCATTTAATAGGTCTCTTGGCAGCCTTTATTGTCCATATATTTCGAGAAGCTATTGGAGGTAGTCTGCAACAAATTTTTAATTTCCTAATAGATCTTATGTTTTAATAAAATAAGGGCTGATATCCCTCCCCCGTATATTCCCGTATATGGGGTTGTAAAAAAAAAAAACTCAGAGAATTAATAGGATGATTGGAGGTAGATTTTTTTTAATATATGGATAAATCATGTTTAATTACTTGACATGAGGTTATAATTTGCAGGCAAGAATGGCTTAGCGAGTCAGTCTGGAGTTCTGGACTATTGAATGTTGACAAGTTGGGCGTAGACATTTCACGTAAAAATATGTAAATCCTGCCACCTTCCTAGCAATTGAAGAAATGCATTCTCTTAAACCAATTCAGTTCAGTTCTTCTGCTTAGTGACAATTCCTCAAATGATTGCTTGTGTCGTTCTTTTACGTTGCTTTCTTTAATGGCTACGTTTCTAACTTGACTCATACTGGCTTTTGCATCTGAATGCATCACTATGATAGTCGACAAAATCCCTTATGCTCCTACAGCCCTTTGTATTTGCAACATTTCAGACTTTATTCAGAAGTTAAGAAACAAATAATTTGGTATGAGTAATTTGAGGTTAATCTGTATGTTATTTGTGTTTCTTTATGTTGGGAAAGGGTACTAGGCACGCAATATCAGAGTTAACCTAAAATAAATTACTCTTTCTCCAAATACTAGTTAAAATAGGAATAATGCCAGCAGTGGTACTAAAATGCAGAAAAATAAAAAGCACAGGACACCAAAAATTTTTACGTGAAAAACTCAAATTGAAAAAAATCACGAGACCTAGTCCAGTAAAAAATCTCCACTATCACAATAATGGGAATACATAGGTTTATTCGAAATATTCGGATGACAATAATATTACCAATATCAAGCAAGCGAAATTACTACAAAATCACTCCCAAAAATTACAACTATCAAAGAAGTGAGTTTAGAAAGGTGTTACCAAACGAAAAGGAAATCTGAAATCTGAACCGGTAGATGAGTAGAACTTGATGAGAGGATTGCGTGCATAAAATTTCGTCTCAATGAGATTTTGAATCATCCTCCAATCAAGACCTTGAACTCTCTCTATCTCTCTAGCTGCTTTACTTTTTTCTCTCTCTTCAATTTTTTCTGCCGACTAGCAAAAGTGACGACTGACTCTTTTTTTCTTCCTTTTAAGAATGAAACCTACGGCTTTGTTTTCTAAATCCTGCCACCTTCCTAGCAATTGAAGAAATGCATTCTCTTAAACCAATTCAGTTCAGCTCTTCTGCTTAGTGAAATTCCTCAAATGATTGCTTGTGTCATTCTTTTACTTTGCTTTAATGGCTACGTTTCTAACTTGACTCACAGACTTTTGCATCTAAATGCATCAATATGATAGTCGATAAAATCCCCTATGCTCCTACGGCCCTCTGCATTTGCAACATTTCAGACTTTATTCAGAAGTTAAGAAATAAATAATTTGGTATGAGCAATTTGAGCTTAATCTGTATGTTATTTGTGTTTCTTTACCTCATTGTTCAATCACACGATTTCCAATGGCGAAGCCAGGGTGCATTGATACCTATGGACGAGTGACAATTCCCTACCCATTTGGAATTGGTCCAGATTGTGCTCTCAATGAAGCATTCACCATAAGCTGTACAAATGTCTCTGGCGATTCCATCAACAGTTCAAATTCAAAGCCGTATCTGGGGTGCTTTAACCTGGAAAAGGTTCCCAAGAAATTTGTGAGGTGCTGGAAGTGTCCCTGAGTGATCAAACAGTAACCATAAACTTACCCTTGCTCCAAGTTTGCTGGAGTGATTCATTTGATCCGGCCATTGCAGAAGGTTCCCTTGCCGAATCTCCTTTCTTTGTTTCCAGAGAATGCAACAAGTGATGTTTCTTGGCTGTGGAAATGCTCCCTTCAGACCGAGACTTGGCAGTCCAGAGATCTTGTCTGGTTGCACCTCAATGTGTAGCACCAACAACATAACCGGTTGCTGTCGCATCAATTGCTGTCAAGCAAGCATTCCTTGCTACTCAGCCAATTCAGTTTTCAATTGCGCGTAACGCTTTGCAGAGCGTTGCATCCAATAACTGTGCTTATGCCTTCTTGGAGGACCAGAACTGAAGTTGGAGAACTATGCGGACCCTCCAAAATTGCCTTTGAGATATGCTCCTGCTGCGTGGTCCTGGCCCCTAAACTATTCTGATATTGATTCCATCTCAGGTTGCAATCCTAAAAGAAGTCCCTTTTGAATTACAATCCAGAACCATTTTCACTTATCAGTGTGAATGCAAAAGCTTGGGGAATGCAACTTGGTTCTATGAAGTAAACACGTATCTAGATTTTAGATGGTGGTTGCCAACATGGTAAGCTGTAAAGAGATGGTTGACTTTATTATTTTGGCCTTCTTGCTTGTGCTTACTTCTTCTGCTCCAATTGATCCTCCTTGTGGACATTAGTCTAATACCTTTTTTCTTTTTTTTTTGAGTGATTGCTTGCTTCTTTGGTCGAAGCCAACTCCCAAATCAAGGGAAGGCGTAAAGAAATAGTTGATATTGTTGGTAACCCACCCTAGATCCCCTTCTTGCCACCATTTTGTAAATATTTAGGACAAATTTCACTTTACCCCCTGTGATTTAGCCTTTTTTTACATAACCCCCCTATGATTTCAAAAGTTAAACATAACCCCTCGTGGTTTGGATTAAAGTATCAAAATGACGGAATGATCATTCCTAACGGAGTTACCTAAAATGTCAAAAATACTCTTATGTAAAGTTAAAATGATTTATTAACCAAGGGGGGTTATGCATATATTTTGAAAATCATAAGGGGGTTATATGGTAAAGTATTAAACCATAAGGGGATTATATGATAAAATATAAAAATCATACTGGGTTAGTGTATCATGTATTTATAAGGGTAATTTCAACATTTTTAAAAGTTCCATTACGAATAACTATTTCCTTCACTTTGACACTTTAATCCAAACTATGAGGGGGTTATGTATAGTTTTTGAAACCATAGAGGGGTTGTGTAAAAAAAAAAAATTAAACCACATGGGGGTCAACTCTTATGGGGCCCGACTAATTCCCTGTGGCCCGGGCCTTGGCGCCCCAACCCGATCCAAGCACGGTAAGTGCGCGGAGGAATCCAGCAGCGCAGGGACTCGAACCTAGGACCTAGAGGTACACCAGGGGAGGTACTGCCGCTGTACCATTCACGCGGGGCTAATGTTCTTCCATTCAATTGATGGTATTTCTAGAGAACGTATTGCACACGTTAGTGCTATTGAAAGAATGTAACAGCAACATTTTTCTGCGGATGCTATTGAAAGAACACATCTCGTTAGTGCTAAGAAATTGAGCAAGGCTATTGATGCATTCAATGGAAGTCGAATACTTAGGCAGGGTGGTCAAGGTACAGTGTATAAAGGGATGTTAACTGATGGAAAGATTCGCAATCAAAAAGGTTGAAATGTTACTGACAGTCACTTTGAGGATTTCGTCAATGAGGTGGTAATTCTGTCACAAGTCAGTCATAGGAATGTGGTAAAACTCCTAGGTTTGTCGTTTGTTTATAGAAGTTCCCCTACTGGTTAATGAATTCATCCCCAACCGAAGCCTTTATAATCTCATGCATAATCAGAGTGATGATGATTTCCCCTTCACTTATAACTCGAGAATAAGAATAGCCATAGAGATAGCAGGGTCACAGGCATATCTACATTCTGAAATTTCAGTTCCCATCTTGCACAGAGATGTGAAATCAAGCAAGATACTTTTTGGATAAATATGTATAGCCAAAGCATCTGACTTGGGAACTTCGAGATCTATCGAAGTTGATTAAACTTATTTACCTACACGAGTTAGAGGGATTTTTGTGTATCTGGATCCAGAATTCTTTCAACAAGCCAATGTACTGAGAAAAGTGATCTCTTGAGTTTTGGAGTTGTTTTTATTAAAGCTAATAACAACACAAAAGCCAAGTCATCGATGGTTAATTAGTGTAGGAAAAGAGATGGTTAAAAGAGTTAAGATGACAAGAAGACTAAGAGGCCGGCCAAACAAGTTTTGAACACAAGTGGATTGTTCCATACTGGTTCATAAAGTCGTCGATAACATACAGCAATTGCAGTGGAGCTTCCAGGAGTACATCCAACAATTGCAGTGAAACATCGAGGAAGTTGCTAGTGGAAAAAATAGCCCACATCTGATCTCAACTGATGTAGACTTCTCCAAGGTAATTTGACTATTTCCCCTACGATATTTGATTAATTACAACATTTTGGTTCACCTATTTAGGCAGATGCTCTTCGATCAGTTCGATAATATCCCTATGCTATTGAAAGACAAACTTTGCTCTACTTCCCAATAATGAGACCTCCCAAGTTATTCTTTCTGCTATTTCTCATCCTCGTAGTAGTCACAGTTCCATTATATTTTTTGGTATCGATTACAAGTGTTGCTGTGGCTGCTGGGGTGACAATTGCAGTGTTTACTGGTCTTGTCCTGCTACAGAAGAGACGCAATAAAAAGAAGAAGCAGGGCCATTTTGAACGAAATGGAGGTCTTCTATTGGAGAAACAATTATCTGCTGCAGATGGTGCTATTGAAAAAACTAGAATTTTCATTTCTAGGGAATTGGAGGCGGCCACTGATGGATTCAACGAAAGTCGAATACTTGGTCAAGGTGGCCAAGGTACAGTATATAAAGGGATCCTAGCCGATGGAAGAATTGTGGCAATCATGAAGTCGAAGGTTGACAAAAGCCTGTTGGGGCAGTTCATCAACGAGCTCGTCATTGTTTCGCAAGTTAATCACAGGAATGTGGTAAAACTTCTGGGTTGTTGCTTGGAGACAGAAGTTCCTCTGCTTGTCTATGAATTTATCCCTAATGGAACCCTATTTAACCTCATTCAAAACGACAATGAGGCTGAATCCTTCCCTTTTACTTGGAGCTTGAGATTAAAAGTAGCCACAGAGGTAGCAGGAGCATTGGCATACCTACACTCGGGGCTTTCAATTCCGGTCTTTCACAGGGATATCAAGTCCACCAACATATTGTTGGATGAAAAATACATAGCTAAAGTATCAGACTTTGGAGCTTCATTGTCCATTCCAATTGACAAAACCCACATGACTACTCGAGTCCAAGGGACTTTCGGCTACATCGATCCAGAATATTTCCTGTCGAGCCAAATTACTGACAAAAGTGACGTTTACAGCTTTGGGGTGGTTCTTCTTGAGCTCCTGACAAGACAAAAGCCCATACCTTCCAGAGAAGAAGGAGAAGATGTCTATTTAGGATTGGCGCAAAGGTTTCTGAGATCCATGGAAGAGAATTCTCTTCCAACCATTCTTGATCCTCAAATTATAGATCAAACAAATGAAGAGGAGGTCATTGCTGTTGCTAAACTTGCACAACGATGCATAAACTGGGATGGAAGGAGGAGACCAACTATGAAGGAAGTTTCCATCGAGTTGGAAAACATCAAAATGTCGAGAGGAGATTTAACTATTCAAGAAAATTATCAAAGTCCAAGTTGCACTGACGAAGAAGCTGTTGTGATGTGTGATGTTACCACACATGGACAATCGGAAATGAGAACGTTAAGTCAACTTCAGATGCCTACGCGGTATTGAACAATCAGCGCTGGCGGGAAAATGACACGGCTGGAAAGGGCAGTCGCCCCTAAGAATTCCACAAAATGTTTGTATGCACTGTGAGCTTGGTGTTCAAGAAACAACTTCCTGTGGTTATTTTCTTCCCCTCCTTCTTTCCCATTTTTTTGTGGGACAATGTACTGTGCTTTAGCGTCCATCAGTGTGTTTGGATAGAGCATTATTTGAAATAATTATTGTAACGCTTTTTGTAACATGATGAATGTAAGATAAAAATGTGGTTAAAAATATAAAAAAATATGTTAAAAATATGTTTATAATGTAAGCGAAATATTATTTATAAAAATGTAATTACAAGACTAACCCGTTAATTTAAAACTAGTCAAGTTGCCATCACACGTTGTGTGAGTCAGTCCCAATCTTTGATGCCCTGCTGCAATGTAGTAGCATAAAGATAGATAAGATGATAACATAGAGTGAAAGTTGTAAATTTATAGAGAAGTTATCCGCAGCAGGGTCAAGATATTTACCATGAACAAAATAGAGGTGTTTTTAGCATAGGCTGTCTTTTTTTTTTACTTGGATAAATCATGTTTCACTTGACTTGAGGTTATAATTTGCTGGTAAGAATGGCTTAGCAAGTCAGTCTGGACTATTGAATGTTGACAAGTTGGACGTAGACATTTCACGTAAAATATCTAAATCCTGCCACCTTCCTAGCAATTGAAGAAATGCATCTTAAACCAATTCAGTTCAGCTCTTCTGCTTAGTGAAAATTCCTCAAATGATTGCTTGTGTCATTCTTTTACTTTGCTTTAATGGCTACGTTTCTAACTTGACTCACAGACTTTTGCATCTAAATGCACCACTATGATAGTCGACAAAATCCCCCATGCTCCTACAGCCCTCTGCATTTGCAACATTTCAGACTTTATTCAGAAGTTAAGAAATAAATAATTTGGTATGAGCAATTTGAGCTTAATCTGTATGTTATTTGTGTTTCTTTACCTCATTGTCCAATCATTGGGGCGACACGAATTCCAATGGCGAAGCCAGGATGCATTGATACCTGTGGAGGAGTGACAATTCCCTCCCTCTTTGGGATTGGTCCTGATTGTGCTCTAAATGAAGCATTCACCATAAGCTGTACTAATGTCTCTGGCGATTCCATGAGCAGTTCAAAGCAGTATCTGGGGTGCTTTAACCTGGAAAAGGTTCCCAAGAAATTGTTGAGGTGCTGGAAATGTCCCTGAGCGATCAAACAGTAACCATAAACTTACCCTTGCTCCAAGTTTGCTGGTGTGATTCATTTGATCGGGCCATTGCAGAAGGTTCCCTCGCCGAAGCTCCTTTCTTTGTTTCCAGAGAATGCAACAAGTGATGTTTCTTGGCTGTGGAAATGCTCTCTTCAGACCGAGACTTGGCAGTCCAGAGATCTTGTCTGGTTGCACCTCAATGTGTGGCACCAACAACATAACCGGTTCCTGTGCCATCAATTCCTGTCAAGCAAGCATTCCCTGCTACTCAGCTAATACAGTTTTCAATTGCACGTAACGCTTTGCAGAGCTTTGCATCCAATACCTGTGCTTATGCCTTCTTGGAGGACCAGAAACTGAAGTTGGAGAACTATTCGGACCCTCCAAAATTGCCTTTGAGATATGCTCCTGATGTGTGGTCCTTGCCCCTAAACTCTTCTGATATTGATTCCATCTCAGGTTGCAATCCTAAAAGAAGTCCCTTTTGAATTACAATCCAGAGCCATTTTCACTTATCAGTGTGAATGCAAAAGCTTGGGGAATGCAACTTGGTTCTATGAATTAAACCCATATTTAGATTTTAGATGCTGCTTGCCAACATGATAAGCTGTAAAGAGATGGTTGAGTTTATTAGTTTGGCCTTCTTGCTTGTGTTCACTCCTTCTGCTCCAATTGATCCTCCTTTTGGACATTAGTCTAATACCCTTTTTTTTTTGGTGATTGCTTGCTTCTTTGGTCGAAGCCAACCCCCAAATCAAGGGAAGGCGTGAAGAAATAGTTGATATTGTTGCTAACCCACCCTAGATCCCCTTCTTCCCTTCCTTTTGTAAATATTTAAGTGACCATGGCAATGTTCTTCCATTCAATTGATGGTATTTCTAGAGAACGTATTGCACATGTTAGTGCTATTGAAAGAATGTTACAGCAACATTTGTCTGAAAGTAAAGGAAGTGAATGAAGAATGTCACAGAAACATTTTTCTGCGGATGCTATTGAAAGAACACATCTCGTTAGTGCTAAGAAATTGAGCAAGGCTATTGATGGATTCAATGGAAGTCGAATACTCAGTCAAGGTGGCCAAGTTACAGTGTATAAAGGGATGTCAACTGATGGAAAGATTAGCAATAAAAAAGGTTGAAATGTTACTGACAGTCACTTTGAGGATTTCGTCAATGAGGTGGTAATTCTGTCACAAGTCAGTCATAGGAATGTGGTAAAACTCCTAGGTTGTCGTTTGCTTATAGAAGTTCCCCTACTGGTTTATGAATTCATCCCCAACCGAAGCCTTCATAATCTCATACATAATCAGAGTGATGATGATTTCCGCTTCACTTATAACTTGAGACTAAGAATAGCCATAGAGATAGCAGGGTCACTGGCATATCTGCATATTCTGAAATTTCAGCTCCCATCTTACACAGAGATGTGAAATCAAGCAACATACTTTCTGGATAAATATATATATATAGCCAAAGTATCCGACTTGGGAACTTCGAAATCTATCAATGTTGATAAAACTTACTTACCTACATGAGTTAGAGGGATTTTTGGGTATCTGGATCTAGAATACTTTCAATCAAGCCAATGTACTGAGAAAAGTGATCTCTTGAGTTTTGGAGTTGTTTTTGTTAAGCTAATAACAAGACAAAAGCCAATACCTTCCAAAGAAATAGAAGAAGATTTTAGGAGTCTGGCAGACAGTTTTTAAAAAAATCCATGAATCCGAATTCTCTGAAAACAATCCTTGATCGTCAACTTGTAGACGAGAGAACGAAGAAGAGGCTATTCTTGTTGCTAAACTTGCCCAAAGATGCTTAAACTCAAGTCAGGAGAGAAGACCAACTATGAAGGAAGTAGCTATTGAGTTGGAAGCCATTAAAATATCCAAAAGGGATTCAACTATCCAAGCAAATTATCATAGTCCAAGTTGCATGGACGAAGGATCTGTACTGACTTCTGATATGCATCATACACTGACAATTGAGAGTGAGAGCATTTCTGGTACAGATGATACATGGACAACTGGAACTGAGACCATTAGGTCAGATTCAAGTGTCAAACCCTTAGATGTCTAGTGCAGTCGAATTCAGAACTCATAATCATTGACTCTGAGCATATAACCTGCTATGGAGTGGCATCTTGGTTAAGCAATTTGGATGAGTAATCTGTCAGCAGTGAAAGAACCATTTGAACCTGGATAAAGCAGGATTTGAGCAAAACCAAAATTTGTAGGCATCATTAGCTAGGTCTTAGAGCTCAATATGCAGCAAAATGATACTATTTGTAAACCGATGAGCTAAAGTACGTACTTTACCATAAGTTGTATAGTAAGATAATACATCATCTTCATTTCAAGTGTTCCTTCAATACTTTATTCAAAAGAAGAAACTTCATTTCGAACAAAGAACAAACCAGAAGAACCATCATCAGGCAGCAGAGCTAGTCTTACTGGACTTTCAGCACCTTCTTCAACAGTTAAATGACCAGTATTGAAGTTTACATCTGTTTTTACAAAACCAGGACAAACACAATTTATACGAAACTTTGGGTGCTTTTTAGCAAGAACCCTAGTATATGCATTCATAGCTGCCTTTGAAACTGTATATGCTGACATAGATGGAGGCCAACCTTTTGCTTTAAGTGAACCCTCCTTAAAATCCTTGAGAAATTCATTCACCACCTCATCCACTCTCTCCTCTGTAAGGTTTCCAGAATCATTTAGTACTCCTTTAGCCCATTCACTGGGTATGTGCTGAAACATGATCAAATGAGTCAAGAGCATATTTCCATTAACCATAAGACATGAAAAATGAAAGTATGAAACAGAAAGAGATCATCTTTAAAGACACAGCACGTTTGGCCAAGGTACAACATTAGCATTGTCTCAACAACTTAGGCAAGTATGACATTTTAGTTTGTCAGGTCTAGTCAATGCATCTGTATCCTGTTTCCAACTAAGCTTGGTGTAAAACAGCACTCATTTTAGGTCCTAAATTTCATATGCAAGAACACAATCTGAGATTTTAGTACCTTTAACTTTCCCATTGACGAAGAAACATTTACGATCCTTGGTGAATCAGATAAGTAAAGGAGAGGAAGAAATGCTTCAATCATTCTTTTTGCACCATAGTAGTTTGTCTGCAGACATTCTACTGCCAAGTCATATGTCTCAGTCAAGATGCCATTCCAATCTATATGTGATCCATCAGGCTGCATGATTGAAGGTAATCAGCACTTCAACAACTAACTAAAGTGAAGGGCAATTATTCAACTACTTGCTATGTATTTGCACAATTCAACTTATTCAGAAGGGAGGGATTCCTGCAAAGTTACTGTTTTTTTGTTTTCCAGAAGATAGCATTGCCAACACATGGCTAGTGTAAACAGAAAAACTTAGGAGAAGAACACAAGATAACTGTAATGGTGATAAAACATTACTCTGCAAATAAGGTTGAATGATTATGAACATTACACACATCATCAAACTTATTAGTTAGAAAAATGCATCACAATGTGTAACCATAGGTATGTGCACATATAAGTACATCAAAACACAAAAGAGAAATCGGTTTCACAGTTTGGGTTGTGGCAATTAAAGATGACCTTTGCAGGTCAAAAGGCTTCAAACTTGATCTTTTCCTAGAAGATATTTGGTACGAAGAGCTCTGATTTGCAAATCCTAATTGATTATTGCAAAGTTAGAACTAATGAATTCATCTCTTTTCAAACAAAATGCAACTTCGGCCAAGGAAAATGTTGCTCGCAACTGGACAATTGTAATGCTAATACTATCCAGAGGAAGCAATTACAGACAATATTGGAACCAGAATACTCTGAATTGATAATGAATTCTAAAAACATTTACACTTTCAGCCTTCAGTTTTCAGCAGCAAGTATGAAACAATCATTAACTCCAAAACTAGGGTACCATAACCTTGTTATTATTCTACAGAAGCTCTAACATGCAGCTGTAAACATAAGTAGCTTCCCATGGGTGCTAAGAATCATGACTAAGTATGAATAATCATTGCCTGATGCAGATGAAGTAAATCAACATAAATCAATAGCTGTAAATTTCAAGCATCCATTCCAAGGGCTGAAGTCCTCATTAGCTACAATTTCAACATGCATAGTCTATCATGAACTTAGCATCAAAAAATGCCAATTAGAAGCTAACAGTCAGAAATGACTCACTCCACCAGATCCATATCCAGAAGCTCTTAAAGCATCAACATCTACATCAACTCCACCAATCCCTGCATTATTCACCTGGAACACAAAAGCTTATATATGAGTGTCCTATTGATGTTCTAAGTCACAATTCTCGAACTGTAAAAAAGTGAAAAAGTAGATTTTTAGTGCACAGATCTCATTTCCCAACTTCCTGTAAACCCCACCATTTTCTTGCTTCCCAAGAGGAAGAAACTTTCATACACAAGATCATCCCTAAAACAACAGCAGTCAAAAAGACCATTTTTAGTTTTTAACCTGGGGCAATGCTGAAAGAAGTCAAGTTACAAGACTGCAGGGTTGTTACAAAAAGTTACTAAAACATTAAGGTTCTCAACCATGTAGAAGCTAAGTAGACCTCCAAAAAGAGCAGAAGATTATAACAGAAAATGAAGCCAAAGTATTTCGTGCATCCTGTTTTTGTTCGCTAAGATGCCACTACACCAACTTGACAATGCAATTTCATCTTCTTCCCAATAATATCTGCAATTTTATGTCTTCGAACGTAAAGCAATTCATTACGACGATTGCAAAAAATTCGCTATATAAGAGTTCATATCTGCTGATATACACATGAAATGAACCAATTATACGCTTTCAGTAGCAAAAGATTGTCAGAAATTTGGATGCAGACACTAATTTCAAAACCAAGGCATCCAATCCAAAACCTTTTAGAGAATGACTGGGATTATATAAGTACTTAAGCACCAAAAAAAGGCCTAAATAAGGCCCAAGATTGCAAGAATGATTAATATCAAGCTCTTTGATTCAGATTTTGTTAGGTGATTCACCAAGATACTTTTCTTGTACGAAAGTCTGGATTTTTTCCCTTCATCTAGCAAGCAGAGAAAGCATTTTCAGTCGGAAACTACACAGTTTTCAGAATTGGAGCAACTTAATTATTACCAGAATATCAAGTCTTCCATAATGTATTCTGATGAATTCAGCAAGAGATGCAATACTTGAAGGATCAACCACATCAAGCTGATGAAAAACTATATTGTCAAAGAAATCAAGCCCTTTAAAACTCTCAATAGCTTCAAGTCCCCTCTTCAAATTTCTAGCAGTCAATACCACTGTGATTCCATTAGAAGCTAACTGCCTGCAAATTCCATAGCCAATCCCTTTATTTGCCCCTGTCACAATTGCATATCTGCAAGAAAAAGATTAATAACAAATCAAAAAAGAACCAAAAGTTGGTTCTTGATGAAGAATGAACTTGGAGACAGCCCAATTCTTATACGAATTCATAGGACGTTTACCTTTTTTTTGAAGAACTAATTTCTTCTGCCATGGCTGATAAGTTGGAAGAGTGGGCACTGGCCAGGAGGACTTAGAATATTACCTTTCCCTCAATTTGATGGATAAGGAATAGTCACATTTCTCGTTGACTTTTCTTGCAAAAAAAAAAAAAAAAATTGCACCTTTAATCAGTACGAGGAGTTGGCGTAAATTTGGGCTGGTGTTTCTGTCACGCTTTTACGAGTAAGTAACAAGCATCTGAAGTCGTGAGTTTTCTATGGCTACAGATATCAGTGAAGCACAAAGGCGTGACAGAAGGTTTACATGGAGTTTGTCCCCGGGTTTATAGCGTGGGGGCTAAGGTGTTGTATGCGTAATTGTTTCGAGGATCCATTTTTTTTTTATCGAAAATCAATTTGATTGCATTAACTTGATATCACAAGGTTTGATACAACACTCCTACTTTCTTTGTAATCGTTTTGTACACTCTCTTGGAGCCACATGGAAAAATTTTACTTCTCATTCAGCATTCATAACTAGTTGAACAATCAACTTTGCTAACCTATGTGCGCACTTGTTTCGAGGATCCAAATTGAACCCCTTTGATTGGTAAGCATGCGATCTTCTCTCTCCTATGAGTTCTCTTTCTCTCTCTACTAGAGCTTTTCCCCCCAATAGTGGGAGCCAAAACTTTCCAACTCTGCAAACTTTTCAAACTTTCAAAAACCCAAAAACAGAGTCTCAGACAAGGAGCAAACAATTAGATACTTTGCAACCAATCAAGGCGAATTTGTCCGCATTTCCAAACAATAACAGTTGTAAGTGCTGATTGTTGTCAGTACAGGAGCTTGCCCAGGTTCCAGGAGCTTCGGACAACTTAAATACAAGCTGGTCGGAGCTAAGAAGATGGAACGTCACAGTACAGAAATTTGCAGCCATAAATGCATGCTTGCTTAAAGCCAGGGTTTCACTTAGGTTTTCTTTCTTAAACTAATTCTCTGCATTAATTACATTTATTGCTCTTCTTTTTTCTTCCTTTTTCTATCTACTTGTTTCTGGTCTCCCAGAAAGGCATTATCTAGTGGAAGTACGCAGATTTGAGTGCTCATCTGTATAAATTTGGTTAGATCTAGTTCATACCTACAGAGAAGTGGGATTTCACCTAAATATCATATTACTACTATGGCGGAAGAGTTGACTGAAATTATGCAAAAGTTTGCCTTAAATAGCCATGAATACAGTGTGACTGACCTAGATGAAGGAGATGCTTGCATAGGCAGGCAGGAATGCCAGACCAGTCTGTTGGGGAGAATCAAGGGAGATAAGATAGCTAATTTTACTGGGGTTAAAAATTTTGTGGCAAATGCTTGGGGTTATCCGAAAGATCTCAAGATGACTGAGCTAGGACCAAACTTCTTCCAGTTCGGAATTAAGGGGGAGGAAACTAGAGAAAGGATAGTCAATGGAGGGCCTTGGATTTTCGATAACCAGATACTTGTGCTGAGTAGGTGGTACGAGGGGATTGAGGATGATCCTAATGCCTTCAGAATAGCACCACTATGGGTTCAAATGTGGAACCTTCCTTTACATTGCATCTCTAAGGAGGTAGGGAAGAAAGTAGGTGCAGTGTTTAAGGAAGTCAGGGAAGTAGTTATTCCGCAAAATGGAGGTAAAGAAGGAAAGCATCTAAAGGCACATGTCATGGTTGACATTTTTCATCCATTGCTTCGAGGAACAACAATCAAAATGAATGGACTAATGAGATGGATTAAATTCAAATATGAAAGGTGTCCTGACTTTTGCTACACATGTGGGATTATAGGCCATAATGAAAAGGCCTGTAAGTCAAAGATAGTAGTAGAAAATGGTCAGCAAGAGAACCAGTATGGTCCATGGTTGAGAGTAAATTCTGGGAAATCTTCACTCCAAAAGGAGAATAACAACTACAAATCTCCTTCCAAAAGGCAATATTGGGGGGTGGAAAATGGGGAACTGGTGAGGAAAGACTCAAAGAGACAGGATGGGGAACATGAAGCCACAACTCCAAGAGGAAAGGAACATCTGGAAGAAAGGGATAAGGAAATACATAAACCAAAGGAGAAAGTGGACTATATACCAAGGAAGTTGAATAAGGAACTACAGGTACAGATTCTGGTCAGCAAGGAAAAAAGGGGAGAAAGTCATACAAGTATTGCCAGTGTGGAGGAAATCATAAATGAGGAAGTCCAGTCAGGAGCTCAACCATTCAGTAGTAACAAGATGGTGGAGCTTTTACAAGAAATGGAAAGATGCAAAAAGCCAGAATTTCAAGGAAATAATGGAGATGATGAGATAATGGTGGACAGGGAGCTGCAAGAACCAAAGAAAAAACCTGGTCTAACCATCCAAGAAGACAGTGGTAACATGACCATGCCAAGTGAGGTACAAGACAAACCTGTGAGTCAAAGCAGCAAATGCACTCAAGTAGAACATCCTCAGAGACAGGAAAGGAAAACAAGGAAAACAGCAAGGATATCAATGGGAAGGGGAAGGAAGGTTTTGCAACAGATTGATGGCAATTGTCTAAGCCAAGTAGGAACGACCAAAAGGAAATTGGCATTGGAGGATGAAAATATGACAGACACTGAGACCATCGAACACATTCAGAAAAAAAACAAAGGAGGAGGCCAGGAAATGGAAATAGAACGATCAGAGGAAGGGGTGGGTGCCAGCTTTCACTGGACCCCAAGTGATCCATGAAGGTTATGGTGTGAAATTGCCAAGGTGCGGGGAGCCCCTTGACAGTTCCCCACTTGAAGGAGTTCAAGCGACTCCTCTCCCCAGAATTGATGTTTCTATGTGAAACTAAGAATAGGAAACAATATATGGAAAAGATTCAAAGGATTCTAAACTATGAACACAGCTACATAGTGGAATCAATGGAAAGAGCAGGTGGCATGGTCTTATACTGGAGTGCACATACCAAAGTACTACAGGTGCAACACACGGCCTTCACTTTAGAGGCTCATATAGAGGACCAAAGCAGCAGCAGTGACTGGTGGATGGTTGGGATCTATGCTAGCTGTGATGACTCAATAAGAAGACAGCAATGGTCAGTCATACAAAGAAGGAAACATCTATGGGGTAATAGATGGATAATAGTAGGGGATTTCAATGACATTTGTTCCAACAAGGAGAAATGGGGAGGAAGGATAAGAGAAGAGTGAACGTTCAATGACTTCAGAAACTTTATCAATGAGAATCAGTTGGTTGACATTGGTTACGAAGGACAGCCTTGGACCTGGAGCAATAACTGGGAGGGGGATGGTGAGATTAAACAAAGGCTTCATAGGGCACTGAGCAGTGTACAATGGAATCTGAAATTTGAAAAGGCAAAATGCACTCACATTAAGTCTCATGCGTCTGATCACAGTGCTCTACTGTTGGATACTAACCCCATGAAAAGGAACAGGAAAAAAAGATTCTTCTTTGACGAAAGATGGCTTCAAAGGGAAGGAATAACTCAGGTAATCAAGGAAGCTTGGGACAAGAATGTAGAGGGGTCCAGGATGTTTCACATTAAGACAAAAGTGAGGAATTGCAGAATAGCTCTACTTAGATGGAGCAACAAAAGTAACAAGAACTCTAGGAAAAGGATTGAGAGTATAAAGGAGAAGTTGGATCAGATCCAAGGAACATCACTGCCAAGTATCAGAAAGGAAAAGGCTTCTCTTAAAATGCAGTTGAAGGAAGCTTACAAGGATGAGGAAATGTTTTGGAGCCAGAAAGCTAGACTCAGATGGCTACAAGAAGGAGACAAGAATACTCAGTTCTTCCATGCACAGGTTAACAGTAGAAGGAAGATGAATAGAATGCAGCAACTACAAAAGGAAGATGGGACATGGACAGAAAATGAGGCTGAACTGGGAGCTGAAATTGGTAACTACTACAGGCAACTCTTCACCAAATCAACCGAGAGTAGTAATCATGAGATTCTAGCTGGAATCCCAAAATCCATATCTGAGACTATGAACCAGGATCTAACTAAGGATGTAACAGAAGAGGAAATCAAATCTGCAATCTTCTCTATGGATAGCAACAAGGCTCCTGGCATAGATGGGATGTCCCCCCTTTTTTTCCAAAAATTCTGGGATATAATCAAAGGAGACCTGGTAAATGCTATAAAAGCTTTTTTCATTCTGGTAATATGTTAAAGGCTATCAACCATACCATCATTTCCTTGATCCCAAAAGTCCCCTGCCCCACCAACATCAAGCAATACAGACCCATTAGCCTTTGTAGTGTGATTTACAAAGTTATTGCCAAAATTCTAGTCAATAGGCTCAAACCAATTTTGCATCATTGCATCAGCATTAATCAATCTGCTTTTATCCCTGGGAGACACATTCTTGATAACATCATTATCTCTCATGAGTACTTGCATCATCTTAAAAACAAAGGCACGGTAAGGATGGATTTATGGCTGTGAAGCTTGATATGTCTAAGGCCTATGATATAGTAGAATGACATTTTTTGTAAGTTATGATGGAAAAAATGAGGTTCTGTGAAAAATGGATAACATGGATTATGAAGTGCATAAGTACAGTCTCCTTCTCCTTTGACATCAATGGAGAGTGTAAGGAATACATTGTACCAGAAAGAGGGATAAGACAAGGTGACCCTCTGTCACCTTATCTATTTCTTATATGTTCAGAAGGCTTCTCTAGCCTGCTGAAGAGAGCAACACAGACAAGGAATATGGCTGGCATGAAAATAAGCAGACATGGTCCCTCAATAACCCATCTTCTTTTTGCTGATGACTCCCTGATCTTCTGCAAAGCCAACTCTCAAGAAGCAAAGGAGCTGAAGAGGATACTAGAGGTATATGAACAAGAATCTGGTCAGATGGTTAACTTAGACAAATCTAGTGTATTTTTTAGCAAAAATGTGAATTTAGCAACAAAGGAGGACGTGTGTACGGAACTAGGAGGTATTCAACCAGTATCGCAAGGGAAGTACCTAGGATTGGCCATGGTGATATCAAGGTCTAAAGGACAGCTGTTTGGCTACATAAAAGATAACATCAAAACAAGGATGCTAAGCTGAAAATATAAGCTCCTGAGTTCAGCTGGGAAAGAAATTCTGATCAAAGCTGTGTCTATGGCAATGTCTACTTACACAATGTCTTGTTTCAAATTACCTTGCAGGTTATGCAAAGAGATAAGCTATGCTTTTCAATTTCTGGTGGGAGAAAAAGACAACAAGAATAAGGTTCACTGGGTAGCTTGGAAGCAGTTGACAAGGGAGAAAAAACGAGGAGGCATGGGATTCCAGGAGATTCAAAGCTTCAATAGTGCTTTGCTGGCTAAACAGATTTGGAGAATCATCAGAAATCCAAATCTGTTATCCAACAAAAAATTCTGAAAAGCAAGTACTTCCCAAATTGCAGTGTGCTGGATTGCAAAAGTCCCAACAATGCTTCATGGTTTTGGCAAAGCATCATGAGTGCAAGAGAAGAGCTTCAATGGGGGATACAGAAAAGGATAGGGAATGGACTTTTAACAAGAATTTGGGAAGATCAATGGATTCCAAACCAACATTTAGGGAGGCCTGTCACAACCAAGCCAGAAGATTGTCAAGTACAGAAAGTTGCTGATTTGATAGAAGGCTACAGGTGGAATAGGAATCTCATCTTCAAAAATTTCAAAAAGGAAGATGCTGAAAACATTCTCAAGATCCCCATAAGTATTACAGGAAGAGAGGATGACTTCTTCTGGACAGAAAACCAAAAAGGGGAGTACACGGTACAATCAGGCTACAAGGCAATCCAAACTAAGAAAGAACAAGAGGGCAGAGGGAGAAGAGAAAGGATTGAGCCCAGCAACAGACCAAGAAGGAATGACATGTTGAGAGTGCTGTGAAGCCTAAGAATCAGTCACAAAGTTAAGATCTTCATATGGAAAGGCCTGAAAGAAGCAATTCCAATCAAAGAATTAATCTGGAGAAGAATGTCAAAAGGAGACCCTATATGCTTAGGTTGTGGAGAGAAGCTAGAAACCTTGGAACATCTACTGCTGAAATGCAAGAAAGCAAAGGAGATCTGGAAAGCTACACCAATACAATGGGATGGGATTCAGGAGCTGACTGGGAATTTCAACAGCTGGTGGGCTGCATTATCCGAAGCAATTCAGAGAGATCAGGGGATGGACCATATATCTCTTACAGCATATATTCTTTGGCAAATTTGGAAAAGCAGGAACGATAAAGAGTTCAACAACAAAACACATGATCCAGCACAAGTGATCAACAAAGCCTGGAATGCTTGGATGGAGTTCAATGAAGGGATCAAAAAGGCTAGGAGGTGTAGCATTGAACAAACAACAGCACCACTTCAAATGGAGGAACAAGAAGCTAGCCAAAACCCAGACAATAGATCAGCAGGAATGCATATAAGAATAGCAACCAAGTGGAACAAGGCATCAAAGTCCATTGGGTATGGTATTGTAGCAGCTGACTGTAGAGGGCAGGATGTGATGGGATGGAAAATGAGGGAAAACGAAAGCTGAAACCAACTTCAACACGACACTGAAGGTGTAAAGTGGGCGTTGATCAAAGCAGCAGAACAAGGTTGGAGGCTGGTATGTATTGGAGTTCCTGATACAGAACTTTTGCAGCAAATTCAGGGAACAAAAACAGTAGACATGTGGTTAGCTACCCTGATAGAGGACATCCGCGAGCTAAGTAATATGTTTTACAAATGCTCTTTTTGCATAGGAAAATATAAAAGGAATGATCTAAGTTGTTTGTTTAGCGCTCAAGCTTTGAGCAATTATTTTGATGTAGAATGGGTCAACCCCAATCTATTGTGCTAAATGCACATTGTAAAGCATCGAGCAAGTCTCGCCTGTATATACTTATATTCCAAGCAATATAATCTTATCGTTTCGACAAAAAAAAAAAGATTGGTAAGCATGCAAAAAAGTTGTTCATACTTGGATCTTTGGATATCTTTGTATGTAAACATGTCTTGACTGATGGTAATTGTCAAGATTTTTGAAAGTTTAATTCTACAATTATTATTTTTTATCACTGGACGTCTCTTTTGTTTGTAGTCCATATTTGCATTAAAAGAGCCAAAGTTTTTTGGGGCAGTGTTTTAAAAGTTAGGTAATCCACCTTTATTGTTAGACGTCTTTCTTATATGTAGTCTGCATTTTTATTGAGAGAGTCAAAACTTATGAGAGCAAGGAATTAAACGTCGAATAAAATTAAAGTGTGTATTGTACCTGTACATAGTCCCATGCTACAGAAGAAAAATCATTAATTTTCCATGTTGTTGAAACTTAAATAGGATGTCCTTCACTATTAATGGTGATGCTTTTCCAAGGTATCATAATTCATAAAAACAGTTAAATTTCACTCCTTTATGAGTATTGTGTGAGGACTTAATTAAGAAGGCGTGAAATTTGGTGTCAATTTTAAACAATGGCTTTAACACAAAGACGTGGCTTAGCATTCCTCCACTAATTGACACCTTGAATAAATAGGCCATGCTAGAAAGCACGTGAAAAATGACCTCGCATTCAGGGCCAAAATTATAACAAACTGGAACCTTTGGGGGCAAAGTGCAATTACCCAAGCGAGAAGCTCTGAAAATACAAAGGGATAATTTCATAAACCTCCCCTGAGGTTTTATGAAATATCACCTAGCTCCCTTGAGGTTTTCAAAATCTCACTTAGCACCCCTTGAATTGATATTTTGGTAACATTGAAAGCCCTTCTAACCAAAAGTAATATTAAAAAAATTCATGTTTGAGGAGAAAGATTATTTTAGTGCCTTTAATACCCTTAGGCCATAAAAAAATGAACATTTTACAAACCAAGAAAAAAAAGTACTAAATTAGAACCATCTTAAAAGTGGATAGATGAAAAATGGTAAGATTTTATGTTATAGTCAATGTCACTTCTACAGTAGGAAAAGATAGTAAAAGCAAAATAATTGTGTTTGGACAGCTGATTATTTGTTCAAATATATTTGCTTACATCACCATTACAATTTTCAATACACCTTTTTTATCTTCCTAATTATCTTTTTATCTCACATACATCACATCACAAAAAATATTATAGTAAAAATATCTCAAATAACTTACAATCCAAACACTAAAACCATTTCTATAAATAGAACCCTTCATAGCATTGAAGGTAATTAGCATGTAAAATCAAATATTTGAGTAAAAAAAACTTAGTAATAGACGAAATTCAATTTCAATATCATACAAAAAATTTACTCAAAATAGACAGAATTTTTTTATGGGTGTGAAATATGAAAATTTTATTATAGAAAAAGTTAGACTTTAAATAATTGTTCGGAGTTTCAATTAGTTTATTTCTCTTACGCTCTACATGAATAGGAATAAATAAATAAATAAATAAAGTTGTGAAACACCAAAAAAGGAAAAAAATAATAGAACTTGCAGCTATTCTTCTCCAAATACATTGAATATTTCATTGATTAAATCCTATATTTCATTGATATTTGTAATTTAATTATACATATATATACATATATATGTGTGTATGTATGTATATATGTATGTTTGTATAGACATTGTTAAAGAAAAGTAGGAAATTTAGAGAAAGAAAAACAAGTTTAGAAAATTTAAATATGAGGGTATTATTGACAATTCATCGCCCTTGATATTAGTATATGGCCCTACTATCACTTTAAGGGTGCTAAGTGAGATTTTGAAAAGTTTAGGAGATCTAGGTGATATTTCATGAAACCTCAAGGGAGGTTTCTGAAATTATCCCAAATACAAAGCAAAGCCCGGTTGAGTAAAATAATACCGTACTAGGGCACAAATTTTGTTCCAACCCAGTGCAGCTTCTCCAAAGGACTTGTTCAAAACCAGGTGAGCAAATTTTGCTTTTACTTCGATATTCAAATTCATTTGTAAACAGAATTTTGGAAATTAGTAAGAAATAGAATTGAAATCCCAACTCAGAATATTACTATTTTGATTGCAAAAAATCCTTCAGCAGTAACTGTTTCATGAATTTCTCACATTCTTGACTACAATCCAAGACTGATAACAATGTAAAAAAAGAACCCTTTTTTTTCTGGTATGGGGAAATTTCCAATTAGTTGTACGATATTTGTGTGTGATTTGGTGGTTTTAAAGAATAGGGTTCTTGGTGAAGGAGGGATTACGTGTATTATTAGATGAAAGATTATTGTTATTTGCATTGAATAAGAATTGAAAATGCTCGGCTTTCCTAAGTTTTGATGTAGAGTAGTTAGTTTTCGTTCGTTAGTTTTGTAGCTCTAGATTCTACATTTTTCTGACTTGGAATTTTAATTTTGCTGTTGGATTCATTTAGGCAAAAGGAGGAGGAAACGGGGGAGAAGAATAGGGAAGGGAAGTGGGAATATGATGGAGCATGAGTCTAATGTTAATCCTACCCTTAGCAAGAGTACTGGGCTACCTCGGAAACGATTTTATCGTGCTCGGGCACATAGCAATCCATTGAGTGATTCCCATTTCCCTGTTCCTGTTGCCCCTTCTCAATTTGATTATTCCAGTCATTATCCTCAGATATCTAATGATTCCAAAAAGATTGAGTTTGCGGACATAGGTTGTGGTTTTGGAGGGCTTTTAATTAGCCTTTCAACGCTTTTTCCTGCAACCCTTATGATTGGAATGGAACTCAGGGATAAGGTGACAGAGTATGTAAAGGAAAGGATTTTAGCACTGAGGACTGGTAATCCTGGGCAGTACCAGAATATTTCAGTGGTTCGCACCAATTCGATGAAGTACATTCCCAATTACTTTGAGAAGGGGCAGCTTAAAAAGATGTTTTTTCTGTTCCCGGACCCTCACTTTAAAGAAAAAAATCATCGCCGTCGTGTTATTAGTCCTTACTTGCTGGATGAGTATGCTTATGCTCTTGCAGTTGGTGGAATTATTTACACCATTACTGATGTGGAAGAACTGGGGGAGTGGATGAAATCTTGTTTGGAGAGGCACCCATTGTTCGAACCCCTTACTGTGCAAGAGCTGGAAGATGATCCGGTTGTAAAGCTTTTGAGTACTGCTACTGAGGAAGGACAGAAGGTTGCACGAAATGGTGGACAAACATACCAGGCAGTATATAGACGCAGAACTGGTCCTATTGAATGATCAATCATGCTTGCTTGGTTGCATCTCGCAGGTCCTTAGACTTTCCCACATTCTCTTGCTCTGCCAGTAGAGAATGTAGTTTTGTGCTGATAGTATAGATTTGTGAAATTTTGGTATTGAGTGTACCATTGATTTATGTAGAACAAACTCATTTTTGTAGGCTAAATTCATTTTTCCCTTCCATAGTTTCCTATTGTGATTTCTAGCTAATTTTAGTGCATATTCATAGCACTGTTTGATTTTGTTTCACGATAGATATGAAAGGGCTAAACATGGTAGAATTTTGGTATCTTTGTTACACGTTCAATTGGTGTAAATGTAATTTGTCAGGTGAACTTCAACCTTGTTAACTACTAGTCGATCATCTTTTCTCAAGCAACAAGTGAACTTCTTCTGGTCTAGGAGATGCACAAATCCTTAAAGTGCATTCCATAACATGCTGTAGTGCATTTCTTTTACACCAGAATAAGACGTTTTTATGTTTGCTCTCCCCAAACCACCCCCAACCCCCCCCAAAACATCCCCCTCTTTTTCTCCTTTTTAAGGAAAAATGAGAGAGGCTATGAAACACCAGTATTTTATTACCTACTGACTGGCTTTGAGAAATGCATTATGGCTCCTGTGATGCTTTGGGATTATGGTAATTTTATTTTTCAACGAATCGAATCTGTTGAAGACTATATACACCTGTGATGAAATAGATTTGATTGTGAAGTTTCTTTTCTGATTTTACCTTTCACCTTTGGAATGCAACTTTGCAAGTTTTTGTTGAGTTGATAATTTGGGAGCACCTAACTGATATTTTCATTAATAATCTTAATGTAAGATTAATTCTTCTGAACCGTACCTCTTTTATGTTTTGGAGTCTTTGATGAATATTTGTAGTGTAGGATTGATGTTTCTGGACTTAATCGTTACTCAGAGATTTTCTGCCCTTGTTCTTGATGCGAAAAATTGAAAATATTCCTAATCCAAATTGCAAGTAAATAATCAGATTTCTTTTTCTTTTTCTTTTTTTTTGTATAAGTGGGGGATTTTAAATCCAGAACCTCCTACTTACGATCCCTCTTACTTTACGATTGAATTTCAAGTCTGAAAAAACCAATGCCCCGTGGGAGGGTGAAACTCTACAAATTGTGCCCAATAAAGATTAATTAGACCCTTTATATGAGTTTTTCGTATAGAATAGTAATTCACAAACAGACATTTGATTTTGGAGGTGAACTAAAGCCAACAGAATTCCTACCAAATAAGTGCCTGGGTACGTCTTTATTTGAAAAAAAAATAAAAAGAATTTACTATGCTATTGTGGCGCTTTTGTGATGTGATGTATATGATATAAAAATATAGGAATAATTGGAAAGATAAAAATATGATTAGAAACGTGTACATGATGTAGACAAAGTAATTTTTCCAAATAATGAGATATCAAAAAAGTGATTCTGTTTGATTTTTCCCATCACTTTTGAGTACTACGTTATGCTTATTGTTTTTTTTTTCTTTGAAGTAGAAAAATGATTTATTATCAATTGATTGAAAGATCCGCATGAAGATTTTTTTTTTTTTTTTTGTTATGCTTATTGTTGCTAGCGGAATATTTTTCTGCATGTTTTGCTATGAATTAGCAGCATGTTGTCTTTAGCTAATTGTAATAAGGTCAGAAAGTTAGAAAAGGAGTTTACTATCACTTAGATAATTAGGGCAATAAACTCTCTCAACATCCGACTTAATTTGTGTACACTTGACCTCCCACCTACCAAAATTTAAAGTCTTTGGTGGTGGCCACCAACCCAAATGGCTAGTGGTTACTTAATTTGTGTACCCAATGGTACTTATTATTATCTAATGGTATATCATAATTAAGTAACAGATGAAATGGAAAATTGTTACGTTCTTCGTGAACACATTTTTCAATTACTTTTTTACCTCACATATATCAAATTACTACAGTAATTTTTTACAAATAATTCAAAAAAAATACAATCCAAACAAAATGTAATATTTTGTGGAAAATGAGAAAAAAATTCTACTTCTTCATATTGAGCAGGTGTAACATGTCGAATTAGTAATAACACTAGGACTGTCAATGGGGCTGGACCAACCCGAGCTTGGCTCGTTCGGCCAGATAAAAAGCCCGATGAGCCCGATCATTTAGTGAGTCGGGCTGAGCTTGAGCCTAAAAAAAGGTCCGAATTAAATATGAGCCGAGCTTGAGCCTTATTAGGCTCAAACCCGATATAGGCCCGGTCCTTTAATTACCTATATATATAATATTTATATTTTGATATTATGTATAATTATATATCCAAATATATTATTACTAAATACTAAATATATATATAAATTACAAAACACAAAAATATATCTAAAGACTCTTTCATGAGCTTTCTTGAGAGCCAATATTAGTAATGCATAACTAAATCTCTAACTTTTCTTATTGGTTGAGTAAATTTTTGTACTGGCATAATATTGGTTAATTTCTTTTTGGTCTACAAACACAAAAATCATCAAGCATATTTGGATTTAAATCACAAGATTATAAAAAAAGTTTCAACTTTTAAAGATGTATTGGCTTATGATCGCATGTTTTATTACTATTTTTCATGCATTTTGAACGAATTAAATATAAATATTGTTGAAAAAATTTTTGGTTTATATACTTTTTAAGAACTATTATTTGTTCATGTTTAGTTTTAATATTATAGTCTTGTAAATGTTAAATTAGTTTAACAACTTAATAGTTATAGTAATTATATGAAGAAAATTAAGGAGTAATAAGTGAGCTTGGGCTAAACCCGATTAAGGCTCACAACCCGAATATTATGTGAGTTGAGTATGAACTTCACATTTATGAACCCGAAACTCATAGTCCGAAGTCCGAAAATGTTTCAAATTAAATGAGTTGAGCTTGAGCTCATCAAAGCCCGACTCATTAGGCCCGATTGACAGGCCTAAATAACACTCACTGGAATGCCAAAATATGCTCCCTTTGAATCCTTTCACTTTCAACAACATCAGAAAATAAATAAATAAAAAAGTAGACAATATATAACATGAAAGGAAGATTTTGATTGAAAATCATTTTAAAAAGTATTTTTTTTTGGTATTATTCAGTAATATTTATATATGATGTGATGCGTATGTTTCTGACTAAAAAAAGAAGAGTATTATTAGAAATGCATGTAAGAAGTATTTTTTTTAAAACTTCCAAAGGAATTACATGTATAGACACTGTATCAATCTTATATTATTTTTTATCAACTTTGTTTTGTATTCCTGTTTCTATTTTACTAATCCGATTTTTGACGAGAAGTTTGGTAATCTTAAAAAGTAGGCAAGTATATTAATGCGTAGGCAAGCACATTAGCATTAGTAAAGGACTTTCTACGCAAGAAGTTCAGTACTCTGAAAAAGTACATTAGCATTAGCTTATTAATGTGTAGGTGATATAGGTTGCAAAATTGTTATTCAGTTTATGATTATTTTCCCCTCGGTATTTGCCAAATATTGCATTATTAGGTAGATTTTAATTATATTTGGTATTTGGTGCTAATCGTAGGGAAGTGGAGCAAAAAGTGATAAAATTGATGATTTTTCAAGAATTGCTATCGAGTCCAGATGATTTGGAATTTGCACACGGGGATTTCCAAGTCCGAGTAGAACTTCGGATAGCTTTTGGGTGAAGATTTGGAAGACTTTGATTTTCTTTATTAGTTATAGTTCGAGTTTGTTTGGATAGTAGGTTATTTTCCCAAATATATTTGCTTACATCACCATTACAATTTTCAATACAGCTTTTTATCTTCTCAATTATCTTTTTATCTCATATGCATCACATCACAAAAGTGCTACAGTAAAAATATCTCAAATAATTTACAATCCAAACAAACCCTATAGAAGATTATCTTTTGTAGTATCTTTTCTATTTAGAAAACACGTCTTTATTATTAGTAGTTGACAGGAACTAGCAAACTGGGAAGAGAGAAAAGCCGGATTCCTGAGTGATTAGTACTTCCGAAAAGATAGAGAATTGCATTTGGACTCTTTATGTGATTAGTCTCAGGCAAGAAACAGGGGGTGGTGACTTTTGGATCAGGAAAAAGAAAACGAGGGCAACATGTTTCTTTTCGTTTCTTTAGTTTTTCTTTTATCAAACACTGTGCGAATGGCTTTGGAAAAATAGGGTGAATTGTTTTAATTGGCCATGCGCAACTAAGTTTTCTTTTCTAATTGAGAAATAACAAAGGATTTGATTCATCTACATCTGTGAGATCTAATTGTTTTCGTTTTGTATGTTTTCTGATTTAATTTCTCATGGGTGTTTTTGTTGTTTGAATATCAAAAGCTCGATATTTAATTCAACTTGACAAACTAATGTCAATTAGGATAGTTAAATCTATAATTGTTTAATTGTTTTAAATTAGTAGCGACTAGCGTGATTGGTTTCATGTTAGGGAGACATATGATCTAATTTGAATGAATCTTGGTAGTGTGTTCATTAATTAGAACATGAATTTTCTAATTTCTAATGCAATCAAGAAATTAAATTTTACGAGTTTATCTAGAGTTATTTTTTTGTTAAGGAAGTAACTAGCAGACGTACCTTAACTATCGAGACGATAAAAAGTTGGTTGTCATCGTTTGTTTGACAACCATAACCTGTTTATTATCGAATAGATGAAATAATTCTTGCATCGAAGAACAGTTGCATGAACCACTTCCGAAGTTATATTCTTGACTAGAGCTTGTTGATCCTTGATTTAAATTTAATTTGCTTTCGTTTAATTATTGTTATTTTCGTTAAGTATTTTATTTTAATCTTAATTTTCTAAAACCTCCTTAATTGGCTTTGTTTGGAAAGAAACAAATTTTTCTTCTAATTCCTGTGGAGACGACCCTACTTACCATTATATTGGAATAAATATTCTTATGAGTAGGTTTTTATTATTGCACAGACTCAACACTACATTAGCATTAGAATTAGCATATTAATGCGTAGGCAAGCACATTAGCATTAGTAAAGGATTTCCTACACAAGAAGTTCGATCGGTAATCTTAAAAAGTAGGCAAGCATATTAGCATTAATAAACAGCCATACACAAAATTAAAATTAGGCAAGCATACTAGCATTAATAAACTGCCATACACAAAATTTGAATTTTGAACCTCATAGAAGGAAAAACTCTAAAAGTTCTTCTCTGACCGTTAGGCTAACCCCACTCGTTAGTACATAGATGGACTTTTAAAATATTTACTTTTGAAATCTGGCAACGTCGTGTTTATTAAAATTTTACTAATTATATTTGACATAGGAAAGTGAAAAATATATGTATATAAACACCCAAACACTGATGAACGCCATGAACGTAAACGGTTGTAACAGCAATTCATAGTCATTCTAGATTTTCCATGCTTCTTATATTTCAATCTCTGTGAAAAAAAATTCATTTTTTTTAGCAAAATATTGATTATAGAACACTTCTTCTTTGACACAACAAATTCAAGAAAACGCATAACTAACATAGCAGTCATTTAATCCTTCTTGGTGGCATAGTGGCGCTTTGTCATCTTGTTGCTACAGTCAAATAAACATTAATGTAAACAAACAAATGCAATCTCGTAAATTAAATGCAAACTTTTATGGTTGAGGGTTTGATTAGTATGTGCCAAATAGCACAGTGTGAATTCCACACGCATTCAAGAATTCATGCAATCCATTAACACAATTTACACAGTTTATCTTCCTTTTAACCTCAATAATTCTTACAGTTAAGCACATTAATTTTTGTGACCAAGGGAACCAAAGGGTCAAATTTCTTTACCAAACTTCCTGGGCAGAGAAAATGTAAGAGCTGCATTTGCCTCTATATAAGCACTTTGCTGGTGAATCCAGTTACACTGCCTCACTCTTTTTCTTCTCCCCCTCGGTGCATTTTCCTCTCAAAAAATGGCTCTCAAATTCATCTCTCTGGTAATCTTGGTTTTGGTCATGAATTTTTCTTGCAATTTTTGCAGTGCTCGGCAGCTTCGAAATTTGGAGGAGGTAAAAGATGACAGTGGAAATGTTGGTGCCCCTAACACCCCAACCTGGCTTTTTCCCATCCCTTTTCCTCCATTTCCATTTCCATCCCCATTCCCAAATTTCCCCCTTCCACCTCCCTCCCCAGGTGGTTTATCTCCACTTCCTGGTTTCCCTAAAATCCCTGGATTTCCCAGTTTTCCTTTTCCACCAATATTCCCTTTTCCCAATCCTTTCTTGAATCCCCCTACTTTTGCTCCACCTGCAAAGGACTAAGGCTTGAGCTCATGATCAAGAATTGCTCTGCATGTAATAGGTGCCATGGGCTAGCTTGATGTAATAAAGTTCATTAATGGCGTTTTAAGCTTTTTTATGTTATCTTTGGATTGATCTCAGTGCTAGAAAGAAATGACAAGTCCCTCCGTTTTCTGCTTTGATTGTAACTTTTGTTGTTCAAAATCATACATATATATATGTGTGTGTGTGTGTGAATCATATCATGGTGGTGATTTCTTATCTAGTTCTTTGGGCATAACATCAACTTTCCTATAAAAAAAAAAAAAAAAAAAGAAGCCCAGTAAGATTTCTTTCTTTTTCTGAAAAAAAAAGAGCAATAATTCGTGGTTAAACTGCGAGTGTGAATTTGTATGTGGTGGTAATTTGGGATGAAATAGCTATGATAGAACGGCACAGACATTAGGCCAATTCTCTTCATATTTTGCCCACACAAAAGTTCTTGAAGAACGAACTCCAATTTTGTGTGGTCAAACGTATATCCATATTAGTATATTTGCATTCCAAAACTATTAGGCCTTACAATTTTTGACAAAATGAAGAGTCGATATTAATTATACAGCCTAATAGCAATTAGTAGGGCGAATTTCTACAAATAATGATGAATTCAAAGAACATCACAATTTTGGTATTCTGCAAGATTGTGCCCCCCATTTAGGGTCGCCACATTTCTAAAATGCGACAACCATGGAGTAATTTTGGACTCGGGGCAGGGACGGTTGCACCTGCAACCGTCCCTGCCAATTTTAGCTCATTTCAACTGCGCGTAACATTGGTTCAACTGCGCGTAACTTTTTTTTCACAGGATGTATTTTCACAACAGATAGTGGTGGGCCCCACACTTGGCGCGGATTTCGAGTTACATGGTGTTATTTCAGCCGCACAAAATTTTGAGGGCCAATTTTCAGCCGCACAAATTTTTAACCGTGCAGGGACGGTCATACTGCCCCAAATCCAGTAATTTTGTATGGTGTCAGAATGTTGCAGCAAAAAACTGTGGGAATACTTTTTTAATAAGATTTAGATCATTGGATGATAATAATATTATCAGTGAAGAAATCTGCCAATTATCATCGTCATAAAAGCTCATATTCTCGTTTCCATTACAATATCTAAAAGAAGCATTTTTTTTTTTTTTTTGAATTCAGCATACAAGTTTCATATCCTAGTGTTTAATACATCATACTTATGACAAATAATAAGATAACTAGTGGATCAAAATCTAACCTTGTGACTAATGACTGATAATACTATAAGAATCCATTTTAGAGTTACCAAAAACCCTTGTCAAATTGGATCGCATGGAAAGAAGTTCTTGGATCTTGAGTCATGAACTCATGATCAACATGAAAATCATCATGGCCATGGGGTTTTCCCTCGGAGTTGTCTTTTGATTCTTGACGATAAGGAAAGTGACATTTTATTCGACAGTAATTAAGGAAACACATATTGCAATTACTACTCTTGGCTAGTCAAATGCAGAATTTTGTGGGGGAGAGCCGGAGAGGGATGAGTTTAATGGTTTGAGGGAAAAGGCAGGAATGGTAACGGGGCGGCGGTGGGGACGAGGCTGTCCACTAGTCTCCCCTGCCCCCACCCAATGCCGCTTCCCCCACAGGTGCCCTGTGGGAGCTACTAAAAATTTGTCCTATAATTGTATTATAATGAAAATTTTATCAAAAATCAAGAAATTAAAATGCTAACATATAATTAAGTCATTATTCATTGTAATTTTACAATTGAAATTCATAAAAATAATCAAATAAAAGTTATTTGAATACAATTCAACATGATGAGATAGATACAACTAAAGTGGTCAAGTTATCATTTTTGAATTTTAAAAATCATCCTCCCAAAACATGTCATTGGTCATCAAGTCTTTAATTTCCTACTTCAATTGTCATTAGGAATTTAATACAAATATATTAATAAATTGAGTATAACTAATTAATAATTTTTATTAATATATATGTATAATTATTAATGTTATATATACTAATATACATTATATAATACTTATAACTAATAATATATTTATAACCAATTATATACACCCAAACATTTTATTTTTCTAATGGATGGCAGAGCGGGGGTAATACTCCTCTGCTCCTTGCCTCGTTTATTAACGAGGGGAAAAAATTCCCCCTCCCCCCATTCCATTAGCCCCCACGGAGCGGGTGCTCGCGCCATCCCTAAGGAAAGGAGTATCAAGTGAGATGTCTTTAATTCCCATTTACACTGTAAAATTTTTTTTTAACTGAAAAAATGCAGAATTTGTCAACCTGGTTTTTTCGGAATTTAACAGATTGGTGTCTGGGAAACACAAGTGACCCAGGACTATAGAAGGATACTCAATCAAAACAAGATGATACCAGAGAAATTTATTCGTTAATGTTATTAGATGGTATATCAGGATTTAAAAAAAAAAAAAAAAAAAACACGCATACACACACACATCCAGAAAACACACATAGCCAAATGAAACAGATGTAGACAAAAAATGGAAGATAATGCTCTAGAAGTCGAACCTGAAACTGTTTTTATTTTCTACTATTCCAACTTCTAATGCAATTTTCAGGCAATCCTAATTTTTTTTTTTTTGCAATAAACTTTCTTAATTATATCCACAAGTTCACAAATTAACACCATGTAAATCTAAATATGAGCATTCTTTTTACTTCATACAAGGGAAAGACTCCGAAAGAAATTAGAAGGTGAAAAAAATAAGATGCCATTGGTATAAGGGCTTAAGAATTCATCAATTCTCACTAGACTAACTTTAGTCGTTGACTGCATAATCATCATCATCGTATACATAATGCCATTCGAACAAGCGTCAGGAAGAGTTATTACTTATTAGAGACGACCCTCCCTATAATTTATAGTCATGATTTAGTCATAAATATAATAAATTCAAACATTGATTTACTCTCTTCTGGGTTTTTCTGTGTGTGCGTTTTTTGGGTTTTTATTTTTGTGAAATTTGAGATTTTGTAAATCTAGAATCTAATTTCTTAGATTTGAAATATCTTCATTATTGTCCGATCTAAATTTCTTTTTAGGTTTGAACAAGTTTTAATCAGATTTGATTGTCAGCAGACATGCATTGATGTATTAGGTTACAAGGATTCATCCGAATGAAAGATATACAGGAGTATCAATGTTATTTTTATTTGAATTATTATTTTGCTAGATTTGTTATATCTATTGATTTCAGATTTATATGTATCTGTATCGTATTTGTTGGGTGTATTTTTTGCCATTAATGTGTATTTATTTGAATCAAACGATCTATTCTATTAAAAAAAAAAAATCACGTCACGTAATTCTGACACAACTGACGTTTATAAATGTCAACAGCATTTACGCACTTCTATTATACAATTGTACAAATTAGGTATGACGGATTATAACCTAAGTATTGAGAACCTTATCCATCATTCGGAAATGTTAGCAGGCCTCCCAATTTCACTCGCACAATGGAAAAAGCGACGTACGGTTTGGTCCATTGTATGATGTCGATCCCAGCATTTGCCACTTGGTCAACATTTACTGCTTATACAATTTGCCCGACCCAATTTCAGACCAGGCTTCCTCGGGTCTTAATCGCCTCCAAGCCCATTAACACCTTTATGCTCAACCCCCTTGTATTTATGCCCTTATCTCACTTCGTGCCTCCAATTTTGTTGGTCATGACTTCTCACCCCTTTTTAAAACCTTCATAAAAGAAGTATTCAGTTGTTTTTCCTTTTGTTTCGCTCTATTTTTTCCCGCTTGTCTTTCCTTTATTTTTAAATATAAATTATTTCACTAGTGACATCTTAATTATATTTTGTTTTCATTTATAATAATGATTTATAAAATAAATGAATTTTCAACCATTCTCTGCAAAAGAATATGAAGATAATTGTAATACTTTGATCGTAAAAATCGATAGCTAATTACCTATCATAACCCAAAAAGGTTATTTATTAGATTGTTTATATTTTTAAGGGATATTCAATTGACTATCTAATGTTTGTAGTTTGTATAAAGATACCCTACTATAGCTCATTATTAGTGAATAATTTATGATAAAAATTTGCACCAAAATTGACAATGAATTAAAGTAAATAAAGGATCATTCAAGGTAATATAATGTTTTAAAATTATTGGCTTGAAAAAATGAAATGGCAAGAAAATTAAAGGAATAGGGTAAAGGTAGACATAGTGTACTAATTGTATCAGAAAAATCAGTATGAACCCATTTTGAATAAGAGGTGATATTTGCACTTCTCAGTTAGCCATTATTTATTGAGTGAAAATGTGAATGTCAATCCCCTTCTAAATCGTTCTGATAAACAAAATTGAGTGTGCCAACTAAGATAAGCATATGAATATAGAGGAATTAAGTGTAATTTATCCAAAAATGATGCACTTCTTCAATGAACGAGGGGAACAATTTACTTGCCAACAATTAAAAACACGCAAAGGAATTGACTGTTTGCAAGTGGCGGTGAACCAAATTCCCATCAAGAAGCAAACTAGCGGAGTAGCTCATATCTGATACCACCAATTTTTTTTTTTTTTTTTTTTTTTCAGCTCATTCTTGTTTCTTCCTTTCTTCTTCATCTCCTTTACTTTCCTCCTACCCAATTTCCAGATCCCAGGATTACTTAACCCCACATAGAAACTCAAGAAAAACCCAGTAATTTTCCAGACAAATTCATATATTTGTTCTGAAAACTCAAGAATCCATCCATCCGTCCATCCATTTATCTATCCAGTCAACATCAGAAAACAGCTATGGATCTGTCTCTGGAAGAACTCCAATTCTTGACCATACCAGACATCCTAAAAGAATCAGTTTCAATACCAAAACAATCTCCCAAAACCTTTTACCTCATCACGCTTTCCTTAATCTTCCCACTTTCCTTTGCCATTTTAGCCCACTCCCTCTTCACTCACCCCATACTTTCTCAGCTTCAAGCTGACCCTGCTGGTTCTCACACTTCCCAATGGACAAAGCTCCTGACTTTTCAGTTCTGTTACCTCATCTTCCTCTTTGCCTTCTCCCTTCTTTCCACGGCTGCTGTAGTCTTCACTGTTGCCTCGCTTTACACTTCCAAGCCTGTGTCTTTCTCCTCCACAATGGCAGCCATCCCTTCTGTTTTTAAGAGGCTTTTCGTTACTTTCATGTGGGTTACACTCACTATGGTGATTTATAACGTGATTTTTATCGGGTTTCTTGTGCTTCTGATTATAGCTGTGGATACCGAAAATGTGCCTTTGTTTTTGTTTTCGATGGTGGTTGTTTTTGTACTGTTTTTGGTGGTTCATGTTTATATAAGCGCATTGTGGCATTTGGCTAGTGTGGTGTCTGTTCTTGAGCCTGTTTATGGATTTGCGGCTATGAAAAAGAGCTATGAGCTGCTCAAGGGCAGAACCCGGATTGCTTTTGGGCTTGTTTTTGGGTATTTGGCAATTTGTGGGGTGATCAATGCCCTTTTTGGTTCAATTGTGGTTCATGGTGGGGACTCTTATGGTGTGCTGCCAAGAATTTTGGTTGGTGGATTCTTGGTTGGGGTGTTAGTGATTGTCAATCTTGTGGGGTTGTTGGTGCAAAGCGTGTTTTACTATGTTTGTAAGAGCTATCATCATCAGGGAATTGATAAGAGTGCTCTTTATGACCATCTTGGTGGATATCTTGGGGAGTATGTGCCTCTCAAAAGCAGCATTCAGATGGAGAACTTGGATGCTTAGCTTGAACTCCTACTGGCAAGAGAGGTTATTAAATCCCTGTGTTGTTTCGGATTCTCTGTAAGGAAACCAAATGATATCTGTAAAGACAAAAAATTTCAAAGGGGTGTGTGTGTTTTGTGACAATTGTATTTCATTGTTGCAGTAATAAACCTAGCTAGTTGTTATTTTATGTACGTTGCATTTGCCTCCATATGCTTTGCTCTATCTTGGTATATGCTGCGCATGTTTTTCACATGTTTAGGTTTGATAGTTCAAGCTGTATTATAAGTAGGAGTTATGATTTTCTGTTTCCTTGAGTCACCCTATGAATTGTTCATATATTGCAGAGAAAAATCAGTCCATGTGGAAACCAGTGAAAGGAATAATGCATGTTTAATTCTCTTAGTCTAGTAATTTGGACTTGGATACCTGCAAACCGCTCCAAATGTTTAGAGTTTGGCTACCCATGCTACTGGTCTCATCATGTATTGATCATTGTCGTGCAAAATGGCTGTAGGGAATATTTGTTAATTGGAAATCATTGTTGGTACAACCTTGAGATTAAGTTGATGCAATGTAAATTTTCCTCTTCTTGTTGAATGAAATTTTTGTATGGTAAAAACAAAATCTCAAGATGACTATGCAAGGTTTTTCAGCTATCCTGCTTGTTATAACTGAAGAATGTTGTTTCTAGTGCTTATGGGGTATAAACACCTAAGTAAGCTGACTCCCTCACACTCAAGAATGGAAAAGGAACTAATGAACAAACAATTGTTATTCAAATTCTGGCACTTGTTCGATGCATATTCTGTTGCATCTATGGTGTATCTGCTTTCTTTATTATATCTGGCACATCTGGTACCTTTGTGGAGAATAACATACTTTAGCATAAATGTAATAACCCAGATAAACCACACACTAAATGGACAAGTAAATTGGTAATTAAAGTAAGATCTCAAATTATCTCTGCAGTTATTTATCTTAAAGATTTGTGAAGGTAGTAGAAAATGGCTATTGAACTTAACTGGTTCCAAGTTGAATTTTTTTCCTCCTACAAACACCCCCCCCCCCCCCCCCCCAAAAAAAAAGCCATATGAACAATGTCTTATACACCTCTTTATGTCATGGACCTTTCACAGCCATGCATTTATACTCGGTTTTATACTTGACTGGTATTTACTTAGAAACTGAGTTCCAAATCTATTCCATACATGGTACCTGGCCAATTTCCAGTCTAGGAATAAGACCATTCTCTAGCTTGCATGTTCTTGGTTTAGAAAATGATATAATAGTGGGACATGCTATTATGACTTGGTAGACTGCTCATTTTTCTCTAAATACTGGATATGGGAGGCAGGTAGTATGTGTCACTACAGGATGACCAGGTTGTGGATGCGTCTTTGGTATATCTAGAAGATCAAAGATATGTCAACTTTTCAAGTTTCAACTGGTTCTTGAAAGCAAAGACAAAAGGCATGGGGAAGAAATCTAAATCGAGCCAGATAAAATCTTGAGCATGCCAGAGAAATCAGTAGCATGAGATCTATGCACCAGAGTACAAACCAAAGCAAAGAGCTCTTTATTGGATATCCAATACTCTGTCAAGGAAACTTGCATAGAGTAAAAAATTAGTTGGGTAACTATAATTAACCAAAATATTACACTTCGGTAGTGATCAGGTGAAGCTTGTGTGTGTTCCCTCAAAAGCTATGTATCTCCTTTCCATCAACGACAACCTAAAGAAAGGCATATATTGCATAATAAAGGCTTCCCCTTTTGCCTTTTCCTCAATATTCCCCTTTACATGTTCTCCTGAAAGATAGCTGTTGCTTTGAACTCTGACATTCATGGAGATTCTATGTTGATTATGTACAACCTTGACAAAGAGATGTTAGAAAGTGTCTTCAAGGATAATAGCATTGGTAATTACAAGGTTGGGAGAAGATAATTTTGTCAAGTGCTTGGGTGATACTGGTGGTATAATGAACTTATTGTTGAATGCTCACTTTTCAGGTTAAAGTTAAAGGTCCTAGAGATAGCATCCTGGACTTTAAGATGGATCCAAAAGGATATATTTGGGAGTTAGCTAGCAGTCTTAGGAGAATTCCCATGGTTGGGCTCGCAAAAGTTCTAGACTCTTGAAATACAAAACCCCTTGTGCCTATAGGTCCTTAAAGGAAGGAAAGTTTGACTTCATATCTTAGTGATGATTAACTTACAGCAGGGTGCTCTATGAAAATACGAGACCACTAATTACTTTTGCAGGAAGAGGGGCAACTGGTATTTTATTATGGTGGATATATTAGGATGACATTTGGTTGCTTTACTTTACCAAAACGGTTATCAGTAAAATGACTTAAAAGTATGTGTGGCTGCAACTTGAAAGTCTTTATTTTGCCACAGGAAATGCATCTTAAGTGTGTACACTTCCAGAAGACCTTCTTCCTGTGGAAAAAAAGTGTTTTGCCTAGATGCACTTCTATCAGTTACAGACTTGATGACAGAGTACAAAATTTGAATTTTGCACATGTATCTAATACCAACTGAGCACTTGGCTGCAACTTAATAGTAACCTCATGTAACTGCTTTACATGTAAGATGCATTTTGGATGGAAAAGTATATGGAATACTATGAAGGTTTCACATTGACAGGTACAATTTATTGGAACTATTTGTCTCCTTGCTGAAATTGTGCTCATGATCATAGGGATGATTGATCATGCATGTCTACATATAGGGACACACTAGTCATGGACCTCAGAAGAAGTTTATGTTGGGCATGAACTTGTATACCAGGTTTATGTCTGGTACTATACTACAGAGTAAAACTTTTGCAAATATGTGCATGCAGTCAAAATACCATATTTTATCCATGTGTACTGGCACGCAAGCTTGAGTGCAGGGAGATGTATCAGAACCTGTTGTAGTCGTCCTTTAAGTATACCACTTCTTGCTGTACCTCTTGCAGGGAGATGTGTACTGGCTTCTTGCTTCTTGTTTAAGTGTACCACTTTTAACTACGTTGAAACTGTATCAAACAAGAAATCCCTTCTCTACTACACAGAAGTATCAAACTAGACTCTTTCCCTGGAAACTAAATACATGCAGTTAAATAGCCTAGTTCAGACGTATTAATCCAAGTCATATTTAGTACTACGCATGCCCTGGTTCTATGTTTATAGCATTAGGAATTTTGGTCCCTGATCAATTTGAAGAGTGCAGATCTATGACTTGTTTTCAGTGATGTATTTGTTTCATATTAGTTAATGTTATCTTTCTTTTTGTTTTTTAGCTGAAAGGATTTCCCCAAATTTTCTAGCTACTTGTCATTGAGGCACATGACATATAAATCCAACTTCTAGTAAATACAAGTCTATGGTATGCCACTATTTTCAGGCAACTTAAGCACACTGTGGTTTCTTCGAGACATCTTAGTTCTTTTCCCTTTAACTTCATAGCCAAATGCTTCTTGTGTTTTCTTTTCATGAAAATAGCACCATTTAACTTATAGTTCATCTGCCCTCGGGATTCTTGCTGTTCTGCTTTTTTATGTTTTTTTGGAACTCCATTTTTCCTTTATTATTGTTCATAAACCTTTTCTAGGGAAGTATGGTAGTGTGCTCTTTGTAAGGGGCTTTACGATGATGAATAATCTTAGTGGTCTATATGCTCTTTCCCATGTGTTTGAGCTATTAGCCCATTACGCTATCTGTCAAAGCGACATTTAGTTGTGCAAGGTGCTGTTAATAGTTTTGCTACGAACTTTTCTTACATCCATAAGACAACTCAAAAGCATGTCTCATTGAAACTAGAGAAGTTAACTGAAGATCATTGATGAATGCAACTCTATTCACGGTCTTGGTCCAGTTTGCTAGTGTGCTTTGTTATTAGGAATTGTTGATATCAACATAGAGCAGGTATGGACAATTGCCTGGCAAGTTACTTTTGTATTTTTATGACTATCACTTCTGTATAACAACTTTTACAGCCTGATCGTTACTCATGAATCAGGGGTCTCTACACGCGCAGCAGAAAGGAAAAAGTTTTCTCTATTTAACTAGTAACTGCACTTGTATTACGCAGTCTGTTGCTTAAGAACTTTTCACAAGTGACTCGTGATGCTTCCTTTTGTGTGATGGGTTTCTGTTTTCATGCTGCTGTTCACAACATCATGTATAATTTAGCCAGTTTGTTTCTTAATACTCTGGAGAACTGCTCACCTCAGAGATACGATATCTTATTGGCTAAATCGGAATAGCTTGATATATTCCAATTTGTCTGGCAGGATTTTGTGCATTATTCCGCTCTTTTATATTCTTGAAATTAGTTGTTTCTTTTTACTGACAATTCAATGAAAAACTTATTACTTGTGCTCTCATGTGATGATTTGTACCTAGTTTTTCTTCTGCAACATTGCCATGTGGACATATTCGGCCTGATGAACATGTGTGTTGTAAGACATTAATATTGTTCTATCTAGTCACTTGTGCGCATCAGAAGAATATTCTTGATCATGATTTGTAGTTGAACAATCCTGTTTCCTTTGGTTCTTTCTGATTGCATGCAAAGTTACGTGGTTTTCTTGGAGATGTTATTCTACTGCTTGTCTTTGTATTTCATGAATAAACTACTGCAGGATGCAATTTCTTGTTTGAGATGCTGCTCCATTCTAATTCATATTACCAGAACAGTTACTTCCATTCTCCTTATTTCTGATCTATGCTACCCTGGACCTGGGCTCTGGGAGTCCTGACCACACAGCTACTCTAGTACAAAATGAAGAGCTCCAAGAAAAGCAGCTTCATTTGTTTCCTATCTCAGGAATTTGCCAAAAATAAACCAAACCTGATGGTTTACGCCTTTCTGAAGATTGATTAGTTGAAACTTCATAAAAAGATAGTCCCACTCTCCACAGAAATCAGGCCTCAGGAAGGGTCCAGTCACAAATTAACTTATTAGAGAACAAATTAGACTTATAATTAAAAAGCAAAACCAGTTATCCAATTTGCTGTCCATTGAAGGCGATGCATCTTTTGTTACCTAGTTAAAGGTCTGAATGTTGATGATGTACTGGTTAATCTTGAATAAACTATACTATACATAAGGGGAAAGCATTGGGTTTGGTATAAACTGTTTTTTTGGTCACTTTTGAGATTTTCAACTTTATCCTCACAATCACGAAATTATGCATTTATCATTTGGTTACATGTTGCCCACATTATCAATCAATGGCATCGCAACTAATTCTCGCTCATAACGACTTACAAACATTGTAATTGCCAAGTTAATTAAAATTTTATTCAAAAACCTTTTAATAGATCAAAGTTTTTTTTTTTTTTTTTTTGTTTACGAAAGTTTTATACTAAATTCTTCCGTATAAAAAGTGATTGTTCCTAAATTACGAATAATGTCTCTAAAAGATGGGTGCTGAACTAACCAAACGATGTTAGGTATATCCTTTAGCGTTTCATGCCAAGGCTTGCAATCTGGTTGAGACCCTATAGAACTCTCCTCTTAATTTTGTCAAGCAAGTTGTGTTGGACTTGGACGATTTCCACTGAGTTTCATAATAAAAATTTTCCTCTTTGTGTCAATCAAAAACACGAGAGAGGTATTATTCCAAAGCAAAATCAATTTTTTGTTTTGTACAGAATCTCCCAATCTACCTAGTTACAGCTCCACATGGGCTTCAATCATTGCCTTTTGTTGTCCATTAAATTGGCTTTGGACTCCCAAAAGAGTAAACCACAAAAAGCTTACAAAAAAAAATCAACCACACTCTTTTTGAAGCATACCAATTCTCTGTAAAAGAAACTCGACTCGTCTCGATTAAAATTAGTTATGGACCATAAAACAATTAAGCAAGTATCTTTCAAAATGATTAAAAAATTCTCTACGAATATATATGTAACAAACATTCTATTAATGGTCAACATCTTATCGAGGGATACATCAGAGGAGTTTGCTTTTCTCGGATGATTGTAACTAACTTTGTTTAATTTAATGCACTTTGTAGAGGCCCCGTCCTGGGTTTAAACACGTGGCAGCCCAAGAAGGTCAGAGCTGGCCTGGGCCCCAGGCCCCTGACAACCGTTCTGGGGCACATCACCACTAGGGCTCCGAGAGGCTCTGGAAAACAATCCCGCAGAGGGCGGGGAGAATCCCCTTCAGCGCGGGATTGAGGTTATCCCGGGCAGGTCCCGAAACATACGGAGGTCGGACTCACAAGCAGGTATAAATGGTACCGCACACCAACTGTACAAGGTACGCTCACTATTGGCAAAACACTCCCAGCAGTTTTACCCCCAGTGAATCCCCCCCACCGGAAGACTAATTTGACCGTCGGAGTGCCCTCGGCGACCACCTCGGGGCTCCCCAATTGGTCACCCTAGAGACTACTTCTTGTTTGTTTTGCAGGGTTGGGATACGTTCTCATCATCAGCACGCCGAGCTCATCAGGTCAGCTCGGCTCAGGGAAACTTAACGCTTCTTCAGTTGGCGCCGTCTGTGGGAACGAAAGGTAAGTGCAGTTGTGTTGATGGCAAGAACTCGTTCTAAGCGAACCATGGAAACCACCGATCCCAAGGCTGGCGAGGGGTCCCAGCGAAAGGAGACCGAGGCGGCTCGGGGCGCCGGAGGCTCAGCCCTCTCAGGAGAGCGGAGACAGCAGATCCTTCAGTTCGTGACGGAGAACCTACCCATGTTGGAAGATATGATCCGGCAGGCGAAGGAGGGAGGCGAAGCCGGGGGCGCGCAGACCTCCAAGGTGAAGGGGAAGGAGAAGGAATCACCTCCCGACCCCTCGGAGGATGAGTCACGGGACCAGCCCCCCAGAAGGAAACGGCCGGGGACTCCCCCTCGCCCACGAGCCTCGATGGTCGGGGATAGCGAGAGGTACTCCCGCGACCGGTCTGCGGGGAATAGACCGAGAAACCCCTCACCGCGGAAGCCTGCGCGGGGCGAGCTTGAGCGCTCCCCCGACCGCTCTGTCAAAAGCTGACCGCGCGACCTTCCCCAGTGGAAGCCTGTTTGAGACGAACTCAAGCAGATCTTGCGGCCACGGTTGTACAAGGACAACTACACCACCTCGCCCTTTACCCGGGAGATAGACGACTGCCCACTGCCCCGGAAGTTCAAAATCCCGAACATTGAGCTATATGACACTTCCACCGACCCGGAAGACCACCTCTCGGTCTTCCTGACGCACATGCGTCTGCAAACAGCAGCGGATGAAATCCGCTGCAAGACCTTTCCCAAGTTTCTGAAGGGGAAGGTTGGGCTCTGGTTCCAGGGTCTGGCACCGGGGTCCATCTGGAGTTTCCCTGAGCTAGCCAGACAGTTCGCCGCCCAGTTTGTCTCCTCGAAAACTTACTCGAAAAACGCGGCTCACCTAATGGCCATCAGGCAGAAGCCGGACGAGTTCCTGAGGAATTCATGACCCGCTTCAACACGGAGAGCTTGCAGATCAGGGACAAGAATGAAAAGGTGGTCATGCCCGCCTTCATGAACGGGCTCCAGGCGGAGGAGCTCTTCTACAAACTCGCCGAGAAGCCTCCTGGAGACCTGGAGGAGCTCTTGACCAGGGCTCACGCGGCCGCTAATGCAGAGGAGGCTGCCCGCTTGAAGAGAGAGTCAGATCGGGAGCTCGGAAACCGGAGGGGACGGGGAAACCCCCCCGAGAACAAGGATGGCCCGACCAAAAAGAACGTCTTTGACCGACTTTCGAAAGAGAAAGCCCCCGCTCCGCCGCCACTCCCGGAGAAAGGCTACACCCCCTGACTCGGCCTAGGGCCCAGATCCTGGCCGTCATGGAGGTAGAGGGTCTAGGGGAACAGCCACCCAAGATGGGGACCCCCAGGAACAAAAAGAACCAAGACCGATACTGTGCCTTCCACCGTGATGTTGGGCATGATACGGAGGGGTGCTGGGCCCTGCAAAAGGAGATCGAAGATCTGATCCAGCGCGGCTTCCTGGGGCGATTCGTGCGGCAAGTTCGACCAGACCAGGAGTCAGGACGCACCTACCGCGGAGACAGGGGCGAGGGCCAGCGTCGCGACCGCCCTGAGCGGCGTGACGTTCCTCGGGGCAACTCCCCCGACCAGGACACCCAGAACTTAGCAGGGGTGATAAACACCATCGCTGGGGGCCCCACAGGGGGGGACAACCATGCAGCTCGGAAGAACAGGCGGCCTCCCCCCGAGGGGGATGATTCCCTGAAGCGCTTGCGCATGGATGAGGAGATCACCTTCGGACCAAGGAATGCGATTCCCCTGGCGTCTGGAAACCACGAGACCATCGTGATAGACGTCGTGACAAATAACTATCGGGTGAAGAAAATGTACGTCGATCAGGGGAGCGCAGTGGACATCCTGTTTTACCGGGTGTTCAAGAAACTCGGTTTGGAGGACGGATAGCTAACCCTAGTTCGGACACCCCTGATGGGCTTCATTGGACCGCCTATCAGCCCGGAGGTGATGATCACCCTAATGGTCACGGTAGGACAGGTGCCCAAATGCCGGGCCATCCCTGTCAACTTCGTGGTGGTCAAGCAACCATCCCCGTACAATGTATTCTTGGGTCGGCCCGCCTTGAACGCCCTCCGGGTTATTCCCTCTTCGTTCCATCTCAGCGTCAAATTTCCCACCCCGGGAGGGATAGCCGAGATGCATGGAGATCCAGAAGTGGTTAGAGCTTGCTACTTGGCCATGCTCCAAGGACATGAGAAGGTGGTCGCCCAGACGACCAACTTGGAGCCCTACATCCCGGGGGAGGAGGCCCGACAGTTGGGCACCCAAGACGAGATCGAGGAGTTCCCCTTGAGGGAGGACAGGCCTGACCAGGTCCTCCGCATCGGTGCGCTGCTACCCTCTGAGGAGAAGGAGAGATTGAAGGCCCTTCTGAGGGAATATTCCCAGGTCTTCGCGTGGATGGTTGAAGACATGCCCGGGATTCCGACTGACCTGGCTGTCCACCACCTCAACATAGACTCCCGCTTCAAGCCAGTGAAACAGAAGAAGAGAAGCTTCGCCCCGGAGCGGAACGAGGTGATCAAGAAGGAGCTCGGCAAGCTGCTGGACTCCAAGATCATCCTGGAGGTATACTACCCGACCTGGCTAGCCAACCCCGTCCTGGTGAAGAAAGAGAACCAGTCCTGGAGGATGTGCGTGGACTTCACAGACCTCAATAAGGCCTGCTCTAAGGACTGCTTCCCCTTGCCGAGAATCGACAGGTTAGTAGACTCTACTATGGGTTTTGACGTTTTGTGTTTTCTGGATGCCTTCAAGGGATACCACCAGATAGAGATGGCCGAGGAGGACCGGAAAAAGACTTCCTTCATCACTGAGGAAGGGATTTATTGCTACCGGACAATGCCATTTGGGCTAAAAAATGCCGGAGCTACCTACCAGCGTTTAGTCAACAAGTTGTTCCAGAAACAGATCGACAGGAGCATGGAGGTTTACGTGGACGACATGATCGTCAAGAGTCGAATTGACCGGCAGCTCGCTCCCGACCTGAGGGAAATCCTGAACATTCTATGGGAAAACCGGATGCGGCTGAACCCGAAGAAATGTACCTTCGGGGTTAAGTCGGAAAAGTTCCTGGGCTTCCTAGTCTCTCGAGAGGGGATCCGGGCCAACTCGGATAAGCTCCAGGCCATTAAGGACATGGCCCCTCCGAGGAACGTCAAGAAGGTCCAACGGCTTACGGGAAGGATGGCCGCCCTGAATAGATTCCTCTCGCGCTCCGCGGTAAGGGGGCTACCTTTCTTTCGAATCTTGAAAGCACCTAAGGACTTTCAATGGATTGAGGAATGCCAGAAAGCCTTCACCGACCTAAAGGCATACCTAGCTGAGCTACCTGCTCTGACCGCCCCGGAGCAGGGAGAAACCCTGTTCCTATACTTGTCTGCTTGCAACGAGACCGTTAGCGCGGTGTTGGTGCGGGAGGACATGGGGCCTCAGAGGTCAATATACTACGCCAGCCGTGCTCTACAAGGGCCGAAAACGCGGTACACGCCGGCAGAAAAATTGGTCCTTGCCTTGGTGCACGCCACTCGGAAGTTCCGACCTTACTTCCAAACCCACAGCATTGTTGTCATGACGGATCAACCCTTACGTCAGATACTCACAAAACCTGAGGTCTCGGGCAGAATGATCAAGTGGGCCGTCGAGCTGGCCAAGCACGACATCGGCTATCAGTCTCGCACTGCTATCAAAGCTCAGGCCTTGGCAGACTTCCTTGCCGAGGGGACAAGTTTGTCCATGGCTGAGCCGAGCTCTCCGCCCACGGAGGTACGGCCGGAAGAGCTGTGGGTACTATTCATAGACGGGGTCTCGAGTAAGGAAGGGAGCGGTGCCGGCCTGCTGCTCACCTCGCCCACCGGGGAAGAGCTGACCTACGCGCTCAGATTCAACTTCCCGGCATCCAACAATGAGGCTGAGTACGAGGCCCTATTAACAGGATTGCGGATAGCTCACCAGATGGGTATAACCGCGATCAGAATCCGGAGCGACTCTCAGCTCGTAGTCCAACAAGTTCGCGGGGAGTATGAAGCCAAGGAGGAGGTCATGAAGAAATACCTGGTTAAGGTACGAGAGGCAATAACCCTGTTCGATACTTTTGAAATCGAGCGGGTGCTGAGATCCCAGAACAAGCGCGCGGACGCCCTGTCGAAACTGGCGTCCTCCTCGTTTGACCACCTGAGCAAGGAAGTCTTGGTAGAGGTAGTCAAGCAGAAAAGCAATGACCCGATCCAGGTCTTGGCCATAGACAGCTCGGCCACCTGGATGACTCCCCTCGTGAACTTCCTCAACTCCGGTGTCCTTCCCGGGGACAAAACCGAAACTCGCTGACTCCAACTCAGAGCTGCTAAATACGCCTACGCTGGGGAAACTCTCTACAGGAGGTCGTATCTGTCTCTCTGGTTAAAGTGCGTGACTCCCGAGGAAGGCGACTACATCCTCCGTGAAGTTCACGAAGGCTTATGTGCGACACATGTGGGGTCCCGGGTGTTAGCCAAAAAGTGCCTGATCTTAGGCTACTATTGGCCCGCAGTGTTTCGAGATGCCGCGGCTCTAGTTCAGAAATGCCAAGCTTGCCAGGTGCACACCCCGCTGCGTCACCAGCCCACTCGGGAGATGGTCCCCATCCGCAGTCCTTGGCCCTTTACCCAGTGGGGAATAGATCTTTTGGGGCCTTTTCCCCGAGTTTCCGGGAGATACGAACATCTCGTGGTGGCCATCGATTACTTCACAAAGTGGATAGAAGCGGAACCCCTGGCCACTATCTCTGGAAGGGAATTTTCAGAAGTTTTTCTGGAAGAACATAGTCTGCCGCTTCGGGATCCCGCATGTCTTGATATCCGACAACGGGCGACAGTTCGCCGAAAACCCTTTCAGGAACTGGTGCGCCGAGCTCGGGATCAGCCAACATTTCACCTTGGTCGATCACCCCCAAGCCAACGGTCAAGTGGAGAACGTCAACCGAACCATCCTGCAAGGGTTGAAGACTAGGTTGGAACTAACCTAGTCTAACTGGCTAGAGGAGCTCCCTAGTGTCCTCTGGACTTACCGCACCACGCCGAGGACAGCTACCCATGAGATCCCTTTTTCCCTGACTTACGAGGCAGAAGCAGTGGTGCCCGCGGAGATCGGCTCCCCTCGCCTCGGACACAGAACTTCGTTGCGTCAGCCAACGAAGAAGAGTTGAGGTGTAACTTGGACATGCTGGAGGCCAAGCGCGAGGAAGCGGCGATACGGATGGCTAAGTACAAAAACCAGCTCGCCCGCTATCATAACGCAAAAGTAAGGAACACGCAGTATCAGCCAGGAGACCTCGTCTTAAGAAAGAACTCCATCAGCCGAGCCCATAGTTCCAACAAGCTCGACCCTAATTGGGAGGGGCCGTACAAAGTCCTGAAAACAAGCCGAGCCGGCTACTGCAAGCTTGCGAAATTAGATGCAGTGGAAATACCCCGCACTTAGCATTTCTCGAACTTGCGATTATTCGTAGGTTAGATTGGGCCAGGGTAGTCTATTCTTCAGAATTCTTGTAAACGTTCGTCATTGAATAAATGTCAGACTTTTAACTTTCCTTTTACCAACGCCGTTTAGTTTTAAAGTTTAGGTCCTACACTAGCACACTCAGATAATGCTAAGTGTCCTAGTGGGGGGTTGGGGATGAATGGTAACGGATGGAATGCCTTAAAATTTGAGAGTGGATGCTCGACCCAGGAGGTCGGCATGGCTGCCTTTAAAGCTGTAAAGTCTGGTGTTCGGCCCCAGAGGCCGGCATGTCATAAACTATTTTGATGTAGTTTGTTGAAATCCGGGAGTTCGACGTTCAACCCAAGAGGTCGGCATGACTGCTCTGGAAGTGTGGTGCTCGGCCCGGGGGGTCGGCTCATCGCGAGTTGGTTTTGCACAATGCTCGGCCCAGGAGGTCGGCAGGACTATCTTTAAAATCTCGACGCTAGACCCAGGAGGTCAGCAGGGCTGCCTTTAAAGTTTGGTGATCGATCCAAGAGGCCGGCATGAGTGTCTTTAAAATTCTGACGCTCGACCCAGGAGGTCGGCATGGCTACCTTTAAAACTTGGTGCTCGGCCCAAGAGGTCGGCACGTCGCTAATTAGTCTGATGTCGTTTGTTGATACCTTAGTATGTTGTCCTTGACAATTCAGTTGTTAGCTTAAAGCTTGATAGATGCTCGACCCGAGAGGCCGGCACATCGTCTTGGTGGATCAGTTCGATGCTCGACCCAGGAGGTCGGCAGACCACTACGATTATCAAGGCTCGACGCAAGCAAAAATTGAAAGTCAGAATTAGGCAGTTTTCATTGAATGCTATTTCATATATACATTCGAAACATATCTATTACAAAGTCTACCGAGCTATAAAAGGAAAATAGAAGGGGTTTCTGAAGTGGTCGCTACCCTTAGGCGGACAAACCTCTTGCAGGTGACTGCTGACATGAGGAAAACACGGCAGCAGGTTTTACATACTAGGAGAGTTGGTGATGCTAGATATCCGCACCCTTCACACTGGGAAAAAATAAGCTTTCTCTCTACCCCAGATATGAAAGCCTGGCTATGTACAGCTCGTCCCCCTCAACACCCTTAAGCCACCGGCTCCTTCCCGGAAGCTCTGCCGGAAGCCTCGTCCTCCTCCAAGGGAACCTCCGCCAGATCGGCTCCTACATCATCTCTGCCCACCAGATCCTTCAGGGCATGCCCCTTGCAATACCCATCGAAGAGCCAGTCCAACTTCTCCTCAGCGGCGGGGTTGTAGTCTTTAAAATCCACCAAGTTGAAGCCAGGCAGGTTGAGACCCTTCACCTGGTCCAGGGCCCTCGTGAAACCGACCTGGAGGATGGGCTGGTTGAGGAGGGCCACATCCTCGGCAAATCGCTCGGAAGAGATGAACTCCCGAACGGCCTTCTTGCGCTCCCGGCTGACGGTGTCGAAGAGCTCGATGGCGTGGTCCGCCCTCAATTTCTCCACGCCGGCCTTCTCCTGGTCTAGCTCTGACCTGGCGGAGATGAGCTGGACCTGAGCCGTCTCTAGCTCTTTCTCGGCCTGGCCCAACTTGGCCTTAAGGGAGTCCGTCTCCTTAAGAGCTTGGGCGAGCCTTTGCTCTGTCTCCCGATTCAGCTTCTGCAGTTTCTCCAAGTCGGGAGACAGCTCGGAGAAGCGGGTCACCAAGGCAGCACCGGCAGCATTGGCCTGAGGTGAAGGAAAAAGAGGTTAGCACATCGTGATTTAGCCGAAGAGTGGAGGTACAACTGGCCAAAGGGGTAAGGAACTTACTTGAGTTTGGGCGGTGAAGTACATATCCTGGAGCTCGGACGGGTTGGCAAGCTCCATCCACCTCCTGTCGCGCGGAAGGAACGAGCCCGTTACCAACTCCCGAGCCACCTCGGGGAACTGAGTTCGGTCGTTGATGGACAGCCCCCAGGAGGGACAGAAGCGGCGGGAGTCATGCATGGAGGGGGCCTGGCCCGGCTTCAAGGGGGCGATCTCCCGCGTGTGCTCCTCCGCGGAGCCGACTCCCAAGTGGACCGGACCCGCATGGGGGACGCCCCCCGACGTCAGCAGGAAAGGGGGCTGTGCAGAGGTGGGCGCAAGCCTCTTCTCGGGCTGCGGGGCTTCGTCCCCTCGGCCCCTCTTCTGCCCAGCCGCTTTCTTCTTACTGGCGACCTGCTTGGAGGGGGAGGAGTGAGATGCCTCCTTCTGGGGGCCTGAGCTGCCCCCGGGAGTCGGAGCGGCCTCAGAGGCCTTCTTAGCGGTCTCCGGCTGCGGAGTCGGGGCAACCGGCTTGGAGGGCGTGCCCAACAATTTGGAAAACCTCCTCACTGCAGCAAACACCACCAGATTAGCAAAAATAGGTTGGTAAAAAAAAGAAAAAAAAAACAACAGGCAACGGGAGCACAGAGGTGGCATTACAGTCGTCGTAGTTGAGGGGGAAGGCACCACTTCTCCAGGGGACCTGGACATCGTCCCCATCAGTCCGGCCGCAGATATCTGCTCGGTGGAGAATCTGGCCGCGTAGAGCTTCACCTTGGAGGTCACCAGCTGACTGAGGGTTTCAGAATCCAAGTCCTCTGGAAAAGGGTCGGAGACGACCTCCCCAACCTTCCACACATTAGGGGGAAAATGCGTTGATTTAACAAAGAAGAAGTCCCCCTTCCAGTTCTTTATGGAAGAGAGGACCCCGAAGAGAAGATCCTGGGTGCCCTTCCCACCTCGACCTTTGTTAGCAGTTCGGCGGGAGAAATAGTACCACCCAGAAAGGGAGAGTTTGAGAGTGTAAGAGGCTCAGAAGAGGGAGAGAAAATAGGGGATGGAGCAGATCTGGCAGTAGATCAGGAATCCAATGATGATCCTGATCCAGTTGGGGTGGACCTGGGTGATCCTGAGCCCCCAATAGTTTAAGATCTCGGCCAGGACTGAGGGAATGGGGAGCCGGAGCCCCGCGACCAGTTGCTCCCTATAGATGGCTACAAAGCCAGGGGGAGGTCCGGCAGCCCTCGGCTCAAAGGCCGGAGGAATGGAAAAAGATCCGGCCAGCTCGGCCACCTCCTCGGGGGAGAGGGTGATCTCTTACTGGTCGGGGTGACCGTAGTCGAATTCAGGATCATCCCCCTACTCGGAGGCATGGATCCCCTCGGAGGAGTGCCTGTCCCCACCAGCCCCTTCCTGGGTTCCGCCAGGAGAGTCATGGGGGGATCGGGGGGAGGGGTACGGATGTGGCCTGCTGCTCGATGAGGGCATCAAGCTCGGCCACCTCCTCCAGCATTCGGGCAGAAGGAGAATAGGTAGAGGGAGAGCACATGATGACTATGGGCTCTAGCAAGTCAGGGATTTGGAAGCTGGAATTGGAAGCATAGGAAGAAGAAAGAGGAGGGGGAGAAGATGAAGATGAGGATGAAGACGAGGAGGAAATGAGGATTCTAAGGGTTCTACGAAATGTGGGGGAAGTCACGCCGGACTGATCTGACATAAAAAGTAAAAGATGGTAAAGGGAACAAAGGGTGAAGGAAAAGGACTTACTGATGAACGGAATGGAAAAAATGAAGGAATCGCCGGAATCTGGGCACGGAGAGCCGGAAGTCTTGCCGCTGGAATTTCAGAGAATGCAAAAATGTACGAAGAAAAGAAAATGGCAAATAGAGTCGGATGAAATCTGGCAACCCCTATTTATAGGGGATGAAATGGGGGGAAAACGGTTTGCTCGAATTTGAACCGTCCCATGTGAATGCATTTAAGAGCGGTACGGAGACCGAATAGACGCGACAACTGAAAGGACGTGGGCGCGGCTTTTCAGGGACAGCACTGTACCAGAGGTGACCCTGTTAAAGCAGTGCGCAGTGCTGGTCTCCCACGTGGCAGGGGTATAGATTAGGTCTGCCTGGAAGCCCTACCTAATCCAGGGGGCTAGTGCAGAGGCCCCGTCCTGGGCCTAGACATGTGGCAGCCCAGGAAGGTCGGAGCTGGGCCCTGACAACCGTCCTGGGGTACATCACCACTAGGGCTCCAAGAGGCTCCGGAAAACAATCCCGCAGAGGGCGGGGAGAATCCCCCTCAGCGCGGGATTGAGGTTATCCCGGGCAGGTCCCGAAACATACGGAGGTCGGACTCACAAGCAGGTATAAATGGTATCGCACACCAACTGTACAAGGTACGCTCACTATTGGCAAAACACTCCTAGTAGTTTTACCCCCAGTGAATCCCTCCCACCGGAAGACTAACTTGACCGTCGGAGTGCCCTCGGGGACCACCTCGGGGCTCCCCAGTTGGTCACCCTAGAGATTACTTCTTGTTTGTTTTGCAGGGTTGGGATACGTTCTCATCATCAGCACGCCGAACTCATCAGGTCAGCTCGGCTCGGGGAAGTTCAGCGCTTCTTCACACTTCATTATTTTACCAAAAGAAAAAAATCTAATCGTGGGACCAGTAGAAGGTTGGAGAAGAGCTCGAATTTGAGTTCAGTAAATAAATGTCTTTATTTCATCAAAGGGTAATTTAGTCTAAGTGTTTTGAGATTATCCGCATTAATCTCATCGGTATTTAAGAACTCCTTTCGCCGGTCTACGTTTGACGTCAATGAGGCCGTTGAAGAACGGGGACAGCCAACATGTCAGTCACCGACAGCCAACTGCTAAGCAGCCCGGTTGAGTTTACCATCTGAAAAAACAAAAAAAAGATGTCAAACTTCCAATCATCAGCATTGAACAAGCAGCCCTTCAAGGAATACAGCTACTTTTCCATTTAAGAATCCTCATTTGTACCACATTTTCCCTAAGTTTGTACTAAAAGATTGTCTGAACTCATTGCAGTTAAGTGCAATCATGATTCAGCAGTAAGACAGCAATTGCAGTTTCTCATTTATACTTTTCTAGGATGCCCCTTCTTTCACACACACACACACAAAAGGATGCTCCTCTATCAATTGGTACGATTTCCTGCATATTGAAGTCAACCAAAATCGTTAATTTAACTACACCATTTTTTTCAACTGTACAGCCATCATTCTTACTGATACTCTAATATATAGTAAGATAGATTTACTCCTAATTTAACGTATGTTAGAAAATGATCCAACTGAATTAAGAGGGGTCAGAGGTAGATGATCCTATCTCTAAACTAAATGAGTGCACTATTGTACACTTTCGAATTTCAAATTTTAATACAGGCACAAAAATTTGAATCCTCGATCTACGACCAAACTTGCATCTTATAGATGCCAACTTATAATGGTTGAAAAAGATGCTTGAATCAGGGTGATTTATTAGCTTGAAATTAGATCTGCCACAACTTCCTCCAAGAACCCCAACAAAATCCCTCCTCTCTCTCTCTCTCTCTCTCTTCAGAAAAAGGAAAAGCATCATCTTAGGATTTAAAAATGTTCAAAGGATAGAGTGAATGGTCATTACATCCTGTTCTAGCTATACTAAATATTTTTTCCCCTTAAATAAAACGGTCACTTAATTGATGTGACAATTTTCGATCAAAAAATCTACTTCTACTTCTAAAGATACAAAATGTCATCTTTATTTGTATTAGTTTTTTAGATGTGTTGTATCTATTGATTTCAAATTTATATATATCTGTCTCATGTTTTGTTTGATATATTTTCTGTCATTAGTGCAGATTTATTTGAACGAAATGATCTTTTTCCCTTGTTAAAAAAAAAAGCAAATTGTTAAAAAAGACAAAAAAAAAGGAGGATTAATGTAATGGCTTCATTAAAAATACACCAACATAGCCATTGGACGGCTCCACTCCAGTCATGTACTCCTATTAATGAGAAAAGAATAAATCGTAATCGTACTATAGAAAATTCGTCTGCCGCCATTGTCGAGTCATTTCAATGCCATTTTTTTTTCCCTTGGCAGCCAGCAGACAACATCCTTCCATTCCGTCTTCAATGATCCAATGCATTTAGGCACATTTGAGGAAGAAGAAGAGAAATCAAGTTGAACTTCTAAGCCTAATATCAGCCGTAATATTTTTGTCAACATCACCAGTGGACAAAATTAATTTCGATGAAACGGAATAAATTCATGAATATTCCACTTGTGTAGTGTGAGAACCCGTAAATTTCATTTTCTAGGTTTTAGAATTTTTCATGGCTTGTTTTCTGCATTTTCGTGATTAGAAAATTTTCTAGGTAATTTTAAGGAGCAGATATAATTTTTAGATGATTTTTCTAGTATTGGATAGTTTTTGAAAAATTAAGGATATATATCGGACGTGGGACCCGCTAGTGCGAAAAGTTAATCGGGTGTTTTGGATACTGGAATTATTTTATCGGGTGTTGTGAGATATTTAGAGGTACCAAGTGGATAGGTGTATGAGAGACAAAAAAAGTTAGGCAAGTCATTAAATGAGATGACAAGTGTCACCATGTGATTGGATTGAGTTGTCCACAACTATTCACCTTTTTGCTATTTGACTAAAATATCTCAAAAATTACCAAAAATTCACTCTTTTCTTCTCCATCTTGGCCGGCCTTCTCTAGCAAAGGAAGAAAGAAAACTCTTCAAAGTTTGGCTTCCATCTAGCTCAAATCCTCCAAAACAATCACTTAAGCTTGTTTCTACTCCATAAAACTTCTTCATTAGGTGTTAGTAAGTTGTTTGGTGAAGTGTTTGGGGAAGCTAAGGTGACAAGCAACTCTCCCTCTCTTGTTTTACTAGGTGAGTAGTGATTGAACCTTCTCCTTCACCTAATGAAGCTTAATTTGTGCTTAGTGGTAGTTAAAATGTTGAATTTTGTGGTTTATTTCTTGATTTTGGATGAAGTGGTGAAGTTTTCCATTTATTGGGGATTTTTCTGTTTTATTATAAGCATGATTATGTGGCTATCTATGATGATTGGAAATGGTTTATAATGACTTAAGGAGGTGAGAAAGGTGATTAATTGCAACCAATTTCTGTTTTGGATGAAAATTGAAAAAACTAGGGTTCTTAAGGGAGCATTCTGTCCGAATTTTTAGGTCCTAGATAGAGGCCGAATTGGCCTTAGCTCAAAACATGAAAGTTGTAGGGAATGACATTTTAGAGGTGTCTACAAAATTTCAGGTCAATCGGAGTAGTGTAGAATGAGATAAGTCGAAATTACTATTGCTGTTCTGGTTTTACCCGAAAGTGAGAACTGTGCCTGTAATTAGTTGTTTTGGCTGGAATTTATTCCGAATTGGATGTTGAGGCCTTCTGATGAAATTTAGCCCTATTTCTTAGCTTTCATCTGGTTTTAGAATTTCTGGATTTGGACTTGTAGAGCCTGAGTTATGATGTTTCCACTAGAATGCGTTTTGGTGAATCTGTTTTATGTTGTTGATGAAGTATCTTGCATTTTTGACCTGTTTGCACTCAAAACTGGGTTGAGTGACCTCCTGTGATGTTGTAGCCCTGTCTTTTAGCTTCGAGATGGTGGGTCTTGTACCCTCATCCGATAAGCGTAGTGCAATTTGTGCCATTACCGCAAAATGAGAACAAAAACTGTTTTTTTCAGGGCCAAGTTAGTTACATTTCTGAAATTTCTGGTTTCCTTGATTGTTTGTATATGCTTATGGAACTCTATTGGGGTCATGTTTGGCCTTGGTTTAGGACTCGTTATCGAGTCTCATTGTATTTGTTTGCATGTTTTTAGGGCGTGACGGTGGTGCACAACGTTCTTTTGACGGAAGTGCATGAAACCGCATTTGCTAACGTGGTGAGTATACTACTCACTTATGTGTTATTATATGACTTTGATACTTGAACTTGAGATGTTGAATGTTAATTGATTGAAGTGAGAGTGTACTTTATCACTTTCACTTGTTGTTTTGCATGTTATTGGAAAGTTATTGGAATGTTATATGAAATGTTATATGAAAAGAAATACATGACTTGGTATCGTTTGGACGAGTCTCCAACGACTACAAATGTTATCAATGAACTCAACCCCATTGGTAATTGATTGAATCGAGCCGGCGAGGGCTTGGTCGTGTCAATTAATGTGCCTTGGGGCAATGTTATGGAATCTTGTAGTATGATAGACTCTCGATTCCGGTTTACTCGAGTAATACCACAATGCATGTGTTTGGATTGCGGGCCCGGTTGGGGAATGTTAGGTGGAATGGAATGGAGGTAAAGTGGAGTCTACGGTTGGTTATTGTTGAAAATTGACGGAGAGTCAATGGTGTTCGATCAAGAAATGCGAACGAGGGAAAGGGCTCTTGAGAGCCACCCGTATCCTTTTATCCTCATTATCGATGTGTGGCTTTACTTAACTTTGGTAAATTGGACTGTTAAGCTGGATGCATCTATGAACTTGGTTGTTTGAGTTGTATTCTCACTGGGCAATTAGCTCACCCCGTTCCTTTTGTTTTCCTTACAGGAATCTGTCTGTTTTTGGAATGACTTTTGAATTGGTTGCCGAATGAACTAGATTACTATAGTTTTGACATGTATAGTTTTTGAATGGAACCTTAAATGTGCCTTTGAGGCCGTTTTCACTTTTCAATTGGCAATCGTACATGTATTAACTTTTGAGTGACTTTCATATGCCATTTGACTTGTAAACGCTAAATGTTGCGTTGTATATGTATTTATGATGTTTGGTAGGGTTGCGGACAGGTTCGGCTTTCAAACGGCAAAAGAAAAATTTTTGACGGAAAGGCACAGGTCTGAATCCGGCCAAGAATCCGGCCAGTTTCTGGCCGGATTGCCTGGGGAAAATTTTGAATCCGGGAGTTTAGCTACTGGACAGTATCCGGCCAAGAATCCGGCCTGTAATCCGGCCAGATTCCGGCCGGATTCCACTGTTCCAGGCACTATTCATCATTTTCGTTTTTTTTATTTTTTTTTATTTTGATACTTGTGGCTTGTCCGAGCGCACTTTACTTTCCCGAAACGTTTTAAATCGCGTGTTACTACTCGTTAGTCCTGGCGAGAGCTGGGCAGGCAGTCCGCTAACCCCTTTGGTTCGCCTTAGGGGAAGGTGGGGCTGTCACATGTAGCACCCAAATCTGACCAGAGAATTCCAATTCTTTTGTTTTCTTTTCTTTTTTTAAATTTTTCTGTTTTTTTTTCAGGAATTAGCAAAGATGGATGATGACAGTATGACAAGATGTTTGTTTGATAATGAAAAGAGACTGTAACTAACATATACAGATTGCTAGCTAGCACAATTGTAAAAAAAAAAAAGAAAAAAGAATTCCATATATTGTATAAAATTCGAAAAGAAGTTATACAAAATTGTGAGAATAATATAATACTTAGAACAAATTTTTTTTTTAATCTTGAAAAAGGACAAAAGCCGGTGAGGTAATCTATTAGCTTGTTTTTCGACAAATTTGGATGCTTCCATGTTCAATGCATACGTGCTTTATGAAACTGATCACTAACGTCTAAAAAAATAATGCCATCCCACGAGGGAAAATCATAAATGAAGAATTCGTTCACTTTTAGGCATTGAAAGTCAAACCAAAAAAATCATACGTATAGCTAAGGAAGCTCCCCACTATACTAGCAAATAAAAAATTAATATTTCTAGTATAAGAAATACATGGATATATTTCTAGTTCATTATGTTGCAGTGAATCTGTTTGGAATGTAATTTTTCTCCAAAAATTTTTTTTACCCTTTTCGTGAACATATTTTCAATCAATTTTTTATCTCACATACATTAAATTACTACAGTATCTTTTTCTACAAAAATTTCAAAAAATAGCAATTGAAACGGTACTTTTCATTTGTAGAAGAAGGCTTAAAATTGACAATAGCGAAGAGAGAAAGTTTCAAGTCGCATGAAAAAGATTAGTGTTTTGAAAGATGTTGTATCTCGTGTGATCGCATTCAAGAGAAGTGCATAAGTTAGTCATATAAAAAATTTTGAATTTAAACAAATAAGTTGTTATACAAGATCACATCATTTAATTTGACCAAAAAATTTTATTTATTAGTGGATGAATTAAGATAATTACCAAGATGCAGTTACTCGTTATAGTTTACCAAGTACAGATTACATATTGATGAGAGCAATGATTGGTTCAAGCAATTTGCTTCACTCTTTTAAGATAATACGCGAAAATTGGACTCTTATTATTTTCATTGCACAAATTTATTTTATTTTGCTTTGCATAGCAAAGGCTGCATTGATAACAAATTTAGGAATTATTATATGGTGGATAGTAGTGTTCATAACTCCTATTCAATTAAAATGACTTAAACTTTTAAAAAGAAAATAAATCATTTTAGTAGAGTAAAAAATGGTTATGAAAAAGTTGAGGAAAAACAACTCGATTCCTGCGTTTGATTGGTTGATCAAAAGGTTTTCCTCAATTAGACATGCAAACTAAAGCCCTAAAGTAGTACAACCAATTTTCTACTTTCCTACTATTTTTTGGTTTCATATTTGCTTGTTGATGCAAAAGACAATGAAGTTTGTTTTATGGAGGAAGATTTATCTTGGATTTATGACGTAAATTTTTTCAGAAAAGTCGAAAGCAGCAACCCAATCTAGAAACCAAACCAACCATAAAGGTAAAGACCGCATTATGTAATGGGATATTAACAACCGATCGTTCACTGGACAGAAGACTTACAGGATGGCTCTTGGAGCCTTCGTTGCGATTAGGTTTCGAATCTTATACTTGATAGCTATAGAAGGGAAGGGTGTACTGGGGAAATAAAAGTAAATATATATATATATATATATATATAAAGTAACGAGATACTAAAATGGGATAAAAGTAGAGTTACAAATGAATTAAACTATTCACCTGCACTCATGAATTGGCTCGGTCAAAACTTGATTGAACTCGACCCAAATTCAAGCTAATTAACTTGAGTTCGAGCAAAAAAAACTCGTTAGCTTGCGAGTCGCTTTATTTTATATATACATATATATATATATATATGTTAGTGATGAAATTAGATATGTATTCCTAACATTTTATTATTTGTTAACAAAAAAATACTATACTAGTATATTATTCATTTTTTAAAATAAAATAATTATTTTTTTATGTTTTAAGCTCGAGTAAACTCAAGATTGAGTTCGACTCGGTTTGAATCTAAGGTTAAATTCGAACTCGAACTTTATAATGACAACTCGTTGAGTTTGAGATCGACATCAAACTTGATAAAATTAAGTCAAAATTCGATTCCACTCAACTCAATTTGTATCGAATTCAAAATCATGAGTTTGGGTACCTGTCCCGTTTGGATTGCATTTTCCGTCATTTTCTATGAAAAAAATACTGTAGCGATTTGATGTATGTGAGGGGAAAAGGTAATAAAAAAATGTGATCACGGAAAACGACGCAATTTTCTGGCAGAAAATGGCAATCCAAACAGTACTATTCCAGGAGAAAAACTCATATCCAAACAATATATCATAAACAACTCCAAATACATATTTAATATGTTTATTTCAATTTGTATATTTCAATTATGTATAGGATATATATATTATATTAATTTAAATATATTTATTTATACATATTATAAATATTTTATTTTATATAAAATATATTTTTATATACTAAATTTTCACTTGTACATTGTATGTAATGCTCTTTTCGTTAGGTTAATGGCTCAAATTGACGAAAGAGTTGTAAGTATACATTTAATAGAGTTCAGGGACAAAAAGGATGTCAACAACTATTGGAGGATAAAAAAAATATAGATTGTTAAAGCTCAAGGGCCTAAAAGTAGTTTGCCATTCAAAATTTGATTTTGATGGCTAAAACATTGGTTAGTGCACTTATATTAAATATAATGTATCATTTAAGTTTATAGCTCAACTTTATTATCTCTATTACATTTAAACGCTTTTTTAATTTCATTTCTTTTTTTTAAATTAACTCTTAGGGTGTATTTGATAAAACTGATATTGCAAATTTGAAATTTGAAATCTGAGTTCATTCAATGTATATTACATTAAGTGACAAGTGACTAGCTTATCGCTTATTTTTGGAACAAGTTTTGTCTGAAAAATTCAATGCTAATTAATTGATTCAAATGTTCTATTTTTTATTATCAAACGTGTTTGAACATATCTAAAAAAAATATGTTAGTGTATAGAAGATTAATCCAATAAAAAAAATAGAAAATTATGCTTTCTTGTATTATAAGCTTTAACCTATGATTAAGTCCTTCTTTACATGTTTAGTGTATGTAGAAGAAAAGTTGAAATTAATTCGTTGCCATTTTACGAGATGGACCATGTTGCGATTTAACAAGATTTTGTGAACTTAGATTTAGCAATAAAGTATGGTTTATTTTCACAAGTTAGTATTTTAGAAGATTTCTCTTGCCATCTTGTTTGATCTTTTTCATAAGTTGAACTTTTTGGTAACATAAACCAACTTTGAATAGTCCCCCCCCCCTTTTTTTTAATTTGATAGCTGTAGTTCAAGCCTCAAACTTCAAAAGTTTCCTTGGGAAAACTGTTGCCTAGATGTGGTTTTACCATTTTCTAGGTTGTCATTAATTTTTAGAAGTACCTATAATCATTCTTTCCAAATAATAGATAAATAGACAAGGATATATTTAACAGGTGCCCTATGCCCATAGGATACTCATTAAGATATATTTCAGATGTCATATTATTTGAAATGTAATATTAATTAGAGAAAGTAAATAAATACAAGAGATGGTAGGTAAGATTAAATAGAGAAAGTATACAAATGTAAGGGAGAATAATAATTGTTAGTATGTGTATATATATGTTAAGTTAGGTGAATGTTAGGTATGTTAATGGATAACCCATTAGTTAGAAAAACCCCTTAAATTCTAATCTATTCTTCATATATTGATTTATTTTTATTAATCATCCGCAAATTCTATGGCAGCATCTATTACTTTAGGAAAGCAAAAAGTCCAAATGCCAATGATCTCTTTTCTCCCTCCTTGTTGATGTTCATTATCAAACTTATTACATGTAATCCTAATTTTTTTCGAATGAGTTGTAGACGTAGGCATTATCACGGAGAAGAAACACTAAATTGGGGTTTTATCATGACCAATGCTACAAGCTTCCGAAATACAATGGGATCTTGGTAAGGTTGATCATTATGAGTGTTACTGCGAATTTGATTGGAAGGTTTAATGGCAAAACGAGGGAGATTCACTAATTCGCTATTTAGTAAAAATTCACGAAATGACAAAATCCATAAAAATTATACAACAGACTCTGGAAGGAATTTGGACTATAGTTCTTATGTTTCATAATTAATTAGCTCTCAAGTCTAAATTTAAAATGTAGCATTTCTCTTTTTTTCCCCCTTCTCTTGATCAACGACGGTAATACTGCATAAAATTAAACTTAAAAGTTTATATTATGTGCCAATTTTTTGATAATTTATAGAAAGATGTTACTGTAGTAATTAGTATAACTACATCTGATCTTAGTTCGAATATGCCTACATACAAATTGGTTTGTAATTTCAGTTTATATTTTTAATTTGCTTGTTGACAGATAACGGATTTTAGATCTCAGTGAAGCCAAAATTTTGGAGGTGTATCACTAACTCTGACTTACAAGATTTAACTATAAGGTGCAAGAATTTGAACCTCAAATTTAGAATCAGGACTGTATTCATCTATAGATCAATCACTTTATATTGAACACTTGACGATTCAACGATGGCATATTAGTTCCTAGAAAAGAATGAAAATTGAAACGTGGGTCACAAGAATGAATTATTTGTAAATTCGCACATCGCGCAGGAGCATCATACGTAGCATGAAGGTGATGAATTTATTACAAAAAGATGAATACAAAAAGATCATCAAAACATTCATCAAAAACTAATGAAAGAAGCCTGCCAAATCCAGATATATATTCTAACACCTGATTGATTTGTTGCATATGGTATACATGAAATATTGAGATGTGAAAATGTACCATATGAATTCGTAAAACGTGTTACACCATTGTGCCATTCACGGATTCAATTTAGAGAATTTGTCATCTCTTTTATGTTCTTTTATTACAAGTTCTAAAATTTATGTCTTCACAAATTGTATGTACATCACAAACATCATAATAATATTTACTACAAATATCTAAGTTGGTACCCTAAAATCTCATTATTGATGTAACAATTGGTAAAGCATACTCATGTGCTTCTCCATGCGAGACTTGGTTGATGCAATTACCTCGAAAAGAAAATCAATGGAACATCGGGTCCAATCACATCAAACCCATCAATTTGGGAGAAAGAGAAGGGATACCTTTATGGTGGGAACCTGCCTATAGTAGGAAGACGGAGACGTTAAATTATTGTACAGCACGTGGAGAGGAAATATACCAGAACCGTCTGCAAATGCCAAAAAGCACACTGACTTCCGTACAAGTTGAAACAGGAAGTGTTTTTGCATGTTAAAACCAGAGGCATTTATGTATTTGTAAATGTACCCATTACGATTGGAAATATATTGCAAATACCTTGGACAAAAAATGTGCATAAAGAAGGTACCGAAATTTTAAGAAATAATAAATGATTATCGCACACGCGTGGGGGATAATAATTTGGAAGAAGAAAAAGTGGAGGTAAACCAAAGGATTCAAACCTTTATTATATTTATATACATATATAAATTTAGTGATATTTATATACATATATAAATTTAGTGACCAAGTGTTCAGCTTAAGCATCCGGGAAAATGGTCCCATGACTATCGTTATGGTAAAAAAACTTATTATAATAGATTATAATAAATTTAGCAACCATTTGATTACCTGTTGGACTTATCCACTTGAATAGGATTATGCGTAAAAATAAGGACGTAAGTTTGTCATCTAAAATAGTAAGTTAACGTAATAAACTAGTAATTTTGCAGCCCAAAACGTGAATTGAAAGTATTACGAAACATACTTTTTAAAGAGATAAATTACAATTTTTATCCTCAATATACTTTTGAGGGAGTAAGTTTATTTGAAGTAATAGTATGTTTTTATACATAAATAATCATTTTTACTTATACTATAGTAAATTTGATTAATGACAAAAACATGCTAATTTATGGCAAAAATTCTCTATTATGCTTAAAAAACTTATGCCAAGCCCATATTTTATTATTTAAAATAACACTAAAATGTTTTATTAATGATTAAAACTGAGTACCTTACTTAGTAAGTAATGTTAATATACTTGTATAAATACTTGATCGTATGTGAAAAATTTAGTATTTTTGAAATTTATACATAATTAAATTTTTTCTGTTGCAGTTTAAAAAAAAAAAAGTAAGCGAAAATTTTTTTTTCGCAGAGCACCAAAATTCACAAGTGAAAATAGTTTGTCTGAAAAGGAAAGATACAGCTGAATAACATTGTTTAAAGTACCAAATAAATAGATGTAAAATGCAGGTTAAAAATTGGTAGTTTGACATATAATAAAGGAAAGTCATAAAAATCAGGCCATTTATGGAAAAAGTTTTCATTAATAAAAATTCCAGCTCTTCACGGCTTTCTTACCAGTCCTCCAAAGCATGAGCAAAGTGCCAATAATTGAAATAGTAATCTTTTCGATTTATACAGAATTAATTTATTTTTTGCAAATAAAAAAAATAATTGAAAATTTTTATCAGAAAGCACATAAGTCAAAATGATTGGTCTAAAAGGGAAAGGAATAGCAGATATGTACAGTACTTGTATTTCACGTTCGAAGGACTACAGTGATGTTTTTGACAATACCCCGAAAAATATGCAATGCAAACGGAACCGATTCTTCATTATTTAAAATACCAAATCTGTGATTGTGTTTTAACTGTTATCTATTGGTATTCTAAAGTATCATTTTTTCATCCAATACCACCTCTTTAACACCCGTTTTCCCTTAAAAAAATTATTTATTGGATGAAAAAAATAAACCTTTTATGCAATAAAATACTAGCTCTTTATGCCTTTCCTCCATTATAAGAACAGAGTACTCATTTTTCCCAAGAAAAATTAATGGATAAAATAAAATAAAATAAAACCGATTTTAGGTTAAAACACTAGCTCTTTATGAATTTTCTCCATTATAAGAGCACAGTACCCATTTTCCTCATCAAAAATTTTATTTATCGGATAAAATAAAAATAAACCCGTTTTCTCATAAAACACTAGTTCTTTATGACATTTCTCCATTATAAGAATAAAGTACCCATTTTCTCACAAAAATTTATTTATCGCCTAAACTTAAAATAAACCCATTTTTTAATAAAATACTAACTCTTTAGCACTTTCCTCCATTATAAGAATACAGTACCGATTTTTACATAAACAAAATTTATTTATCGACTAAACTAAAATGAAATCCGTTTTCCAATAAAACACTAGTTCTTTATAACTTTTCTCCATTATAAGAACAAAGTACCCATTTTGTCATTAAAAAATTTATTTATCGGCTAAACTAAAAATAAACCCATTTTTCAATAAAATACTATCTCTTTATCACGTTCCTCCGTTATAAAAACACAGTACCCATTTTTGCATATAAAAATTTTATTTATCGGATAAAATAAAATTAAATCTGTTTTCCAATAAAACACTAGCTTTATGGCTTTCCTCCATTATGAGAATAGAGTACCCATTTTTCATAAACAAATTTATTTATTGGATAAAATAAAAATAAATCAATATTTCAATAAAGCACCAGCTACTTATGGCTTTCCTCCATAAATTATCTATTTTCATACGTTAATTTATTAGTTAGATAAAATCAGAATGAAATTAGGTTGAACAATAAATTACCCTTTACGATGAAATTGAAATACAGAAAAGTAACCCATAGCAAGTTTTTACTCCATTTCCAATACAAAAATATGCTACAAATTCTTTTGGCAACTGCAAGACACCTCATTCATAAAGTCTCAAGAAAACTTTCCAACCATTATGCAAAAGCAACTTATTCATTCTAAATTTTTAGCATCAATTTGATTATTAGTTGGACGTATCCACCTAAATAGGATAATATGTATTTTCTGGGACATAAGACATAATAGGAATTAAACTTGCATTAATGTAGACCTAACAAAATGAGAGAAATAGCATAACAATTAATACAATAATAAGAATAACAGAGTTGGTATAACAAAATTAGTTTAGTCTACAAATTTATTTTTTTCTGCAGATAGTTCGCGAATATGACATTCAACCACCAAAAAAAAAAGACATCTATATCTATCTATATGTATTGCAGAGAGAATTTTAGATAAGGAGCTTTTCAAATTGTCAAAAGTTCGAATACTATTTTATTACATTTTTACATTTTTAAAATTAAGAAATGTTTATCTCACAACTAATCCTTTAATTGCTCGTACAAATCCTATAATCATGCTCATGTTTTTCCCATATTTCCCTCACATTTTCCCCACTAACTAATAAAATTAAAACTCCCGAAATTTAACTAACAGATAATAACCAACCATGTCAAATTAATATCTGCAAATTCCAATTAACATCTCACATTTACTGCTGACTTTACTGATAGTATTAACTAACAGTTATTACTGACATTCACAACTCACACTTACCACATTACTCATAGTAATAACTAACTGTTAATTTAAGATATTCGCAATAGCGAAAGTCACATATCCAAAATTTAGAAGCATGCAGAAATAATAATTTTCACAATTCAATGTATTTTATTGCCATAATATAGTTTACTCTCAGAATCATTCACAAAACTGCTGCACACTAATCCAATTGACCCATTTAATTGACCATCATATAAATTCAATACAGTGAAAAAATTACGTATCATACATTTTTCACTAAGGATAAAACTCAAGATTTTTTTTCTAAAGAGGCTAAAATGGATACTCAGTTTTTATAATGGAGAAAAGCCATAAAGAGTTAGTGTTTTATTGAACAATGGATTTATTTTAATTTCATCCGATAAATAGATTTGTTTATGCAAAAATGGGTACTCTGTTCTTATAATGGCGGAAAGCCATAAAGAGCTAGTGTTTTATTGAAAAATTGAATTTTCATGTATTTTATCCGACAAATAAATTGATTTATGGGAAAATTGGTGTTAAAGAGGTGGAATTTTTGTAGAGGGGCTGAAATGGGTGCTCTGTTTTTATATTAGAGGAAAGGCATAAAGAATTAGTGTTTTATTGAACAATGAATTTATTTTTATTTCATCCGATAAATAAATTTGTTTATGCAAAAATGGGTACTCTGTTCATATAATAGAGGAAAGTCATAAACAGCTACTGTTTTATTCAAAACTGAATTTTCATGTATTTTATCCGATAAATGAATTGGTTTATGAGAAAATTGGTGTTAAAGAGGTGAAATTTGACGGGAAAATGATACTTTACGATACCAATGGATAACAGTTACAACACAATCACAGATTTGATATTTTAAATAGTGAAGAATCGGTTCCATTTCAATTACATATTTTTTGGGATATTTTTCAAAAATAGCACTACAGTTCTTCGAACATAAACTATAGGTACTGTACGTATATGCTATTCTTTTCCCTTTTACACCATTTCTTTGACTTATGTGCTTTCTCATAAAAGATTCTCATTCATTTTTTAAATGGAAAAAATTAATGAAATATGTATAATTCGAATTAAATACTATTTTAATTATTGCCATTTTGCTCATACGTTGCAAGACTGATAAAAAAATCGTAAAGCGTTGCTATTTTTATGAATGACAACTTTTTCTGTAAATGGCCCGCTCTTTATGTCTTTTCTTTATTATATGTCAACGCACCAACTTTTAACGAGCATTTTACATCTAATTTATTTAGTACTATAAACAATGATATTCAGAATGTTTCTTTCCCCTTTAGACCAACAATTTTGACTTGTGGATTTTTGTGCTCTAAGAAAAAAGATTTTCTCTTACCTTTTTTTTTAAACTGCAAAAGAAAAAATCAAATTTTCCCCATAAATCTCAAAAATGCTTATTTATACACATACCATCAAGTATGTATACAAGTATAATAACTGTACTGACTAAGTAACGTACTCAGTTTTAATCATTAATAATACATTTTTATGTTATTTTAAATAACTCTAAAATATGGGCTACGTATAAGTTTTTTAAGCATAATACAATATTATGGCCATAAATTAGCATGTTTTTGTCATTAATCAAATTTACTATGTTATAACTAAAACTCACTATTTATGTATAAAAACATATTTTTACTTCAAATAAACTTACTCCCTCAAAAGTATATTTGGGATATACTATTATAATTTATCTGTTTAAAAAATATGTTTCATATTAATTACAATTTACCTTTTCGACTGCAAAAGTTACTAATTTATTACATTAATTTACTATTTTGAATGACAAATTTACTCCCTTATTTTTACCCGTAATCCTATTCAAGTGGATAGGTCTAACGGATAATCAAATGGTCACTAAAATTTTTAGAACCTATTATATCATGTCTAAAACTGTGTTGTTTACCATATCGATAGTTATGGGACCATTTTCTCGGATGCTTAAGCTGAACACTTGGGTACTAAATTTATATATGTATATAAATATAATGAAGGCTTGAATCCTTTCGTTTACCTCCACTTTTCCTTCTTCCAAATTATTATCCTCCACGTGTGTCCGATAATCATTTATTATTTCTTAAAATTTCGGTACCTTCTTTACGCACATTTTTTGTCCAAGGCATTTGCAACATTTTTCCATTGGTAATAGGTATATTTGCAAATACATAAATGCCTCTGATTTTAACATGCAATAACACTTTCTGGCCCAACTCGTACGGAAGCCAGTGCTTTATGGTTGCATCCGCAGACGATTCTCGTATATTTCCTCTTCACGCGTTGTGCAACAATTAAACGTCTCTGTTTGGACTGTATATAACGTCAACACGTGTCACTCTCTGCCAGCCTTCCTACCATAGGCATGTTCCCACCATAAAGGTATCCAGGGTTTGGAAAAATTTTACTCGTACAATCATATGTCATGTCACACACATCATTACTCCTGCCATGGGACCAAATGTGACAAATTTTTAAAGTTAACATTATTATTATTCTTGTGAATACTGATGAAGAGAGGAGAACTTATTGTATTTAAAATTAAATAGGATTAAAATCTTTCCTACATCGGATGAATTATAATTATGTAAGATTTAAATTTAAAATCGAACTTTTATACATGTATCACGGATCCAGCAGTAATAGTGTGAATATTGTCAATGTATGGTCCTGTTTGGTACTTGAGTTTTTTACCAAGTTTGTCTGCTACAAGTTTTTTGAAACTTTTAGCTACAGTAACCTAAAAAAATTTCTCAAAATTTTCAAACTATGCACTTCAAAATATTCAAAAGTTTACCTATTTCAAAAAATTTTTAAAAAACTTTTATAGTAAATTACAGTAAAATTTTAGATAAACACTTAAAAAATTTACTTAGACAAACGGGCCATAGTTAGAACACCTAGTTATCAGAGTCATAGTAATACAGGTAAAACACATCACTGGACAGTACAGTTATCAAAGTCATGCAGAAATAAATGCTCTGAAAGATCAATTTAATTTACAAGTAATATGTTACAAACCAAATTGAGAAACTTTTTTGCGGAGAAATGGATCATTCCCCACCACGAAAACCATACTTGGACGAAGACGTGGGATGGTCCCATCAGCTGGATAAACCGGTTTCTTTTTAGTTAAAAATCGTATGGCAATCGAATATTCCATGGCACTCACTTGCCTAACCAGGACAAAAATTGCAAAATAATGCGTTACATAAATATCAAGGGCATCATGTAAAACCACGAAATCTTGATTTAAAGGAGGCAATGCTGGCATATTAAATCAGTCCTAAAAAAATAGAAATTTTCATATAATTATTTAACATTATTTTAATCAAATTAAGATTTTAGTAATACTACTATTGGAGTCAAGTTATGGTAATTTCATTATTTAGAAATTAATATTTTATTAGAAAGTTTTTGGTGATTGTAAGACTTGTTTACCAAATCATCTAATCTTTAAATGGGGAGTCTTAATATTATTATTAGTCAAGAAGAGTGAAAATTTGAGAGCGTTGAATTTGAAAGCATTAGCATTGTTTTTATGGTGTGTGATTAATATATTATTTTTGGTATTATTTCTCTTCTCCCACACATATATATATCTCTTAAGTTTTGAACCTCGAAAACTTTGGCTCTTTTAATGCAAATATGGACGACAAACAAAAGAGACGTCCGGTGATAAAACCATAATGATTGTAAAATTAAACTTTCAAAAATTTTGACAATTACCATTAGTCAAGACGTGTTTACATACAAAGATCCAAGCATAAACAACTTTTTTGGATGCTTACCAATCAAAGGGGTTCAATTTGAATATTCGAAACAAGTGTGCATATTGGTTAGCAAAGTTGGTTGTTCAACTAGTTAGGAATGCTGAATGAGAAGGAAATTTTTTCATGTGGCTTTAGGAGAGTGCACAAAATGATTACAAAGGAAGTAGAGATGTTGTATCAAACATTGTGATATCAAGTTAATGCAATCAAATTGATTTTCGATAAAAAAAAAAAAAAAAAAATTTGGATCCTCGAAACAATTACACATACAACACCTTAGCCCCCACGCTATAAACCCGGGGACAAACGCCAGGCAAACCTTTTCACGCCTTTGTGCTTCACTGATATCTGTAGCAATAGAAAACTCACGACTTCAGATGCTTGTTACTTGCTCGTAAAGGCGTGACAGAAACACCAGCCCAAATTTACGCCAACTCCTCTTACTGATTAAAGCGTGCATTTTTTTTTGCAAGAAAAGTCAACGAGAAACGTGACTATTCCTTATCCATCAAATTCCTGGAAAAATGAAGGAAAGGTCATTCTGATTCCCCCTGTCCAGTGCCCACTCTTCCAACTTATCAGGCCATGGCAGAAGCAATTAGTTCTTCAAAAAGGTAAACGTCCTATGAATTCGTATAAGAATTGGGCTGTCTCCAAGTTCATTCTTAATCAAGAACCAACTTTTGGTTCTTTTGTGATTTGTTATTAATCTTTTTCTTGCAGATATGCAGTTGTGACAGGGGCAAATAAAGGGATTGGCTATGGAATTTGCAGGCAGTTAGCTTCTAATGGAATCACAGTGGTATTGACAGCTAGAAATGTGAAGGGGGGACTTGAAGCTGTTGAGAGTTTTAAAGGGCTTGATTTCTTTGACAATATAGTTTTTCATCAGCTTGATGTGGTTGATCCTTCAAGTATTGCATCTCTTGCTGAATTCATCAGAATACATTATGGAAGACTTGATATTCTGGTAATAATTAAATTGCTCCAATTCTGAAAACTGTAGTTTCCGACTGAAAATGCTTTCTCTGCTTGCTAGATGAAGGAAAAAAAATCCAGGCTTTCGTGCAAGAAAAATATCTTGGTGAATCACCTAACAAAATCTGAATCAAAGAGCTTGATATTTATCATTCTTGCATTCCTGGGCCTTATTTAGGCCTTTTTTGGGTGCGCAAGTCCTTATATAATCCCAGTCATTCTCTAAAAGGTTTTGGATTGGATGCCTTGGTTTTGAAATTAGTGTCTGCATCCAAATTTCTTAAAATCCTTTGCCACTGAAAGCGTATACTTGGTTCATTTCATGTGTATATGAGCAGATATGAACTCTTAAATGGAGAATTTTTTGCAATCGTTGTAATGAATTGCTCTACGTGGGAAGACATAAAATTGCAGTTATTATTGGGAAGAGGATGAAATTGCATAGTCAAGTTGGTGTAGTGGCATCTTGGTGAACTAAAGCAGGATGCACTTTTGAAATACATTGGCTTCATATTCTTTTTTAATCTTTTTCTCTCTTTGGAGGTCTACTTAGCTTCTACATGGTTGAGAACCTTAATGTTTTATTAACTTTTTGTAACAACTCTGCAGTCTTGTAACTTGACTTCTTTCAGCGTTCTCCCAGGTTAAAAACTAAAAATGGTCTTTTTGACTGCTGTTGTTTTTGGGGGTGATCTTGTGTATGAAAGTTCCTTCCTCTTGGGAAGCAAGAAAATGGTGGGGTTTACAGGAAGTTGGGAACTGAGATCTGTGCACTAAAAAACTACTTTTTCAATTTTTTATAGTTCGAGAATTGTGACTTAACATTAACAGGATACTCATATATAATGCAGTGCACTAAAAAACTACTTTTTCACTTTTTTACAGTTCGAGAATTGTGACTTAGAACATTAACAGGATACTCATATATAAGCTTTTGTTTTCCAGGTGAATAATGCAGGGATTCTTGGAGTTGATATGGATGTTGATGCTTTAAGAGCTTCTGGATATGGATCTGGTGGAGTGAGTCATTTCTGACTGTTAGCTTCTAATTGGCATTTTTTGCTGCTAAGTTCATGATAGACTATGCATGTTGAAATTGTAGCTAAATGAGGACTTCAGCCCTTGGAATGGATGCTTGAAATTTACAGCTATTGATTTATGTTGATTTACATCATCTGCATCAGGCAAGGACTATTCATACTTGTTCATGATTCTTAGCATCCATGGGAAGCTACTTATGTTTACAGCTGTATGTTAGAGCTTCTGTAGAATAATAACAAGGTTATAGTACCCTAGTTTTGGAGTTAATGATTGTTTCATACTTGTTGCTGAAAAATGAAGGCCGAAAGTGTAAATGCTTTCAGAATTCTTTATTAATTTAAAGTATTCTGTTTCCAATATTGTCTGTAATTGCTTCCTCTGGATAGTAATAGCATTACAATGGTCCAGTTGCGAGCAACATTTTCTTTGGCCAAAGTTACATCTTGTTTGATAAGAGATGAATTCATTAGTTCTAACTTTGCAATAATCAATTATGATTTGCAAATCAGAGCTCTGCGTACCTAATATCTTCTAGGAAAAGATCAAGTTTGAAGCCTTTTGACCTGCAAAGGTCATCTTTAATTGCCACAACCCAAACTGTGAAACTGATTTCTCTTTTGTGTTTTGATGTACTTATATGTGCACGTACTATGGTTACACATTGTGATGCATTTTTTTAACTAATAAGTTTGATGATGTGTGTAACATTCATAATCATTCAACCTTATTTGCAGAGTAATGTTTTATCACCATTTCAGTTATCTTATTTTCTTCTCCCAAGTTTTTCTGTTTACACTAGCCATGTGTTGGCAATGCTATCTTCTGGAAAACAAAAAAACAGTAACTTTGCAGGAATCCCTCCCTTCTGAATAAGTTGAATTGTGCAAATACATAGCAAGTAGTTGAATAATTGCCCTTCACTTTAGGTAGTTGTTGAAGTGCTGATTACCTTCAATCATGCAGCCTGATGGATCACATATAGATTGGAATGGCATCTCGACTGAGACATATGACTTGGCAGTAGAATGTCTGCAGACAAACTACTATGGTGCAAAAAGAATGATTGAAGCATTTCTTCCTCTCCTTTACTTATCTGATTCACCAAGGATCGTAAATGTTTCTTCATCAATGGGAAAGTTAAAGGTACTAAAATCTCAGATTGTGTTCTTTCATACGAAATTTAGGACTCCAAATGAGTGCTGTTTTATACCAAGCTTAGTTGGAAACAGGATACAGATGCGTTGACTAGACCTGGCAAACTAAAATGTCATACTTGCCTAAGTTTGTTGAGACAATGCCAAAGTTGTACCTTGGCCAAACGTGCTGTGTCTTTAAAGATAATCTCTTTCTGTTTCATATTTTCATTTTTCATGTCTTATGGTCAATGGAAAGATGTTTTTGACTCATTTGATCATGTTTCAGCACATACCCAGTGAATGGGCTAAAGGAGTACTAAATGATTTTGGAAACCTTACAGAGGAGAGAGTGGATGAGGTGGTGAATGAATTTCTCAAGGATTTTAAAGAGGGTTCACTTAAAGCAAAAGGTTGGCCTCCATATACGTCAGCATATACAGTTTCAAAGGCTGCTATGAATGCATATACTAGGGTTCTTGCTAAAAAGCACCCAAAGTTTCGTATAAATTGTGTTTGTCCTGGTTTTGTAAAAACAGATGGAAACTTCAATACTGGTCATTTAACTGTTGAAGAAGGTGCTGAAAGTCCAGTAAGACTAGCTCTACTGGCTGATGATGGTTCTTCTGGTATGTTCTTTGTTCGAAATGAAGTTTCTTCTTTTGAATAAAAGTATTGATGGAACACTTGAAAGAGGATGATGTATTATCTTACTATACAACTTATGGAAAAGTATGTACTTTAGCTCATCGGTTTAGAAATAGTGGGTTTGTTTGGATAGTGTATTATTTGAAATATTATTTGGAATAATTACTGTAGCACTTTTTATGATGTGATGTATGTGAGATAATAAGGTGATTGGAAATAAAAAAAGGTAGGTTGGGAAATGTGTTTATGATGCAAGCGAAATATTATTTGAGATAATTTGGGTATCCAAATACTATCAGTATCATTTTGCTAAATATTGAAAACTAAGGCCAAGCTAGTGATGGCTACAAATTTTGGTTTTGCTCAAATCCTGAGGTTCAAATGGTTCTTTCATTGCTGACAGATCACTCATCCAAATTGCTTAACCAAGATGACAAAATTTGAGTAAATTGACTGGAATCGGATCCCTTTCCTCTTCCTGGTCCTTTCTATTAAATAAGAATTCATGTACAATCTATTCTTGGTAAACCCCTATATATACTTGATTGATTGACCTAATATACAGCTATTGTAACTGATTTTCTATTCTAGGTAAGAAATATATACAGATTTTAGCCATAATGTCTGTCATAATCTGCCATAATCTTTCCCATAACCTCTGCCATATAATCTGCCATAATCTTTCCCATAATATCTGTCACAATCTTTCCCATAACCTCTGCCACAATCTCTGCCATTGATACCATTGATATCCCCCCTCAAATTGATGCTGGCTGATCAACAAGCATCAATTTGTCAACAAGAAAGTGATGACGATTTTTGGAGAGAGCTTTAGTAAACACATCCGCAATCTGAAGATCAGTGGGGATATGCGGAAGAGAGATGACCTGAGCATCATATGATTCACGAATAGAGTGACAATCCACTTCAATGTGTTTGGTACGCTCGTGAAATACTGGATTAGCCGCAATTTGAATTGCACTAGTGTTGTCGGCATGAAGCGGTGTAGACCCTTTTTGAGGAAACCCAAGCTCACCTAACAATCCACGGAGCCAAACAATTTCAGAGCATGCAGAAGACATAGCACGATACTCAGACTCCGTAGAAGACTTAGACACCCTGTCTTGCTTCTTGTTTTTCCAGGAAACGAGAGAAGTACCAAGGAACATGCACCAACCAGTAACTGAACGTCTAGTATCAAAACAACCAGCCCAATCAGCATCACTATATGCAATCAGGCGAATAGGAGAGTTTGCTGGAAAGAAAAGACCACGAGAAGAAGTGCCTTTCAAATAGTGAACAATGCGGCGAACAGCTGCCAAATGAAGGTGCCGAGGTGCTTGCATAAACTGACTAACTTGTTGAACAACAAAAGAGATATCAGGGCGAGTAATAGTCAGGTAGTTTAGACTACCCACCAGCTGTCGATATAAAGACGGATCAGAGATAAGATCACCTTCATCATGACGATACTTAACATTCACTTCCAAAGAGATATCAACGGATCGACCATCTTGAAGACCAGCCAAAGCAATTAACTCCCGAATGTATTTGTGCTGGGTTAAGAAAATACCGGTGGAACTAGAATATACCTCAAGACCTAAAAAATACTGTAAAGAACCCAGGTCCTTCATATGGAAACAACGTTGAAGATGGTCTTGAAGTTGAGAAATCAATGCATAATCAGTCCCGGTAATAACAATATCATCAACATATACAAGAAGTATGACAATGCCTTTAGATGTCTTGCAAAGAAACAAAGAGGAATCATACTGGCTTTGGACAAAGGAGAAACCAAGAAGTGTGGAACGAAATTTATCAAACCAAGCACGTGGAACTTGTTTCAAACCATAGAGTGATCGTTTCAACTTACAAACATCACCTGAAGGTGTGGAGAATAACCCTGGTGGTGGAGTCATATAAATGTCTTCTTTCAGATCTCCATGTAAAAAGGCATTCTTAACGTCCATCTGTCGCAGTGACCATCCCTTAGAAGCAGCAATAGCAAGAACAAGTCGTACCGTAGTCATCTTTGCTACAGGAGCAAATGTCTCCTCATAATTGATTCCATATTCCTATCGATTACCAAGGGCCACCAATCTCGCTCTATGTCTATCAAGCGTTCCATCGGACCGTAGTTTAATGGAATAGACCCATTTACAGCCAATGAATTTGACACCAGTAGGACAAGGTACGATGTCCCAAGTATGATTCTCCAAAAGAGCTTGAAGTTCTTCGTCCATAGCTTTTACCCAACATGCATGTTTAGTTGCTTGAGAATAAGAGGAAGGTACTGCAGTGTCAACTAAAGCGGCAGAGAAACCATACCTATCAGGAGGTTTGCTGATACGGGAAGATCGTCGCAGAGTCACAGAATCATCAGAAGTGGTAGGCAGTGGAGCAGGATCGGGAAGGATTTCTACTGATGGAGGTCGTCGACGTTGATAGACAATGCCAGGTCTAAATCGTTGAATTGGTGGAGAGATATCATCAAAGCTAGGAAGAACAACATTGTGGGAAGGAAAAGTGTGCTGCTGAAAATAGTACTCATGCTCAAAGAAAATGACATGTCGAGAGACACGCAAACGATTAGTAACAGCATCATAACATAAGAATCCTTTTTGAGTGGTGCTATATCCCATAAAGGCATACCGAACTGACTGAGCTGCAAGCTTGTGGCGCTCATGAGGTGGTAGGTGAACAAAACAAACACAACCAAATGTGTATAGCATGTGATAATTAGGATGTACACCAAAAAGACGATAATAAGGAGAATCAAAACCCAATTGTTGAGAAGGCAATCGATTAATCAAATACACAGCAGTTGACAAAGCTTCAACCCAAAATCTAGGGGTACAGAAGATTGCAAGAGTAATGTTCGAACCATATCCAACAAATGGCGGTTTTTGCGTTCAGCCACCCCATTTTGTTGAGGGGTATAAGGACATGATCTCTGAGATACAATCCCTTTGCGTTGCAAGTAGGCTTGGAAGTCATGTGACACATATTCCCCACCATTATCAGACCGTAAGATCTTAATACAAGTGGAAAATTGTGTCTCAATGTAAGCCACAAAGGTTTGAAAAACAGTAAACACCTCAGCTTTAGTGCGCAGGAAATATATCCATGTGAACCGACTATAGTCATCAATGAATGTCACAAAGTATTTATACTGCGCATGTGAAATGACAGGAGTAATACCCCAAACATCACTATGTATTATCTCAAAGCATGCACTAGCACAACCAACAGAAGTAGGAAAAGGTAACATCTTACTCTTCCCCAATTTACACACAGAACAATCAAGAGATGATGCATGAGCAAAACCTTGATCTTTAGCACCAAGAAAATCACGCTTTATTAAATCAGATAAAATGACATTATTTGGATGACCCAATCGTCTATGCCAAATTTCAGCCTTATTGTCAACAATCATAGAGGCTAAAGATAAAGTTCTAGGAACAGTAATTTGCAATGGAAATAATCTTCCCACTCTAGGCCCCTTCGCGATTACCTTCCCCGACATCTGGTCCTGCACAAGACAACCACCACGAGAGAAATGTACATCACAATGATTCTCCATTAGCTGTCCAACAGAGATTAAATTATTAGACAACTTAGGAGCAACAAATACATGGCGAAAAGAATGTCCAATATCACCAATAGCTGTAATTGGAAGATTACTACCATTAGCAATCTGAATATTTTGGCAACCAGTATAGGGCCGCAAATTTTGTAAAAAATCAGATGAACCAGTCATATGATTGGTCGCTCCTGAGTCGATAAACCAAGTAGATGAAGCTGGCTTACCTTGACCGTGAAGTCCAAGGGCAGAAAATGCAGTAAGAATCATCTGCTGGACCATTTCTGGGGTCATAACAGTCTGGCTGGTTGTAGATGTAGGACCAATAACAGGAGCATCTGGAACAGTAGCTTGAAAAGCTTGGGCTCGCCTGTTTTCCGGACGTGTAGGACATTCCTTGAGAATATGTCCACTTTGCTTACAGTAACTGCAGAATTTCTTACCACAATTGCGAGCAATATGGCCAAACTCCTTGCAGCTGTAGCACTGCATTTGTCCCTTTCCTCTATTCCTTCCTTGTGCAGCATAAGCAACATTGACAACCTCTGATGTCCCACCATCTGCACTTAGAATTGACTGTGTAGCCAATCTTTGTTCTTCCCGTAACAATTCACCAACACACACATCCAAAGAAGGAACTGGATTTCGATTCAGCAATCCACCCCGAGCAGTCTCAAATTCTGGCCTCAGTTTCATCAAAAACTGATCACGCATGCTAACTTGATGAACTTTTTGAAAGCTTGCTAAGGCCTCCTTAGGTATCTCAAAGTAGATGATATCAGAATATTCACCCCACAGATTTAGAAATGCAGAATAATATTGCTCAATAGAGAGATTACCTTGACTGAACTTACTGATATCAAGTTCAAGCTGAAATCGTCTTGCAGTGTTGTGTTGATGATATATGCGTTTTAGAAAATTCCATATCTCCTTTGCAGTATTAAATGAACGTAAGCTGTTCACCATATGAGGTTCAATGGATGCTAAAATCCATGAAATAATTCGTGAATCATTTGATTCCCATTGACTTATTTCTTTCTCAGTTCCAGAAGCAGTAGAAGACCCATCAATGTGACCCCAAAGCTCCTTCCCTTTCAGAAACATTCTGAATTGAAATTCCCATGTTGCATAATTCTTCCCTGTAAGTCTGATACCCAAAGTCTCTGCAGATTGTCTTCCAAAAGAATTCTCAGCAGCCATCTTTAACAAAACTCAAATGCAAATCCGAAATCATAGATTGATAAACTAAGAAATATCAAAACCAGAATGTTGATTAGAAATCAACCCAAAAAAGCTATAGAAAAAAAATACTCAAAATATCTTATAGATTCAAAAGGTAGGCTCTGATACCATGACAAAATTTGAGTAAATTGACTGGAATCGGATCCCTTTCCTCTTCCTGGTCCTTTCTATTAAATAAGAATTCCTGTACAATCTATTCTTGATAAACCCCTATATATACTTGATTGATTGACCTAATATACAGCTATTGTAACTGATTTTCTATTCTAGGTAGAAATATATACAGATTTTAGCCATAATGTCTGTCATAATCTGCCATAATCTTTCCCATAACCTCTGCCATATAATCTGCCATAATCTTTCCCATAATATCTGCCACAATCTTTCCCATAACCTCTGCCACAATCTCTGCCATTGATACCATTGATACAAGATGCCACTCCATAACAGGTTATATGCTCATAGTCAACGATTATGAGTTCTGAATTCGACTGTACTAGACATCTAAGGGTTTGACACTTGAATCTGACCTAACGGTCTCAGTTCCACTCATCCATGTATGATCTGTACCAGAAATAGCAATATAATAAAAAGTGGGACAGTGAGTGGGATAGGGTGTGGGACAGAAGATCCGTTGCGCTTTCCAGCCCTGTCATTTTCCCGCCAGCGCTGAATTTGATTGTATTGTTCAATACCGCGTAGGCATCTGAAGTTGACTTAACGTTCTCACTTCCAATAGTCCATGCGTCGTAAACATCACTCATCACAACAGCTTCTTCGTCGGTACAACTTGGACTTTGATAATTTTCTTGAATAGTTAAACCCCCTCTGGACATTTTGATGTTTTCCAACTGGATGGAAACTTCCTTCATAGTTGGTCTCCTCCTTCCATCCCAGTCTATGCATCGCTGTGCTAGTTTAGCAACAGCAATGACCTCCCCTTCATTTGTTTGATCTATAATTTGAGGATCAAGAATCGTTGGAAGAGAATTCTCTTCCATGGATGTCAGAAACCTCTGTGCCAATCCTAAATAGACATCTTCTCCTTCTCCTCTGGAAGGTATGGGCTTTTGTCTTGTTAGGAGCTCAAGAAGAACCACCCCAAAGCTATAAACGTCACTTTTGTCAGTAATTTGGCTCGACAGGAAATATTCTGGATCGATGTAGCCGAAAGTCCCTTGGACTCGAGTGGTCATGTGGGTTTTGTCAACTGCAATGGACAATGAAGCTCCAAAGTTTGATACTTTAGCTGTGTATTTTTCATCCAACAATATGTTGGTGGACTTGATATCCCCGTGAAAGACTGGAATTGTAAGCCCCGAGTGTAGGTATGCCAATGCTCCTGCTACGTCTGTGGCTACTTTTAATCTCAAGCTCCAAGTAAAAGGGAAGGATTCAGCCTCATTGTCGTTTTGAATGAGGTTAAATAGGGTTCCATTAGGGATAAATTCATAGACAAGCAGAGGAACTTCTGTCTCCAAGCAACAACCCAGAAGTTTTACCACATTCCTGTGATTAACTTGCGAAACAATGACGAGCTCGTTGATGAACTGCTCCAGTAGGCTTTTGTCGACCTTCGACTTCTTGATTGCCACAATTCTTCCATCGGCTAGGATCCCTTTATATACTGTACCTTGGCCACCTTGACCAACTATTCGACTTTCGCTGAATCCATCAGTGGCCGCCTCCAATTCCCTAGAAATGAAAATTCTAGTTTTTTCAATAGCACCATCTGCAGCAGATAATTGTTTCTCCAATAGAAGACCTCCATTTCCAGTGGCGGAGCTAGGAATTAACTTTGGGGGGCGAGTCTATAGCAATGAAAGTAAAATATATTTACAAAAAAAAAATAATGTGAACATATATACCACAATATTAGAAACAACCTTATATAGAATGAAAATTACTTATACGCTTCACATAAATAAAAATATCATCATATTTACAAATCTATTTGACTGTGTGGGACATATGAAATTGTGCACGACGACTTTTAATTTTATCAAAGTCATCAATGATTGAATTTACATCAAAAGTTCTAGCAATTTCTTTCTCAATATACATTATCATAGAGTTGGCAAGAAAATCTTCCTCCATCCTAGAACGCAAACAAGTCTTGATGATTTTCATAGCAGAAAATGCACGCTCTGTTGTAGCTGTTGAAACAGGAAGAGTCAAAATAAGACGAATCAATCTATCAATAAGAGTATAGCACATTGACTTTTTTGTCTTCGCTAACACTTGGCACAACTCCTGAAGTGATGACAAATTTTGAAGCTGAGAATTACAGGAAAACTCAATCTGGAAAAGCTCTAATTGAGTTCTTAAGTGTAACTTCTCTTGATCTGTGAAGTCAGCTGAATAAAACTTGTTTGCAAGTTGACAAATTTGTTCAATATTGAAAGCCTGAAAATTATCTTTGGGGTGCAATGCTGAACTAAGAATAAGCAACTCTATTACATCTTCCTTAAACCTATTCTTCATTTCAAGTATTTGAGAATCAACCGTTGCCAAAAACACATCAATCCTGTAGTGATGCTCCATGGTAATTGGATCATTTTGTTTTCGAATTCTTCCTCGACCTGCTTTATAAATGACATTCATATCAGGTACAATTTATTGGAACTATTTGTCTCCTTGCTGAAATTGTGCTCATGATCATAGGGATGATTGATCATGCATGTCTACATATAGGGACACACTAGTCATGGACCTCAGAAGAAGTTTATGTTGGGCATGAACTTGTATACCAGGTTTATGTCTGGTACTATACTACAGAGTAAAACTTTTGCAAATATGTGCATGCAGTCAAAATACCATATTTTATCCATGTGTACTGGCACGCAAGCTTGAGTGCAGGGAGATGTATCAGAACCTGTTGTAGTCGTCCTTTAAGTATACCACTTCTTGCTGTACCTCTTGCAGGGAGATGTGTACTGGCTTCTTGCTTCTTGTTTAAGTGTACCACTTTTAACTACGTTGAAACTGTATCAAACAAGAAATCCCTTCTCTACTACACAGAAGTATCAAACTAGACTCTTTCCCTGGAAACTAAATACATGCAGTTAAATAGCCTAGTTCAGACGTATTAATCCAAGTCATATTTAGTACTACGCATGCCCTGGTTCTATGTTTATAGCATTAGGAATTTTGGTCCCTGATCAATTTGAAGAGTGCAGATCTATGACTTGTTTTCAGTGATGTATTTGTTTCATATTAGTTAATGTTATCTTTCTTTTTTGTTTTTTAGCTGAAAGGATTTCCCCAAATTTTCTAGCTACTTGTCATTGAGGCACATGACATATAAATGCAACTTCTAGTAAATACAAGTCTATGGTACGCCACTATTTTCAGGCAACTTAAGCACACTGTGGTTTCTTCGAGACATCTTAGTTCTTTTCCCTTTAACTTCATAGCCAAATGCTTCTTGTGTTTTCTTTTCATGAAAATAGCACCATTTAACTTATAGTTCATCTGCCCTCGGGATTCTTGCTGTTCTGCTTTTTTATGTTTTTTTGGAACTCCATTTTTCCTTTATTATTGTTCATAAACCTTTTCTAGGGAAGTATGGTAGTGTGCCCTTTGTAAGGGGCTTTACGATGATGAATAATCTTAGCGGTCTATATGCTCTTTCCCATGTGTTTGAGCTATTAGCCCATTACGCTATCTGTCAAAGCGACATTTAGTTGTGCAAGGTGCTGTTAATAGTTTTGCTACGAACTTTTCTTACATCCATAAGACAACTCAAAAGCATGTCTCATTGAAACTAGAGAAGTTAACTGAAGATCATTGATGAATGCAACTCTATTCACGGTCTTGGTCCAGTTTGCTAGTGTGCTTTGTTATTAGGAATTGTTGATATCAACATAGAGCAGGTATGGACAATTGCCTGGCAAGTTACTTTGGTATTTTTATGACTATCACTTCTGTATAACAACTTTTACAGCCTGATCGTTACTCATGAATCAGGGGTCTCTACACGCGCAGCAGAAAGGAAAAAGTTTTCTCTATTTAACTAGTAACTGCACTTGTATTACGCAGTCTGTTGCTTAAGAACTTTTCACAAGTGACTCGTGATGCTTCCTTTTGTGTGATGGGTTTCTGTTTTCATGCTCCTGTTCACAACATCATGTATAATTTGCCAGTTTGTTTCTTAAAACTCTGGAGAACTGCTCGCCTCAGAGATACGATATCTTATTGGCTAAATCGGAATAGCTTGATATATTCCAATTTGCCTGGCAGGATTTTGTGCATTATTCCACTCTTTTATATTCTTGAAATTAGCTGTTTCTCTTTACTGACAATTCAATGAAAAACTTGCTTGTGCTCTCATGTGATGATTTGTACCTAGTTTTTCTTCTGCAACATTGCCATGTGGACATATTCGGAATGATGAACATGTATGTTGTAAGACATTAATATTCTTCTGTCTAGTCACTTGTGCGCATCAGAAGAATATTCTTGATCATGATTTGTAGTTGAACAATCCTGTTTCCTTTGGTTCTTTCTGATTGCAAGCAAAGTTACATGGCTTTCTTGGAGATGTTATTCTACTGCTTGTCTTTGTATTTCATGAATAAACTACTGCAGGATGCAATTTCTTGTTTGAGATGCTACTCCATTCTAATTCATATTACCAGAACAGTTACTTCCATTCTCCTTATTTTGGATCTATGCTACCCTGGACCTGGGCTCTGGGAGTCCTGAACGCACAGCTACTCTAGTACAAAATGAAGAGCTCCAAGAAAAGCAGCTTAATTTGTTTCCTATCTCAGGAATTTGCCAAAACAAACCAAACCTGATGGTTTACGCCTTTCTGAAGATTGCTTAGTTGAAACTTCATATCAAGATAGTCCCACTCTCCACAGAAATCAGGCCTCAGGAAGGGTCCAATCACAAATTAACTTATTGGAGAACAAATTAGACTTATAAATAAAAAGTAAAACCAGTTATCCAATTTGTTGTCCATTGAAGGCGATGCATCTTTTGTTACTTTAGTTATAGGTCTGAATGTTGATGATGTAATGGTTATCTTGAGTAAACTATATTATACATAAAGGGCGAGCATTGGGTTTGGTACAAACTTTTTTTTGTCACTTTTTAGATTTTCAACTTTATCCTCACAATCACGAAATTATACATTTATCATCTAATGACATGTTGTCCATATTATCAATCAATGTAATCACAACTAATTGTCACTCATAACGACTCACAAACATTGTAACTGCCAGGTTAATTAAAATTTTATTCAAAAACCTTTTAAAAGATCAAAAAAAAAAAATTTTTGCTTATGAAAAGTTTTACACTAAATTCTTCCGTATAAAAAGTGATTGTTCCTAAATTACTCATCACTAGCATGAATAATGTCTCTATAAGATGGGTGCTGAACTAACCAAACGATATTAGGTATATCCTCTGGCGTTTCATGCCAAGGCTAGCAATCTGGTTAAGACCCTATAGAACTCACCTCTTAATTTTGTCAAGCAAGTTGTGTTGGACTTGGACGATTTCCACTGAGTTTCATAATAAAAATTTTCTTCTTTGTGCCAATCAAAAAAACAAGAGAGGTATTATTCCAAAGCAAAATCAATTTTTTATTTTGTACAGAATCTCCCAATCTACCTAGTTACAGCTCCACATGGGCTTCAATCACTGCCTGTTGTTGTCCATTAAATTGGCTTTGGACTCACAAAAGAGTAAAAGATTAAAAACTAACACAAAAAATCAATGACACTCTTTTAAAAGCGTATCAATTTTCTGTAAAAGAAACTCGACTCGTCTCAATCAAAATTAGTTATGGATCATAACATGAACACGCAAGTTTCTTCAAAATGATTGCAAAAATCTCTACTAATATAATGTAACAAACATTTTATAAATAGTCATCATCTCATCGAGGGATATACTAGAGGAGTTTGCTTTTCTCGGATGATTGTAACTAACTTTGTTTAATTTAATGCATTTCATTATTTTACCAAAAGAAAAAAAAACTAATCGTGGGACCAGTAGAAGGTTGGAGAAGAGTTCGAATTTGTGTTGAGTGAATAAATGTCTTTATTTCATCAAAGGGTAATTTAGTCTCAGTATTTGAGATTATCCACATTAATCTCATCGGTATTTAAGAAATCCTTTCGCTGGTCTACATCTGACGTCAATGAGGACGTTGAAGAATGGAAGGATAGGGACTGCCAACTCGACAGCCAACATGTCGAGTTTACCATCTGAAAGAAAAAAAAAAAAAGGAAATGTCAAACGTCCAATCATCAGCATTGAAACAAGCAGCCCTTCAAGGACTACAGCTACTTTTCCATTTAAGCATCCTCATTTGTACCACGTTTTCCCTAAGTTTGTACTAAAAGATTATCTGAACTCACTGCAGTTAAGTGCAATCATGATTCATCAGTAAGACAGCAATTGCAGTTTCTCATTTATACTTTTCTAGGATGCCCCTTCTTTCACACACACACACAAAAGGATGCTCCTCTGTCAATTGGTACGATTTCCTGCATATTGAAGTCAACCAAAACCGTTAATTTAACTACACCATTTTTTTTTTAACTGTACTCCTACTCTAATCTATAGTATTTACTCCTATTTTAAGGTAGGTTAGAAAATAATCCAACTGAATTAAGAGGAGTTAGAGGGAGAGGATCCTACCTCTAAACTAAATAAGTGCACTATTGTACACTTTTGAATTTTAATACAGGTACAGAAATTTGAATCCCCGATCTACAACCAAACTTGCATCTTATAGATGCCAACTTATAATGGTTGAAAAAGATGCTTAAATCAGATTTATTAGCTTGAAATTAGATCTGCCACAAAAATTCCTCCAAGAACCCCAACAAAATCCCTCCTCTCTCTCTCTCTCTCTCTCTCTTCAGAAAAAGGAAAAGCATCGTCTTAGGATTTAAAAATGTTCAAAGGATAGAGTGCATGGCACGAATGGTCTTTACATCCTGTTCTAGCTACTAAACATTTTTTCCCCTTAAATAAAACGGTCACTTAACTGATGTGACAATTTTCGATCCAAAAATCTACTTCTACTTCTAAAGATACAAAATGTTGTGATAAAAAAAAATGTTATCTTTATTTGTATTATTTTCTTAGATCTGTTATATCTATTGATTTCAAATTTATATGTATCTGTGTCATGTTTGTTTGATATATTTTCTGTCATTAATGCAGATTTATTTGAATGAAATGATCTTTTCCATCAATCAAAAAAATGTTGTGATCAGAACAGGAATCTTGAATAGTTTAGTTACCATTTACATCACGTAAATTATACGAGAAAAGGTTATCCAACTAGGATGGAACAAGCCAGCCAAGAAAAATAATCAAACAAAAATTGACAAGAACGATAAAAGAAAAAAGCAAATTGTTAAAAAAGACAAAAAAAGAAAAGAAAAAAAGAGGATTAATGTAATGGCTTCATTAAAAGTACACCAACAAAACCATTGGACGACTCCAGTCATGTACTCCTATTAATGAGAAAAGAATAAATAACGTAATCGTACTATAGAAAATTCGTCTGCTGCCACTGTCGAGTCATTTCAATGCCATATTTTTTTCCTTGGCAGCCAACGGACAACATGCTTCCGTTCCGTCTTCAACGATCCAATGCATTTAGGCACATTTGAGGAAGAAGAAGAAGAGAAATCAAGTTGAACTTCTAAACCTAATATCAGCCGTAATATTTTTGTCAACATCACCAGGGGACAAAATTAATTTCGATGAAACGGAATAAATTCATGAATATTCCACTTGTCCACCACCCAAATCTGACCAGAGAATTCCAATTCTTTTGTTTTCTTTTTTTTTTAAAAAAAAAATTCTGTTTTTTTCAAGAATTAGCAAAGATGGATGGTGACAGTTTGGCACTATGTTGGATAACCTTATTGTGGATTACAGTTGTTTGTTTGATAATGAAAAGAGACTTTAACTAACATATATAGATTGCTAGCTTGCACAATTGTTAAAAAAAAAAAAAAAGGGAATTCCATATATTGTATGAAATTCAAAAAGAAGTTATACAAAATTGTGAGAATAATATAATACTTAGAACAAATTTTTTTTTAAATCTTGAAAAAGGACAAAAGCCGGTGAGATAATTTATTAGGCTTTTTTTTAACAAATTTGGATGCTTCCATGTTCAATGCATACGTGCTTTTATGAAACTGCACTAACGTCCAAAAAAAAAATTGCCATCCCACGAGGGAAAATCATAAATGAAGAATTCGTTGACTTTTAGGCTTTGAAAGTCAAACAAAAAATCATACGTATAGCTGAGCAAGTTACAAGTTGAGCTCCCCACTATACTAGCAAATAAAAAATTAATATTTCTAGTATAAGAAATACATGGATATATTGCTGTAAATCTGTTTGGAATGTAATTTTTCTCCAAAAAAAAATTTACGTTTTTCGTGAACATATTTTTAATCAATTTTTTATCTCACATACATTAATATTTACGTTTATGTGTGTATGTATATATGTGTTAGTGATGAAATTAGATATGTATTTCTAACATTTTATTATTTGTTAAGAAAAAGTTACTATATTATTCATTTTTTGAAATAAAATAATTATTTTTTATGTTTTAAGTTCGAGTAGACTCGAGATTGAGTTCGACTTGATTCGAATCTAAGGTCGAATTTGAATTTAAACTTTATAATGACAGCTCGTTGAGTTCGAGATAGAAATGAAACTTAATAAAATTGAGTCGAAACTTGATTCGATTAAAGCCAAAATTCGATTCCACTCAACTCATTTCCACCTCTATATAAAAGTGGGCACGCAATGTACAGGGCCTAGAGAGCAAACGTTATGGCAACATTCCATAATAGAGGAGGCAACAATGAACTTCCGATCTGAATGCACATGCCACATGGTGCATGGATTCCGGAAATTGGGAGGTAAAACGCCAGATCTGAATTTCGTAAGGACGTGTTGTGGTCTCAGACACGACCTCTGACTGGTACGGTGATCTGTCATATGTCATAACCAATCATGTGGTCCAACTCCGGCTACTGGTCCATACTTTGTGCGAAGATTGAGGAAGTGGTACCACGTAAATAATATGGTCGTCAGTGTGTAAAATATTGAGCACATGTTCGGAATCAAATATAATCTACAGATGCAAAAACTTGCCTTTCCGATCTTAGGTGAGAGAAGTACACACGGAAAGATAATCCTTTTTTGTGTGGCAGAAGTTGGATTGGAATTTTGTAACGCGTAATCGATGGCCGGTCTTGTTACTTGTTATCTGCATTGCACATTTCAAAATAGGCAAAAGCGTACGCATACGGCTCTTTCGTCAATTTGAAGCGTACACTTCAAAGCGTACGCATACGACTCTTTTATCAATTTGAACCGTTAATCTTAAAAAATCTATCTTAGAACGATCTAATTTTGACTTTTATATTCTTTCAACCAGGTTTGGTGACTTATTTGGTCTAAAGTTGTATGGAATTCAAAAATCATGAGTTTGGGCAGTTTACTATTCCAGGAGAAAAACTCTGAATTTGCACTTGTATGTTAATACGTAATGCTCTTTTCGTTAGGTTAATGGCTCAAATTGACAGAAGAGCTGTAAGTATAAATTTATTAGAGTTCAGGGACAAAAAGGATGTCAACAACGATTGGGGGATAAAAAATATAGATTGTTAAAGTTCGAGGGCCTAAAAGTAGTTTGCCATTCAAAATTTGATTTAATTTGATGCCTAAAACATTGGTTAGTGCACTTATATTAAAGATAATGTATCATTTAAGTTTATAGCTCAACTTTATTATCTCTATTACATTTAAACACTTCTTTAATTTCATTTCTTTTTTTTTTAAATTAACTTTTAGGGTGCATTTGATAAAACTAAAATTGCAAATTTGAAATTTGAAGTCTGAATTCATTCAATGTATATTACATTAAGTGACAAGTGATTAGCTTATCACTTATTTTTGGAACAAGTTTTCTCTAGAAAATTCAATTTTACTTAATTAATGCAAATGTTTTATTTTTTATTGTCAAACGTGTTTGAACATATCTAAAAAAAATATATTAGTGTACAAAAGATTAATCCAATAAAAAAAATAGAAAATTATGCTTTCGTGTATTATAAGCTTTAACCTATGATTAAGTCCTTCTTTACATGTTTAGTGTATGTAGAACAAAAGTTGAAATTAATTCATTGCCATTTTACGAGATGGACCATGTTGCGATTTAACAAGATTTTGTGAACTTAGTTTTAGCAAATAAAGTATGGTTTATTTTCACAAGTTAGTATTTTAGAAGATTTCTCTTGCCATCATGTTTGATCTTTTTCATAAGTTGAACTTTTGGTAACATAAACCAACTTTGAATAGTTTCCCCCCCTTTTTTTTTTAATTTGATAGCTGTAGTTCAAGCCTCAAACTTCAAAAGTTTCCTTGGGAAAATTGTTGCCTAGATGTGGTTTTACCATTTTCTAGGTTGTCATTAATTTTTAGAAGTACCTATAATCATTCTTTCCAAATAATAGATAAATAGACAAGGATATATTTAACAGGTGCCCTATGCCCATAGGGTACTCATTAAGATATATTTCAGATGTCATATTATTTGAAATGTAATATTAATTAGAGAAAGTAAATAAATACAAGAGATGGTAGGTAAGATTAAATAGGGAAAGTATATAAATGTAAGGGAGAATAATAATTGTTAGTATGTGTATATACATGTTAAGTTAGGTGAATGTTAGGTATGTTAATGGATAACCCGGCCATTAGTTAGAAAAACCACATAAATTCTAATCTATTCTTCATATATTGATTTATTTTATTAATCATCTGCAAATTCTATGGCAGCATCTATTACTTTAGGAAAGCAAAAAGTCCAAATGCCAATGATCTCTTTTCTCCCTCCTTGTTGATGTTCATTATCAAACTTATTACATGTAATCCTAATTTTTTTCGAATGAGTTGTAGACGTAGGCATTATCACGGAGAAGAAACACTAAATTGGGGTTTTATCATGACCAATGCTACAAGCTTCCGAAATACAATGGGATCTTGGTAAGGTTGATCATTATGAGTGTTACTGCGAATTTGATTGGAAGGTTTAATGGCAAAACGAGGGAGATTCACTAATTCGCTATTTAGTAAAAATTCGCGAAATGACAGAATCCATAAAAATTATACAACAGGCTCTGGAAGGAATTTGGACTATAGTTCTTATGTTTCATAATTAATTAGCTCTCAAGTCTAAATTTAAAATGTAGCATTTCTCTTTTTTTTCCCCTTCTCTTGATCAACGACGGTAATACTGCATAAAATTAAACTTAAAAGTTTATATTATGTGCCAATTTTTTGATAATTTATAGAAAGATGTTATTGTAGTAATTAGTATAACTACATCTGATCTTAGTTCGAATATGCCTACGTACAAATTGGTTTGTAATTTCAGTTTATATTTTTAATTTGCTTGTTGACAGATAACGGATTTTTAGATCTTAGTGAAGCCAAAATTTTGGAGGTGTGTCACTAACTCTGACTTACAAGATTTAACTATAAGGTGCAAGAATTTGAACCTCTAATTTAGAATCAGGACTGTATTCATCTATAAATCAATCACTTTATATTGAACACTTGACGATTCAACGGTGGCATATTAGTTCCTAGAAAAGAATGAAAATTGAAACGTGGGTCACAAGAATGAATTATTTGTAAATTCGCGCATCGCGCAGGAACATCATACGTATGCATGAAGGTGATGAATTTATTACAAAAAGATGAATACAAAAGATCATCAAAACATTCATCAAAAACTAATGAAAGAAGCCTGCCAAATCCAGAGATATATTCTAACACCTGATTGATTTGTTGCATATGGTATACATGAAATATTGAGATGCGAAAATGTACCATATGAATTCGTAAAACGTGTTACACCATTGTGCCATTCACAGATTTTTTTTTCTTTTTTTTTTCCAAACAAAAGGATCTGGTCCCACTTCAGACCCCAACCCTTATTTGGGTTGTTGGGTTATTTTCCATTTTTGTTGTAAGGATCGAACTCTGGTGGATGCCCATTCACGGATTCAATTTAGAGAATTTGTCATCTCTATTATGTTCTTTTATTACAAGTTCTAAAATTTATGTCTTCACAAATTGTATGTACATCACAAACATCATAATATCTAAGTTGGTACCCTAAAATCGCATTATTGATGTAACAATTAGTAAAGCATACTCATGTGCTTCTCCATGGGAGAATTGGTTGATGCAATTACCTCGAAAAGAAAATCAATGGAACATCGGGTCCAATCACATAAAAGCCATCAATTTGGGAGAAGGGTTTGGAAAAATTTTACTCGTACAATCATTTGTCATGTCACACACATCATTACTCCTGTCATGGGACCAAATGTGACAAATTTTTAAAGTTAACATTATTATTCTCGTGAATACTATGAAGAGAGGAGAAATTATTGTATTTAAAACTAAATAGGATTAAATTCTTTCTTATATCGGATGAATGATAATTATATAAAATTTAAATTTGAAATCGAATTTTTTGTACATGTATCATAGATCCAGTAGTAATAGTGTAAATATTGTCAATGTATAGGTCCTGTTTGTCATTTGAGTTTTTTGCCAAGTTTGTCTGCTACAAGTTTTTTAAAAACTTTAGCTATCAGTAACCTCAAAAATTTCTCAAAAATTTTAAACTATACACTTTAAAATATTCAAAAATTTACACATTTCAAAATTTTTTTTATAAACTTCTACATCAACTATAGTAAAATTTTAGACAAACATCTAAAAAACTCACTTGCCAAATGGACCGTAGTTAGAACACGTCACTGGATATTATAGTTATCAGAGTCATAGCAAAATAGGTAGAACGCATCACTGGGCAGTACAGTTATCAAAGTCGTGCAGAAATAAATGCTCTGAAAGATCAATTTAATTTACAAGTAATATGTTATAAACCAAATTGAGAAACTTTTTTGCGAAGAAATGGATCATCCCCACTACGAAAACCATACTTGGACGAAGACGTGGGATGGTCCCATCAGCTGGATTATAAAAATCGCATGGCAATCGAATATTCTATGGCACTCACTTGCCTAACCAGGACAAAAATTGCAAAATAATGCATTACATAAATATCAAGGGCATTATGTAAAACCTTCCCTAGGTCCCAGCAATATATTTGCCCTATAGTGGTTGAGGTCATATCTTAGTTTCATATATTCTAGAAGGGGAAAAGGATCCTGATATCTACAAATCCATCTTAAACTATATGTGCATAAACAAAGAAGGATAGTTTGACATACTTACACTAGATGCCAATAACCAATAAAAGAGGAACATGGGAATCTAAATCCAATGACCACGTTGCTGAATGGTTGTACTGGGAAAATTCGCAAGGGAGATTATTCATCGTGATAGTGGTGAACTTGAATCCGAGAGAAATCTTGATTTAAGGGAGGCAATGCTGGCATATTAAATCAGTCCTAAAAAAATAGAAATTTTCATATAATTATTTAACATTATTATTTTAATCAAATTAAGATTTTAGTAATACTACTATTGGAGTCAAGTTATGATAGTTTCATTATTTAGAAATTAATATTTTATTAGAGAGTTTTTGGTGATTGTAAGACTTATTTACCAAATCATCTAATCTTTAAATGGGGAGTCTTATTATTATTATTATTAGTCAAGAAGAGTGAAAATTTGAGAGCGTTGAATTTGAAAGCATTCGCATTGTTCTTATGGTGTGTGATTAATATATTATTGTTGGTATTATTTCTCTTCTCACATACATATATGTGTCTGTATGAATTGCCTCCCATATATATTGTGATGTAGCATTTTTTTTGGCATTATTGTTAGTATTATTTCTATATCTTTTTGATAGAATTTTTTGGGTTTCACGTACACGGACAATAATGTATATAAAATTAATTTGAAAGATATATAGAAAATAGCATGGCATTGAGTTTCAATTTGGCTTTTCTACTTGAGCGCTAGAGTCAAATCCATGTCAAAATAAGCAAAATACAAACATGAATACTATTTTACTTTCTCAACTCACGTCCACAATTTTGAAGCAGCAGAGTAGATCATGCCTAACTTTGTCTTTACTCGTTGTTGGATTTTGCTTCCACGATCATCAGAACCTCCCTTTCCATTTAAAATTCAATTTATTCTCGCAGTCCTGAAGTTCTTTAGAAGTTCGAGAAGCATTTTTACATTTAAAATTTGTACATGACTTGTATTGAAAAAGAAATTTCAACTATAGTACATGTGGTCTGCATGCATGAATAGAGTGACAAGTTTGAGAAATCTAGGAAGTTCATTTTTTATTTAGTTTAAAGATATGGCTTGAAAATCCCTCTAAGATTTGTTCTTTTCAGGTCATTGTACTTGAATATCTAGTACAATATTATTGTGTTTGGAGAAGAAATATTGCTCACGAAATTTTGGGATTTGTTAGATTTTGGGACATTGGAATCTCCTGAAAAGCATAGAAAATTGGGAATTCATTATGATGATCAATGCAATTGCTTAACTGCAAGACCATTTTCCTTTCTAGTCTCACCTTTGATTTTGAGACTCCGTTTGGATTGGTCATTTTTTGAAAAATAAGATTTTCATTTACAAAGTTTAGTAATATACAAGCAAAAGCAACTACAAAAATACTAGAAACAACCTCAAAAATACCAAAAACATAAAAAAAAAATCAAAAACACTAAAAACAGCCTAAAAAATAACCCTAATCTACAGTAAATTTTTTTTATTTATATTGTTATAATAAAATATTTTTAAAAACAGCTAATCCAAATGGAGCCCACGAATTCGTACGTGGCCTTACAACTCTTGAAAGAGCACTCAATCAATTTCGATTATTTTAATGCTAAAAAGCTCATGGAAAAGAAACAAAAACACGAATAGGTACAAAATAGGGCAAACAGGAAAGCCACTAACAGATCTATTCAGATACCATTTTAAGCATTATAATATAAAAATGTTCTTGAAAACTATGTAGGTTTTCTTTTCCTTTCTTTCTTTCTTAAGGGTCTGTTTGGTTGGAAGTAAAATGTTTTTCTTGGGAAAATATTTTCCGTGGAAGTAATTTTCCATGAAAATCATTTCCCTTTCATCATTTTCAGGTGTTTGGTTAGTTTATTGAAAATATTTTCTTACTTCATTTTCCTGGTGTTTGTTTAACTTTTGAAATATTTTCACTTTTATCTCTATCTTTACTTTCTACACATTATAACTACATACTTCTTCCCATGCAAAATAAGAAAATTTATCTCATTGTTTAACTTTAAAAAATCTTGGAGAAATGTATACATGAATAAAAAATATCTCCTTAAGCAATAAACAAATTGCTGGTCATTTAGTGTCAAATATCAATCACATGCAATGCTTATTATGACATATATCTTGCACCCTCACTGCTGAAAGTTTCTCTAGAAAAGAATGTCCCTATTATACATAATTAATTACTAACATAGGATGAGCAGGATGAGGTTTTTTTTATTTATTTTGAATATACTAGGGAGAGGGTTGGGTGGTACGGGGGAGAGAGTGTAAGGAAGAGGTTTTGGGTTCGAGTCCTCCTGTTTACACTAAAAAAAAAAAAAGAACATACTCCAAGATGTTTTCAGTAAGTTTGGAACATACTACAGGCGGGATGCATGCATTTCGGAAAACAACTTCAGTAAGTTTGGAAGGGAAGTTGTTTTCCATAAGATGGGTGAAAATATTTTACATAGGAAAATGTTTTCAATAACTTTTGTGCAACCAAACACGGAAAATTAGGAAAATATTTTCACCCGAAACAAACGGACCCTAAATTCTTCGGTTTTTCTTTCCCCCATAAGTCTACTCTTTGATGAGTATAAATATGAAGTGGGGAATGCGTCCAATAATGCCTAACCCTTTGGATCAACGTGTTCACAAGATTTGGTGGAAAAGCACTTACTAATTATTTTTATTACTAAAGGACACCCTTGGTGTGTGCTCATTTGACCATAGTGTATGATTAATGTTTTTATTTTTAAGTTACGTATCATGGTAGATATATATGCATTTATATATTTAAAAAAAAAATCTAGTACTGCTTTAGAGGAAGTTATTATATTATATTTAAAAAATCACGGAGAAAAAATTGGGGATGTGAGTGAGTTAATGCGAGGGAGTTGTATTTTGGTCTCAAAAAGATAATTCTTTATTGATTGTGGGAAGTTTTTTTTTATTTTCTAGAATATATTGGGATAAATTTGCCCTTATAATTAAAGATAGATTAGAAATTTTAAAAAGTGATACGATGTGTTTACGTCACTTGACCACGTTGCTCTCTCTTTGTATATGGAATAAATATCATCCAGCAGTATAAGTATCATCCAAGAGAAGTTGACTAAAATGGCGTGGATAAGGTCAAATTGACAAATTAGTTTGCTTGGCACTAATTAGACTCCCATACTATTCATGATTATTGGATCTCTTTTTCATTTTTTCCTCGTAATGCCAAGTATAACCTATCCTTTTTATTGACGTTAATAGAAAGTGATTTAGTAAAATACATCATGGAAGTTAACGTAAATAAAAGGGAAAGATCAAGAGAAGTATTTTGTTATGGTGTATGATTTTATATTCTTTTTATGGAAAAGGCCTGGAACAAATTTGCTATTTGCTGCAATGACAGCAGTGGAAATCTTTGTTCCAGATTGTTCATTTGTTCACAAAAGACAGGTTTTAAAAGCGAAGAACTCGAATTCAAATTCAAAATTTTGTATTTTTCATACGAAATACAGTGTCAACCACTTATGCCAACTTCTACTCTCGATTCAAATTGACAGCTTGAAGATACATTTTGTCCGGTATGTTTTCGGAGATTTCAAAATATCGTTAGGATTTTTTTTTTTTTTTGCAAAAACATGGATAACTATTTTTGGCAAACAGTTTTTCAACTTACGTAATAAATATATGTTTTTAGTCACTTTTTGTTTATCTTCTTAATCACTTTTTTATTTTACATTTATTATATCACAAAAAGTGTTACAATAACGTCATTTCAAAATTTTTTTCAAATAATCTCCTATCCAAACACAATAAATTAGTTAAATTCAAATTATTAAATAAATGTATTAAACCTCAGCAATTAAATTAATGGGATGGTTATGTTGTAAAAATATGGCATGCTTTTGTGACAATGGAAAAGGAGCTCAAAACAATAATAATATTATACTACCATATAGGTAGTAATAATTATCAAAGCATATTCCAGAATTCCAATCAACAAGTTGATCATCAACTGAATTTTGTTATTTGTGTAGATCGGCGCCCATTGTCACAATACGTGTCGCAGCAAAATAATTACCAACAAATTTACAAGTGACAGCGACCCCTCTCCTCCCCCAGCCATCTCCTTCTCTCGTCATCCACCATCAGCAGAAGGAGACAGAAAGGGGAGAGAGAAAGAAGGAGACAGGACAGATTTTGTCTATCTCTTGACCTGGAAATGCTTCTCCAATATGGGGGTAGAAGAAGGAGAAGCAGGAGAAATAGACAGACAAAATGAAATAAAAAGGGGTCCCATCTTCAATCAAGAATGAAAAATATTCGAGAAAATACTTTCTTTCCTTCTTTTTTTTTCCCTCCAGTTTTTAGCAGCAGCACTTCATTTCTCTGTCTCTTCTCTTTATTAACCAGAACCCAGAGCACTGTTTAGAAAATTAAGGGGGAAGGAGAAAAGAAAAAAGCAGAAGGGGTTTTGGGTTGTGATTGATTGGGTTTATTGAACTGATTTCTGGTGACGTTTTCTGAATTGGGTTTTTGGTCCTGTGGTTGTTATTGATTGGTTTTTGTCGTGGGCTGTCCCCACTTTAGAGCTCATAGTTCGATATAATATTGGTAAAAATCAAATCTTTCTGCCTGATAGAGGAGTACATATATACTGCTCTGTACCTCTCAGCTGTTAAAAGCTGAGGCTGTGGATATTGGTTTTTTTTTTTAAGTGGATTTTTGGATTTTATGTAAGCATAATTGGATATTGAAGTTTATTGAGTTGTATCAGTTTTCTTGAGGTAAGGAAAAATGGCTTCTGGGATGGAAATTGATGAAGAACATGAAACTAAAGGTAGCATGTGGGTTCTGGACCAGAAACTTGATCAGCCTATGGATGAGGAGGCTGGAAGATTGCGGAATATGTATAGAGAGAAGGTGACATAATCTCATTTCTTTAACTTCTATTTTCTTTCGGATTTTTATTCAATATTTAAATCGACAGAAGTTTAATTAGCAATATGTACATGGCGCTTTCTTTTTGAGGTTTTGCGTAATGGTATGATGTTCAATTTTGTGCCTTTATGTTCTGAGAATAGTTTTGATGTTCAATTTTGTGCCTTTATGTTCTGAGAATAGTTTTACTTTTTGTGGTTTGACTTTATTGCTTTGTTGGTACAGCTTTTTGCCTTGAGTATTGACATATTGTTGGTTTGGCTGCTCGTAGTACTTGCTGATTCGGCAGAACAAGTTTCTAGCTTATTTCTAAATTAATAGTTTTCAAATGATGTAACTGCTTAGATTTACATCTCTGTAAGGATTCTGTGGGTAATCTAGGAAGGTGTGAATGGATCAGGATGCGTTAGAGTTTTTGTATTAGTAGTTGAAGAACTCATGATTTGCAGTTGAAACAGCAATTGCACATAAAGGGAAGGTGAAAACAGTCAGTTCCTTGGAATGCTTTACCTGATGTGCTAGAATGTGAGAAACTAATTTATTCATAAACAAGTAAATGTTTCAACTTTTATTCTATGCTGCCTAATGTACTATATTACCTTTAAAAAAAGGAGTAAATGTTTCAGATCATGAAGGTTTGAATAGAATACTTTTTAGTTACATTTGACGCATTTATGGTCATTCTTTCCTGATTTACTTTTGTTGAATTAGAAATTCTCGTCAATTCTGCTATTGCGGCTCGCATTTCAGAGTTTGGGAGTAGTGTATGGAGACCTGGGAACATCTCCCTTATATGTTTTCTATAACACTTTTCCAAAGAAAATAGATGATCCTGAGGATGTTATCGGCGCACTTTCATTGATCATATATTCACTCACACTTATCCCGCTCCTCAAATACGTTTTCATCGTCTGTAGAGCGAATGACAATGGTCAAGGTAAGATATCCATGCTATTCTTTGTTCTTTATCTATGCATTTTACCTTTGAGTGTTTCAACTCTGCTGATAAAGTGAGGATAATTTGGTATAAAAGAATGATCCTCTTATGAAGAATTGGTTATCATTCATGAATCAGATTTAAACCAAACATGCTCCGTTAAAGAGAAATCCAGAAATTTGGTTGTTAAGTACTGTACTAATGTGGTGTCAAGAATGTGGTTGCGAAATCACAGTGGATACACTAGTACAGTGAACAATTATGGATACACTAGGATTCAAAGTGAATGATTGGATGACAATCCCTGATACGAAACATTTTTTTAGCAGCTTGTTGTATAGCCACTATATATCTACTATATTCCACTTTTTCAAAGGAAAGAAAATACATATCCATATGACACCTATGGTTTTCTTAACACGTAAATAAGAAAGATCGTTGTTCTTGAAGGCCATATGGAATCTAAATTACTACAGACTACTTGTGGCTTGGCCAACCTTATAGTTGACTTGAGTTAGATGTTTGTTTATGGGTGGACTCATAAAATCGTGTTTGAGAACCTAGTAGAAGGTATTTCAAGATTTTGCAGACAGAGGAAAAAACTGTAGTGATAAAATTCATTTTTGAGCAGGAGAGTATTGAGCTTTGTAACTTAAAACCTCGCTTGTGTGTTTCCCGTGGTTAGTAATAGCAGACAGATAACTTGTACATATAAGTTTGTTTTATGGCCGAAAAGTTTTCTTGTACTAAGTGGTTTGTTTGCTAGCTTATTGTTAGTCTTTATAATCCTGATGCACCAAATGGTTTATCTGAATTTCAAAATGTTGACTAGTTGATGGGTGTAAAAGGAGATAATATGTCAGAGAGGTAGATGTCAAACAAGGAGAAGGCCAGTTACTTTTTTGTCAGGCTTTCCCTTGTACTGGCCTTTATGTGATTATGTAAAATGCGTGTTTTCTTGTTATCTGGTTCCTTTTGGTTCTACAAAGTCACCACCTTACAGGCTTTATAATTCTACACATCCATATATGCAGGTTTTATATATTAAACCTTTATTTCCTGATCCACTGTCTGATTTAAAGAATTATATGGCTGAACAATGATCCAGTTTGTGATAACCCATCTAATTGGAGTTTTAGTAATGTAAATCTTCATTGATCATTCAAATTATGATCAGACTATACACAAAAGATTGATCTGTTGTCTTTAGTCTGAATGAGCTTGGAAGATGTAGTTTAAAGACTGAAAATAAAATAGTCCTGTGTTTTCCCATTAAAAGAATAAGTTTTAGAGACAAGACACTATCTGCCTTCTTCCTACTTTTGTCCTCTTCAGATGCACTATGATGAGCACGTGAGAGGCGGCATCCGTCTCGTGCTTCTTCCCTTTTCTTCTTCACAACAGAAAAGAGACAGCCCTCTAGTCTTGAATGCTAGTAGTAGGCACGTGACTCATCTATGTTTGCAACAGATGGTTTTCATCTATTTCTGGGGCCCTTATGTTGCTTTTTTTATGTTTGGTAGAATTTCCAACTCATGTGGACTTAAATTGTTGTAAGTGTGTTGGCACACAAGAAGTCTTTATGAAGCTTTAAGTTAAGAGTAAAGATGTTGTGCCCAACATAAGGTATTGATTTTGAGATGTATTTGTTGTATTAAAACTCACACCAATCAAGAGGGAACATAATTGGGAAGCAAGACAATGTTTCAATTTACAACAACTGTTGATGAAGTGCACATTGGTGAAAAAGCAACGAAAAAATGGGACGGAGGAAGTATGTTGATAAGATTGATGATGCAGCCCACAAAGAATTCAAGGAGATTCAAAATCAAATGTTTCTTGATTTCCTCAAGCTTCAACTAGGCACCTTTTGAAGATTAGCAGCTTAATTGGGAGCAACAATACTTTAAATAAGTGTCGTTAAGTTTTAGTAGTTTCTAGCATTTTGGGTCTTATGGGTATTTTGGTTTTTTACTTGTTTGTAGGAAATTTCCAGAAATTCTTTTGTTTGAGTTTTTTTGTCTTTTATTATATTAGGTAACTACTTGGAGTCCTTGTGACATCAAAGTTTCTTAAAGTTTTACAACAAGTTTGCTTTTTCAAGAATGGGAAGGTTTTAGAAAAATGTAAGGTTTGTAAATAATTATTTTCCTATGTTATTTATTCTAGGCAGCAAGATTGATAAAAAAGAAATGAGTTTATTTGTTTAAGTGCTTGTTTGTGTTGGTGCAGTTACTCCACTAACCCGATTTGGGCTCTTAATGCTAGTTAGTCGTTTCAAGATCATTGTGTCAAGGGTTATGTTTTCCACATGTCATTTGCTTTTAAGCCATTCTGATTCTCTTTCTCTTAATGATGGTGTGAGCCCATTTAGAGACATGATATGACATTGTAATTTTGCAGAGATCTCCTCCTTTTGAAATGCATGTTGAAACGAGCTTAAACCAGATTCCAGAACTCCTTTTTTCCTGCTTGAGCACTACTAAACAGCTCGTATATTGCTAGTTGCTTCAAGCTTTTCAGTCATTGTTGTGATTTCATGTTACTTGGCACGTCCTCTTCTCGAACCCCATTTTTTAAGATCATGGAATTAAAAAAAGGGAAAAAAGTCATTTCTTTCATTTTTAAAAAAGGTAAAATCAGTAGTCTTACACATTTGATTTCCTTGATGTGAGCAAGGGGTTGTCAGCCTATGCCTATTGCAAGCTTGTGAAGAACTCCATATATCAATCTGTATGACTCTTGTATAGTGGTTGCTTGTGCATTATGGTATGTTGAACAAAGTAAAGATAGCTAATTTAGCAGGAAAATTGACCAGACTGTTTCTTGATGATGCATAATCAATTTTCTTATCCATTTATATACGCAGCTATCAAAAATAAATTTCAAATCTAGTAAGTTTTCTTTTCCAATTCTGGTCAGCCTTGTGAGGCAGGGGGCAGTTTAATCCAAATACAGTAGTCAAAATTTTGGCAGTTGCTATGTCATTCTTGTTGAAGAGGAAAAAAAGGTGATCAAGATGATTTCTTTTGGGAAAACATTTGTAAGGCTCTGTTACCATGTAATGCAAAGCAGATAATTGGTACAAATCACTCAACAACTATCTTGCTTTAATCACAGTTCAAGAGTCTTCTGACGTTCCAGTATTGCTATATTAGTTCTCCGTATAAACATGAATAAGCAAAATATCCCAGGAATCTAGGTCTTGTACACCCAATAAGGATTTATACTTTTCTTCAATGCTTTGCTTTTAAAAGATAATGTTCGCGATTCAAATTTTTATTCAGATATGGTGAAAAGGATATTGTGTTCTTTTAAGTTTAAATGAAGCTTCCAAGATTTAGATTTGGTTTCATGATGTTTCTCTGAACTTATGTGTTGTTCTGTGTTATTGATTTTCAAAACTAAAATTATTAACACATTAAGTTTCAGCCTTCTCTCAAGGAAAGATGATTTAGCTTGAAGTGAGGATTTTCCTTACTGTTAGTGCAGCTGTTTATTTATTTTTTGCTGTAACAACACTTACGGCAACTAAGTCAAAGAAATTATGTATGGGAGATATTTAGCTTGTTTAATGCTGCTGAAATTTATTTCGGACCAGCTCTGATCCAATTCAAGTTACAAAAGAAACGGCCTACTTATTCAACTGAAAGGAACTTTGACTCGGTGATAAGATTTTTATAAGCTCATTGCTGCAGCATTTTCAAAACCTTGTCCTGTTTTATACTGTTAAGTTAGGGGCTCGAATCCTGTAGACAGTCTTGGACAATTGCAAATCCATCAGATGCATTGTGCTTCTTGGTTATGACATATATGGGATGACCAAGATGTCACACAACAGGGGTCAAGAAAACCTTGCCACCAGTTGTAAGTCATGTCCACTACTGAAATTCGAGTTTTGAGTTGTTTGCATCTCTTCATTGACCCTTCAAAGTGATCAATAAGGGGATGACCAACTTTTGGAAGGATCTGGGACACTGTGAACATCTTTCTAAAGTTTTAACTGTCTCCTATCTACTTGTGAGATAAGTGTCAAAGGGAATGGTCACACATAGAAGATTGTTTAGCTCCATATATTTCATGCATTTTGCTTCAGCTTGTCATGCATGTTGTCAGAGCTTTTAATTCTTGAGATTCAAACTAGTGAATCAAACTTTATGATTTTACTTTCACTTAGTTGACTTAATATTTCTTTTCCACAACAAGGGAGGTAATTTATGTAACAAAGCATAACGTGTTCAAATTGTCTGTTGTACTTGTACATCATTGATTGACCCTCTGAGCTCCACCATTGTTCTTGGCCACAGCCTACCATGATATTGACTGCATCAGCCTAATCATCATCATTGGGAAGTTAAGCTAATGAAATTCTTATAATTTCCTTTTCTCTTTTGTGATTAGGTGGAACTTTTGCTCTTTACTCATTGCTCTGCCGACATGCAAAGGTGAAAACAATTCCCAACCAGCACCGTACTGATGAGGAGCTCACGACTTATAGCCGCAGTACATTTAATGAGAATTCATTTGCTGAAAAAACAAAAAAATGGTTGGAGGCACAAGACTTAAGAAAAAATGCCCTTCTCTTACTAGTGCTTGCCGGCACTTGCATGGTTATTGGGGATGGTATTCTCACTCCGGCTATATCAGGTACATGATGTATTTTTTTTCTTTTCTTTCTCCACATTATTGGAGGATGGATACATAGTAGCATGCTTGAACATATAATAGCTCAATTCTTTAATCTTGTTTTACCTGATGACTAACTCTTAAAGTTTGTAATAGAATGAGAATTATTGAGATCAGTTTTACATGGATCAAGCCATCATTTGAAGTTTGACATTTATTCTTTCTATGAAATTTTTAACCAGAAAATGTTTTGCAGTTCTTTCAGCTTCAGGTGGAATCAAGGTGAATAATCCGAAGATGGAAAATGGTACCTCTACACTCTCTGACCCTGGTGTTTACTTTTATTTTTTTTCATTTCTCAGTATAGTACTTTTCTCCTTGCAGGTATGGTTGTGCTGGTCGCTGTTGTAATATTGGTAGGTTTATTCAGTATGCAGCATTATGGTACAGATAAGGTTGGCTGGCTATTTGCTCCAATTGTGCTGCTCTGGTTTCTCTTGATTGGAGGCATTGGCATCTTTAACATATGGAAGTATGATAGTTCTGTTTTGAGGGCCTTCTCACCTGTTCACATCTATCGGTACTTTAGAAGGCAAAAAAGAGATGGATGGAGCTCACTTGGTGGAATTATGCTCAGTATTACAGGTTTTTCTCATACCTGCTCTTTTTCTTTGTCCCCAAGAAATGTTCCCTAGAACTGCTCAAGAACTTGGGATAATTTTGAAGGCCAAGTCTGTTCAGCTTCTGACAAGTGCTGACCATTTGCTACAGGCACAGAAGCACTTTTTGCTGATCTTGCCCATTTTCCAGTTTCAGCTATACAGCTCGCTTTTACAGTAGTAGTATTTCCTTGCCTTCTTTTAGCCTATTCTGGACAAGCAGCCTACCTCATGCAAAATACAGATCACGTTGTTGATGTATTCTATCGCTCTATACCAGGTTTGCCAAGAATCTGATTCCTTAGTGAACAAATTTCTGAAAATAAACAGACTACTTCACCTAAACTGAAAGGAAATTTAAAGAGAAGAAGAAGCAGCTAAACTTACAACCTAAAGTAGTACGACTGGATAAAGGTTTTTGGTGGTCTGTTCAGTGTTTTGTCTGAAAAAACATTGGTACGAGTATTAGAGCATTACAAAGCCTAATGGTGTTTCAGTAGCTTGGTCTTTTCTATCTAGGCCTGCATCTTCATGCATTGAGTTGAAGAAAATTTAGTGTGAATTCGATGACATTATCTGTCGTGATTCCTTTTTTCAATTTGATGCCTGTAGTAACAATTACGAAAAGCATGCCAAGAATTAGATCACTTTGCAATAGGCAACCTTATTTTCAAGTTGCCCTTATTAGGGAAAACATAAATTCTTGATTCTGATCACTGCAGATATTGATAGGATTAATAAAATTAAAACATGGTTCTTCAAATTAGGTTTCCATGTAAAGTATTCTGTAGGAACTTCAAGTCAGTCAAAAGAACCATTTTATCTTCTATAAAATTGCTATCAAAATTAAGTGCTGTGCTTTCACTAGTGTGAACATTCGAATGCTTGACGATGATACATCTAGTGTCTTTCCTGTTGACATAACTGGATCCCCTGATATTGCCTTCCTCTCGACGGTTGAAAAAGTAACTACCCATTGATTTAGTATTCACGGTTTTTCATCTAGAAAGTCATGGGAAACTGTTATCAGTTAGTGCGAGTTGTTGGGTTAGAGTGAAGAACCGTAAATTCCATCGGCAGTTAGAATCAACATTTGATCCAAAACTTGTCTGATGAAAACTCTGCATAAAAAAGGGATTATGCTTTTCCATTACAATTTTTCAATTGCTTCAGGGTATATGGTCAAGATTTTAGGAGTAAACTTTCTCAAATTTTCTTGTAGCTTATGAACACAAAATGAACTCACTTGGTCGCTTGGAGGATGAAATTGTGTGAAATATAAAAGCTGTGTGTTAGGGGTATTGGAAAATAATTATTGAGATGCCCTTTTTGTGCAGTATTATCTAATTTATTTCTCATACAAGTTTTTGCTAAATCATGCAGAGAGCATATACTGGCCCACATTTATCATTGCAACTTTAGCTGCTGTTGTTGCTAGTCAAGCCACCATATCTGCATCATTTTCTTTAATCAAGCAGGCTGTTGCTCTTGGATGTTTCCCGAGAGTAAAGGTTGTGCATACATCAAAGAACTTTCTTGGACAGGTATACATTCCTGATATGAATTGGATCCTTATGATCCTTTGCATTGCTGTGACTGTTGGATTCAAGAATCAAATCCAGATTGGCAATGCTTATGGTGAGTTTATCCTGCATGACCTTTTGGAACCATCATCTTGATGATTTTCATTTCTTTGCTGATAATTTTAACCTAGAACAGTAATAAGTTCTATTGTGTCTTTCTCGGGACTTTAAGGTATTATTGGGGCATCGCCTCCCTAGGTTGGATTGCTATTTGTAAAAGATGTATGTGTGAACTAGAATTACCTGGAGCAGTGCCCTTGTCATTTTTTTTTCCAATTTTCATGTTGGGTCAAGGGAAATAAATCATGTGATTGGTGGTCATAATTTTTTCTTCAAGCGTCAGTCACACCTCATACAGTCCAAATATCATAGATTGTATGGAATTGATGATATTGGAATTAGAGATGGCTATATAAGTAGAGAACATCAAGTTTTATGGTATTCCACGTGTAATTGACAACTTTGGAGATTTCAAAGACTATTTGATATTCCTCATTTATAAATAGCACCTCAAGTTCAGTGGGATTGAAAATTGGATAACAGTAACCATGGAGTTGAGTTACTGCTATTCAATTCCTTGCATCTACAGTTAGCTTAATAGATTTATAACCTAGTTGAAGAAATTATTGACACCCGTCCCCTTCAACCCTTGCACCCCAAGGGTGACAAATTCCAAAAGGAATCCTCTGTAATTTGGTGTAGCATTATGCTCTTTGATCAGATGATTTAGACGCAGTGGATGACAGCTTTGAGTTTTTTATATGTTCGTCACTTGGTTTCACTAATCAGTTTGATAATTTAATTATTGATATCTTTCTCCCAAAGTGTTTTCTGGGAGCTGGGCAGGGGTAAAACCTGCAGCAGGAACTATAGACATTATGAGACATATAGAGATCTTATCTTGGCATGGAATTTAATCGATGCTTGACCTTTAGATGGACCATAATCTTCAAATTCTGCTGCTAGATTGTTGTCACTTGCTTCGGCTCCTGCAACAGTTGACTTAATTACTCTTGAATTTTTCATATATTTCTTTAGTTGACAGATATTCTGCTTTACTTTTTGTTTTCATCTTGGGACATTTTGGTGTAGCAGTGGCACAAGTTGTCTGTTTGAAGTTTATCTTATTCATCACAAATTAATATGTTACCGGCAAGTCTTTTTGGCAGTGTTACAACCTTTATCTCAATGTACAACAGGGACAGCTGTTGTGATAGTCATGCTAACAACCACACTGCTGATGATGCTAATAATGCTGTTAGTTTGGCACTGCCACTGGATTCTTGCACTAATTTTCACCATCCTATCTCTGGTGGTTGAGGGTACCTACTTCTCTGCTGTACTCTTGAAGGTTGATCAAGGTGGCTGGGTTCCACTGGTGATTGCTGGAGCTTTTCTTGGCATCATGGTTGTCTGGCATTACGGTACTGTCAAACGTTATGAATTTGAGATGCACAGTAAGGTCTCTATGGCATGGGTTCTTGGCCTTGGTCCCAGCCTAGGACTGGTCCGCGTGCCTGGCATAGGACTGGTATACACTGAGCTGGCAAGTGGAGTTCCACGCATATTTTCACACTTCATAACAAACTTACCTGCTATACATTCAGCAGTTGTGTTTGTCTGCGTGAAGTACCTCCCAGTCTACACAGTACCGGAAGATGAACGTTTTCTTGTCAAACGGATCGGACCAAAGAGCTTTCACATGTTCCGCTGCGTTGCTAGATATGGTTACAAGGACCTTCACAGGAAGGATGATGATTTTGAGAAAAAGCTATTTGACAACCTCTTTCTGTTTGTTCGGCTTGAGTCGATGATGGAAGGATGCTCAGACTCAGACGAGTACAGCCTATATGGACAGCAGACTCAGCAGTCGAGAGATTTTCTATTGAAGGATAATCTGAATACATCTACATCTGTTGCTGACCTCACTATATCATCCGTTGACTCTATTGTACCCGTCAAATCTCCATTGAATGCAACTCCCACCGTGTCATCAGGGCCAGAAAGCAGCCAAACCGAAGTAGACGAGTTGGAGTTCTTGAATAGTTGTAGAGAAGCTGGTGTGGTGCACATACTTGGGAACACGATCGTTAGAGCAAGAAGGGATTCTAGGTTCTATAAGAAAATTGCTATAGATTATGTGTATGCGTTTCTCAGGAAGATATGCAGGGAAAACAGTGCTATATTTAACGTTCCTCATGAGAGCCTACTGAACGTTGGACAAATATTCTATGTATGAATTTTTGTTTTGATCAAAATGGTCATAGAAATGTATATAATTCTTGGTCTTTGTTTAGCTTATTCCTGTTTGATTCTTGCATAATGCATACTACTAGAATAAGGGGCATACGGCTGTCTTGTTTCCAGTTAGCATAAGCTACTAAAAAACTATTACTTGGGTTTGGCAATGACCCATTAGTTTTCACGGTCTCATCATCCCTTTTCACCCTTGAATAAATTTCCATATCAAGTCTCGCAGTTGAAAAATGGTACCATTGTCTTGGATCAGGGATTATTCCATGACAGCAGGGAACAAAATGCTTCATGCTCCTTGTACCACTGTTTGCTTCATGCTTGTGCAAATGGAAGATGAATAGCCTATACCTTATTTTTGTTTATTTGTTTGTTTTTTGTGCTGTTCCTGCATGTTTGAATTACACAAGGTATTTTCAGCTCTTAATTTATTTCACTTTTAACAACTATGTACAAGTTTTTTTACACCAGATTGTTCATTGCTTTAAAGATTTCCAGTAGCGATCAGCCAATTTTCTAGCTTCATATTTCCAAGTGCCACCAAGGAGATTTTTCGCATTTGCATCAGCTGTCGATTTTGGCTATGATTTCCAGAGCCAATAACAGATGCATATGCATTCTTTTTGGGAGGCTTTTCCCATCTTGCAAACTGTCAGGCGGATGATGGTCATCTGGATCATCCACAGTATCAACAGCCATCACAGGGAGTGAATGCTGAAATCCAAAATGCAGATGAAGAATCCCTCATCATTATGCTAACAGAATTCAGCATGCAAAGCACAATTATCTCACAAGGGGCTTGCAAAATAAAACTGCAGCTTTCATTCAGTCATTCACTCGAAAGTCATCAGGATATAGTGTATTATATACAATGTCATCTTGAAAATTTAGATCATTCACCACAGCCAACCTTTCCTCAACAGAAAAATTATGTGCTTTTTTCATGTATTTGATCAAATCCCTTCCAATAGCTTTGTCTTAGAAGGGAAGAAGAAAATCTCATGCGTCCACCACTCCATTTCGGTTTTCTGAACCTCGCTTAATCTGCATGAAAAACTGGCAAGTAACAGTTCTCAATTTCAATGATTTGATCCAAATGAGAAAGGAGGCTGCAAATGTTCCATATGCTTGAAATCCATTATTCCAAAGGGATGATTTTGCTTCCCAAATTCCTTAAACATGCTGTCACAGTCCATTGTCGACTTTCTTCAATTACCACGGCCTCTACTTGGCTAGCGTGGTCAATATGTTCTTCACCCGGAAAACAAAACCAGAGGCTTTGAATCCCTTCTGCTGCCTCCCAGAATCCTCCTGTTCTGTTTCCTCCATGTTTTCGGGATCTTTGGTTTTGCCATTTCTAACTTTAGAGGAAACGGGTGGAGAGAAAAAGGACGGTTCCACGAGCAGTTTCAAGGGACGCCTTGGACTTCATTCTACCAAGCTCAAATATGCTTAGTATTTATCAGCGATACTAGCTAGTTCAATAGCAAACTGCAGAGCTGACAAACTAGAACTAAGAAATTACATTCACGTAATGTCATGGAAATGTTGTCCTGCTGACTAGGGCTGTGTTACATGAGTTCTTGATGTGTTGATATATATATATATATATATAATTGTTCAAAGAAGCCAGTCGATTAATCCCATAAAGGACAAGTTGCATTGCATGTCTAGCACTCGGATAAATAGACCAGAAAAAAAGTGGCCAGCAGAAAATCCCCAGGCTATTAATTAATATGTGTCAGTTGAACAAAGCGATCCGCATAAGACATCGCACAATACAACTCTTTTTAAGTGTTGTAGTGAACGGACAACAGAAGCCATTGCATTTCAGAGGTTTTCCCTGAGTTTGTCCGTGTTAACAAACAATTCGAGATACCTCAACTTTTTTAGAAACGGTCCGAGTCAAATAACAATGGTTCGAAGCACTTCTTTTTACATTATTTCGGAAACCTAAGGACTCAATTGCATGGATATGAAGAAAATGTATAACTTGTACAAATCTTTCCATTTTCTAAGTCGATCCGATCCGAAATGAAGGGGACTAAACAGGAACAAGAGGGATCCACCGAAGAAGATCCTTCAAGTCCTGAGTTTAAATGTTTAATCCCCCTTTCCTTACCATCAAAACCTCGCTACAGTCCCAGGGGGCAGCTGATCTTTTCAACAATGCTTGAAAATCAACTCTCTGAAGGGGGGATCCACTAAACTTCACAGTCCAGACAATTGCTCCCAGGGGCAGCTGCTCGATCCCCAAAATAACATAGAAGGGAGAAGCGTGAAATGAAAAGAAAAGTGAGCAAGAGCAAGATGGAACGCATTTTAGCAGCAGATAAGAGAATTGCAGCTCCACCGAACTTCAAAGTTACAACTAGGCTGAATGCAGAATTCCTGCCACGAGCCTATATTTGCAACGAAACACAAAAGTGACATGTGGAATCCATCTTCTAGGTCAGACATTTGCTTCTCCTTGTCAAATATTAGACTATGTTAATTAAGATGTTGATGCAGAAAGGATATTAAGCATTCCCATCAGCTTGTCAGAAAAGGAGGACAGCAACTTCTGGTTACATAACTCAACGAGGCATTACACAGTGAACTCAGGATACAAGGTACTGATGCAAGAGAAGGAAACCCAGGAAGGGGCAGGATACAAGGAAAGTGGAACAAGTATACATAGTTCAGCCAAACAGATGTGGTCTTGCTTATTGAAACTAAACATCAAGCATAAACTGAAGATCTTCATGTGGAAGTGCATAAACAATGCTCTTCCAGTCAATAAAGTAATCTTTAGTAGGACAAAGAAGGGAGACCCTATCTGTAAAGCATGTGGAGAAGGAGTAGAGACTCTGGTACATGCATTGCTGAACTGCAGGCAAGCCAAGCAGGTCTGGCAGATAGCACCTATACAGTGGGATGGCGCGGCGCTATGGAAAAACAAGGATGTTTCAAGGCTTGGTGGATTGAAATTGTAGGTGCCAGATCTAGACAATCTGATGCTGAACATCTATGTCTAATAGTAAACATCCTATGGCAAGTGTGGAAAAATAGAAATGAGTGGGAATTCAACAACAAACAAAGATATGCGATGGCAACAATACAGAAAGCTCAAGAGGAGTGGATTGAGTTTTGCGAAGCATACAAAGACCAAGAGAAGATGAGTATAGAAGAAACAGCTGCTAGCCAAACTCAGAGGATAGAAGTGGAGAATGCAGAGGCGGTTAAAGTGAATATTGCTACGCACAGGAGATCGAACGGTAATGAGGTTGGGATAGGAGTGACTGCTATTATCGAAGGAGATGTTATAGTGGCAGCTTGGGCAATACATGAAAGAAGTTACAGTTGTCCACAATTGGATGAAGCTGAGGCAATCAAGTTAGCCATGAGTAAACTAGCAGTGAAGGGATGGAGGAAGATCATCATACAGAGCTGTAATAAGCAACTGCTCCAGCAAATTCACTCTAGAAGTGCATCAAATATCAAAATGCACACTCTAGTTGAGGATATACTTAGTTTGAAAGCTTTGTTTCACATGTGCTCTTTTTGCTTTATGACTAAGAATGTTAACCATGTTAGTAATAGAATTGGTGACTATGCTTTAGGCATTTTACATGATGAGAAATGGCTCAATCCTCTGTACTATTAAGCACTTTTTGTATAGAGATGAGGGGCCTTTGCTCCAAACTGTAAAGCTCATTTTATGATCAATACAAGACTAGAATCGTTTCGGAAAAAAAAAATTAAGATGTGCTTGTGTTCAGGAAACTAACAAATCTTTGTCCCATAATCCTACGAGTGAATTTGAAAATGAAAACAGAATCATTTCAAGCCAAACAAACTGTTGGCAGATACTCTGTTTCGTAAATCTAGCAGTTGGTCTGAATTATAGCCACTGAATAGGTTGCAAAGCAAAAACGTTAAAATCATTTGAGACCATTTGACCATCACAAAACTAAAGTTCAATTGCTATATCACATAGATACAAATAATACTATACAAAATATATACTGCTTTTCACGTTTTGCATGTAACTCTACATGCTTCATACATAGTTCGTCTGAATGGCTTTTGTTATTTCACACCATATATAGAAACTCCTGGGTAACTCAAAGTTTCCCACTCATACTATACTCAAATTTAGACTTATGCTCTGGAACTCTTAACAGGAAATTTAGAAGGCAACAAAGAAACAGAGTACGTCATCACTTGGATAACTGGTTTTGTTTCGTATAACCTTGTGTTCTAGTCGGACCTGCTGTAGACATCAAGCGTAAGCGTCTGGCAATTTCAGTGAATGATGGACGTGCAGCAGGATCTGGAGCCCAACACTGTTCCATGAGTAATGTCCAATCAGGGTCACAGTAGCTTGGCACAGGTGGCCTCAATGTGTTGTTCACTATACCCCCTGTAGAGAAGGTAATAAGATGTCACATTGGAAAATCATGACAAATCAGCTTTTCCTTTTGAAAAAAAAAAAAAATCTCTGCTTCAAAGATGACATGGTCAACAATTTAATTAAATAAACCAGTTCTCGAATAAAAAAGGTAATCATCTACAGTTAGCATTTTGTTTTACAGTAAATATTACATGAACCAAGAAGATAAATATTAGCTATTTACGGTGTATGGAATCAGCTGCATCCCTTAGATTTTTGTTCTCCACAAGTGCAAATAGTTTTTTTGGCTAATTTTGCATTTTGTATCAACACCTTTTCAGAAGATCAAGACTGTCTTGTAGTAATTTGTTTGCAACCATGATTGAAGAAATAAATTTATGAGCATGTCTTGAGATCATAATAGAGCCTTTAATCCGAAAGACAACATAAGCAAATCTTGTTCAATAAACCAAAGCTTGATGCAGCACCAAATGAGATAAATATTACAGTTGGAGTTGTCACAATTCTTAGTTGCAGAATCTGAAATAAAGTAAGATGGATTTGCAAGCAGCCGTAAGAAATTGAAGAAGAAGATAGGGGACTTAAAAGACATTCAAGAACACAGGGATTACCCTAATGTATTAACGGGGTCCAGGTATCCAGGTTGACAGGCGCACTATAACAAGAAGTAAGAAAATGATACCCCATATGCAGAACCAGCCTATGTCTACCTTAACTGACAGTGGCTCAACAGACGAGACCTATGTCACAAATTATATCCCCAACATTCCTACAATGGAGTTAACAGCAGCCAGTAACACTGGAACATGCAGTACACTTAGGAAATACTTTGGAGAACCTAAATATCCTGTGCCGAATGACAATGACTGCTATCAATGAAAAATGATTGGTTAAAAATATAGTCGCCAATCTCTCGTATAAGAGTTGATTATTATACATAATAATTATTATACAAGAATTCCACAAAGGGATCAGCGTCAAGAAATTCCTATTACAAAACTAGCATGCTAGAGAAGATATAAAATGAATACTTAAAGCAAGTTGAACAAACCTATGATTGCTCCGTAATGCATATTGGCATAAGGTTCTTCACCAGTAAGAATCTCCCAAAGTACAATTCCAAAGGAGAAGACATCAACCTGCAAAAAAAAATTGTTGCTTAAACAACAATACTTTGTTAAATGAATTTTTGAATTATTAAAATAGCGACAAATTCTTCCTTCTTTGACACAACTATCATCTGGCATAACAAATTTTTTATTAGGGTGCGGTGCGATTGATAAAATTGAAGTCTAAAAACTGAAATTTGAAACCTGAAATCTGATATCTGAAATTTGAATCTGTTAAGTTACTAAACTATTAAGTACTAAATTTGATAAATTTGAGTGCATATCACATCAAGTGATAAGTGAATAGCTTGTCACTTATTTTTGGGAGCAAATTTCGCCTAGAAAAATCAGTGCCACTTAATTAATTCAAATGTTCTATTTTTGATTATCAAACACGGCTGAATATATCTAAACCCATTAAGTTTAAGTGCTGAATTGGATTATCAAACAAGGCCTAAGTGTACTAAAGAACATAAACACTGGAATTTTCAAGACATTGAGCTATGTAAATATGAAAATGGGAAAGTCAAAACCCAGCATAACTTAAAGAGTTAGCAATGAGAGAGGGGAACAGTATGTTTAAAAGACAGGAATAGACAAACTACCAAAAGAACTCTCTGGCACATGCTAGGTATGTGCTAAATACACCGTCTAAAACTATTACATTAAGTTTGCTTTTTTCTAAATGCCGGATCATGTATAAAACAGAATGAACACACACATGCATGCACTCACCTTTTCAGAAACCTTACTACTGCTGCCATTCAATAGTTCTGGAGCCATCCATGGAAGCGTTCCCCTAACACCACCAGTAACCAAGGTATTTCTTTTGATTTTTGACAGCCCAAAGTCACCCACCTGCATGGGATCAGCATAATTCTAAGAACCAGATTTCCTTAATAAAATGCACCACTAAGTTTCTCGTCTTCTACATGTAAATTCCTGGGTCATAATTTCTTCCAAGTAAAGAGGAAGCACTAAGGCACTGACAAGCCCACACCGTGAGTACTATAGCACCAAATCATTCATCAAAGCATCATATGCAACTTGAGAAAAAATTATCCAACTCACCATGCTGAGCTACAGTAATAAAAAAAACAGCTAATTTGTTCAGTCACCTTGCAGATAGGGCGAGAAGGATCCTTCAAGTTGACAAGCAAGTTATCACATTTCAAATCAAAGTGCACAATATTCTTGGAGTGCAAATATTCCATTCCAAAAGCTGCATCCATCGCAATTGTCAGCCGCTTACGACGATCAAGATGCCTGGTCATATACAGATTGAGAGAGAGAGAGAGAGAGAGAGAGAGATATCAATATACCACAAGAACAAACTAAAACAAGACTACCCCATTCTTAATTAAGCCATCTTTTAGAGGAAAGGATCATGCATGTAGTACTACCGGTCCTTTGAGAGCAAGACATGTCTGAGGGAACCATTCACCATGAACTCAGTGACTGTTGCAAGTGTTCCACCAGGACCATCTTGCACTACACCATAAAATGCCACCACATTTGGATGATGAAGCTTTGAGAGGATTTCAGCTTCACGCCAGAACTCTACAGTCTGTATGAGATTGTCACAAAAAAGCAATCAAGTAAATTTGCTGTTAACGAGGAGAACATAGTGGACCAAAAAAAAAATTGAGCGACTATTAAGAATGTTAAGAACTATGTAACATGAATCGAAAGTGCCCTTGAAATGCTTGCAGTACTAGTCATAAAAAGGGTTGGGGCAAATTCACTGTCAGCTGTTATCAAAATCATTAAACTATCCTCAATCTAATCATTCTAGTCTATTGAATAAGACCAAGAACAAGATAAAGAACTACCAAAGGAGGGGGAAAAATAAAATAAAATAAAAAGATTATGTTAAGGACAGATCACCAATCTCTCCTGCTCTGATGACCGACCAGTGAAACAGCTCTTCTTTATCCTCTTAATGGCGACATCTGTTCCCCTCCATTTTCCATGGTACACAGTCCCAAATGTTCCAGATCCCAATTCCCTTAACTCTTCAAGATCTTCATTCATGATGATCTAAGATTGCAACCCATACAAGTTAGTTATTAAACACTCAACTCACTAAGAAAAATGTATCAAGTTGAAAATTAGTTCTAGATTCTAACTGAAATAACATGACTGTTCAAGGGCTTGTTTAGCGCTTCAACACAAGCAATTCAACTAGAATACGAGAAGCTCACAAGCCACATGAAAACACGCAAGAAACAGAAAAATCCTGGAAATCCTTTGACATCAAATGAGATGATGGGAGTAGGAAAAAAACTTCCATAAAGTTAATGATCAAGGATAAAAGGAAATGCTCTCCAAATTTGTAGAGACAATAATCTTTATTTTTTTTCCCAATCAACTCAGTTATGTCAGTATGAACTTTCCATTCCTTTTATAGCAATTTCATAGTACAAAAACTGTCGAATTAATTTTGTAAAGGAAATTATTTAAATGGTTGTGCACATATTGTTCCATCATTTTATGCCTTATAGCTATATGATATTATTTTGAGCGGCCACTATAGACATTCTTCTACCAAATATTCATAAAATAGTGTTGGCAAAAAGATGCAAGATACCTGCAAGCTACTAGGATCAAAGTCTACCAGGGAGAGGTCAATAAGAGGAAAGCCTGCATGCTGAGCTTCTATCTTCTCATCCTTTTGAGTAATAAAGCAAAGATTAGAAGCCACAAACTATTAAAAGCTCAAAAGATAGAAAGGTTTGGAAAAAATATTACCTGATAATCACTCTCGGGTATCCTTGAATTCATTGGACCATCAAACTGCATGCTCTGTAGGCTAGTGGTCTGAGAAGGATTGTAATCTGTAGGCACATTCATAGTATTAGGTTCAACAAAACCACGAGATTGCTGCTGAACATCAGAACCAAAATTTATTTGAGAATCAATATGACCCACTGCAACTCCAACATCTCTAGAAGGTGCAAAGCTATAGTCCACTGATACGACATCTTCAACATTAGTACGTGGTGAGAAACCAACATGGTCCTGATCGATAAGAGAGACATCTCTTCTCACAAAATCATCTTGGGCCAACTTCTGGAAGAATGACCAGCGCTTAGGTTCATGATTCTCCATATTCAAGCTCAACCCATTTCCATCACTAGGCAGTGGAGCAACCCTTGTGCCGTCTATCTTAGCCTTTGAAAACATATCAGACAAGAAATGAGGATGAAATCGATCATTAATGTCAATAAGGATGTCCCCTTGCTCTTGGACACTGACACTAGTAGAAGGCTTTTCTTCAGGACTAGCTGCAACTGGATGCTCTTTTCCAACAGTAGGCAATATTTGAACCTTTTTGGTACTTGGGTCCATTCTTATGGCAGCTATCTCACCCAAGGGAAGCTCCATTAACTTGGCAGTAGACTCATCATGAACTTTCTCAGAAATCCCTTGGCTAGCAGCAAGACAACTTGAACCAGAAATTTCCTTTTCAGGAATTACAGGAGCTTTTTGCTCAGACTTCTGAAGATTTGACCCAGAAGCTTCTTGACTAATACCGGAATTTGGAAAAGTGGCTTTACTATCTGCCTCAATGGACTTCTCCGTAACTTCCCGTTTGTTTCCAGTGGCGGGCAAATGATGGTGCTGAGGTTTACCAGAAGGTAAAAATTTCTCAGTCTGTGAGGCTACATTTCTTTCCTGCATCTTGTCAGATGATTCTGTGCCATCTGCATTCCTTTCATGCAACCGATCAACTGATTCAGTGAAATGCTGGGCAACATCAGATTGCGTGTGTGTTATCAGAAACTGGGCACCAGAGGAATCATCAGATTTGGATAGACGATTTAACCCTGCTTGTTCTCTTGGTATTCTTTCTGAACGAAAAATCCGCTGAGCAAGCACTTGTGGTTCATGGCTAGCATCAGTTGGATGGGTATCTAAATCACCACAGCCATCGGCAGATGCTTTACCAGATAAATAAAGATGACCCTCTTCATTGAACTTATCTGCTTTCTCTTCCTCAAATGCTTCAGGAGTCACTGAGTTCTGTAAAGGTTCCTGGTCCTTTTCACTAGTTTTCAAATGTACTGCTGCAGGCCCTGGATGCTCTGCAGAACGGGCGACTGATGCTTCATCTTTAGAAGCCAAATCTGAAGCATAAAAGTCATGCTGTGTTGAAGAAACAATGTTCTTGCCTCCTGAAGGCTGCATTTTCTCAGGTTCAGTAATTCTCTGAGTTGAATTCTCTCTCCTCATCTTTGTCTCCTTGACAAGTACATCGTTATCTACAGATTGATCTGTATAAGATTCAGATTTCTTCTTGATTGAGTTATCCCTATTAATTTTCATCTCAGTTGCTAATGGTTCTGGTTTGTGTATTAGCAAGCTGACATATGGCTGCTCTTGTGTAAGACCACCCTGTCGGACAATATGCCCTTGGCTAGAATGTGGAACCAAGTTTTCTACATTGACTGGTTGGTGGGATCCGTGAGAATTATAAGTATACTGCAATGTAGCAGAAGACTGAACAAAGCTTTGGCCATCTGTCTTGGGGAGACTCTCTCTCTGTTGAAAATTGGGTAACAGACGCATCTCAACCTCTCCTAGTACTTTATTACCGTGGTAACTATGAGGATTAGACTCAAAAGCATGTGATAAACTCTGCCCCATGGTTTGAGAAGATTGACTAGAAACATACATCTCATCCATTGGTTGTGCAGTATTACTACCAGTCAAGTCTGCTGCAACTCGACTGGACTCCCTTTCAACACTGAAACCCAGCAACTCATCCAAATTGTTTCCTGATGTGCTTGCCAGACCGATAGAGTTTCTTCTTGAGCCAAAGTCCATGCCATTCACAGCAACAACATACTGAAACTCAGAATCACCTTCCATGCTTCCAAGGCTAAGCTGAGAATCATCCAAGTCACTGGGCGAAAACAGAAACATCCTAGGTTTCTGGGTGCCACCTTCTTCAAGCACATTACATTCGTCAATCATATTTCGTAGGTCCTCATTGCAGGAGACTGACACCAAAGCATCGAGATCCTCTCCAGGAAGCTGGTATTTAATCACACGAGTTTGATTGTAGATTGCCATGGTTTTCTGCAAAAGCTCCTCCCAAGATACATCTCTGTTTACCCGAACTATACGCGTTTCACCACCCACATATCTCAACTTTCCATCACTGGGACGAGGCATGATTTTACCACCAAAGCTGCAGAGAAACTTCAATTTTGCTGCTGAAGTATCCACAGATCGAGGTTGACCCCGATTATGAACACCATGACTAATGTTATTTCCAGATGAGCTTCGAATTACCGTCTGCACTGGCTGATAGAAATCCTTTTCTTCAGTTGCCATAGAATTGTTTCTTTGATGAACCTGAACTTGACTCTTTCCTGCTGAGGGAATCATGGAGACTTCTGACCCACTCTCAGAACCAGTACTAGTTATTCCCAGTATTCCCTTCAAATCTGTATAAGAGGATGCACCACTGTGTTCGGCACCAGAAGCATTCGGGATGAATTGCTGCCTTGGATTTACCCTGTCACGCATAAATTCAAGAGCAAACTCCTCGCCGGTCTGAATGGAATAGTTCAAAACAGGTCTAGCTACAACTGGTATACCAAACTCAGGTGGTCTTATGTTAGTGTTAATAGAACTGGCAGGATCCTGGAAAAATCTTTGATTTGCAGAACCAATTCCTTCAGCTCTGGTTTCCACAGAACTGTATCTGACCTGTTCATAGTTTTTTGGCTGGCCCATCATACCTTTTCCCACATTTCTCTCCATTTACATGGATCTTCAACCTAATCTCAGTCCCTTCCCAACTAACTGAAAGACAATGACCAAACCAAGCCCATGCTTGCTAGCTCATCAGTTCTCAATCAGAATATCAGAATATAAAATAAGCTACCACTTACTTTATATTCAGTAACTCTGATTGAGAACCTCCAAAGCTTCTACACCTATAAGTTATAAGAAGATCGTGTGGCAAAGGACCTGCAAGCATTGTTATCATTGTAAGCGAAACATTTTATAAGATAGGACTAAACTCAAGATGATTTATGCTCATCTAGAATCTAGATCCAATTCCAGTCACTGTGGAGAAGGGAAAAGGACAGGCAGACGCAGTATCTACATTTTTAAACGCAACCAAAAACAATGAAAAGCAAAAAAAAAAAAAAGAACTCCCTTTCAGCAATTTCTCCCCCTTCTCTGAAAACTTGCTATTCATTATACTAGTATTTTCACTCCATCCGTAGCTTTTCTAACAAGCACATAGTAACAAACCATTTCCTTCAAATCATTATCTTTAGGTTTAAATCAGTTCTGCAATAGTTGACAACTCGAACAGCAAAGTAAACTGCAAAATAATTTAAACAATAAGCATGAATAACAGGATTCTGCACACATTTTCCGTCTTACCGCTCTATGCACTGCCCAAAACTATCAACCCTCAGAGAATTTCCTGCTAACCAATCAAATTAAAGAATCAGCAAGATCACAGCTACATCAGCGCATACCAAGTGAAATGACGAGAAAACTCCATTCTTTGGTAGACCAACAAAATTTTAGAGAAATGATTCAGAACTGTTATCAAGAAACTATGCTTCGCAAATTAATGTGATCAAACTTGCATCTAACATTTAAATTTCATGCATAAACAAATAAAGGAACTTAAAATCAATCAAGAACCCGTCAAAACGAAAGGCTATCCTAGACCATTTTCACTAGATCAAACTTCAAACTTGCTAGAGAAAAACTAACAAACACTAATAAAGTTTAAATCTTTAACTCGGAATTTTAGAGAACTAAATCCAGATAGCAAAACCCATGTCATAATCGTCCATGATGAACCAAATTTACAACTTAACCAGAGATTTAATCAACCAAAAAACTAGAAAAAGATTAATATGGAAAGACGGAATTTTGTCAAATTCAGCTGAAGTTAATTTTCACAAAACAAAGAAAATTAATACCTGAAAAAGTAAACGTAAAATTGAAGTGATAATAAGCTTTCCAACTGGGATTTTGATGCTTCACTCAAAAGTCTAATAATTTAGAGAATTTAATCACTCTTGAAAGTTGAATACCTTCTGTCTGTTTTCTCACTCCAAAAATAAACACCAAAAAATTTATATCAACATATAGATATGGACATCCCTGGTTGCACACTCTGATATAAAAAGACAAATTCACCACAATGTTACTTTTAAATTACGAATGCTATCTGCAATCATGATTGCAAATGGAGAATGAATGGAGGGTAATTTAGTAAATACATTATTCGCTGTTGATTTTATTGTCTGGGTAGTGGTTTTCTACTCCGGATTCGTTATTGGGACTTTTTGGTTCGTTTAATGATGATTTCTTTACTAATTATATGGAAAAAGTCGGTAGTTTAAAGATTTTTCCTTCTAAAAATCAAAACCAAAAGCCACGCGCGGTATTGGATCAGGTAATATACGAGCCAATACAAACGGGAAACTGTTAATGGGTCCCATCTTGAGGCTGCTGATTTGGAGCGTGACAATAACTGCACGTATTGATGATGTCGGAAAACATCACCAGTTGCAACTTGCTCTGCTCGGCTTTTTAACCTTTTTTTTTTATCAATAATTTTAGCTTAGGTAATTAGACGTACAATATGGCAGTTGAAAAAAAAAAAAACTACCGAAAAGCTCAAAGTAAAATTTTCTTTTAAACCGTGACCATGTTGTCAGTTTCTACATAAAATTTTCCAAATTCAAAATTGGAAGTAGAGCTTGTACTAGTGTAATGTAGTATGTTTTAATGTCTGAGACGATGGTGGAATAAACAAGATGGGTTTGTTTCTTGTATTGCCAATCTATTCTTGCAATAATAGGAACATTCAGAAAATTCTCTTTTGATCATTGATGATCCCTTGACCACTGTGCCAACTTGAACCTTGATGATCAGCTTGTTTCTTTAGTGATTGAAAAATTAAGAGAAGTTGAGATTTGAGCAAAGAGTCCCTCTGAAGACTTCTGATAAAATTGGAATGATACAGAAATTAGAGTGAAGCGATATCTATCAGTGACAAGGTATTTAAGAATGGATTAAACCTCATTTGTCATCCATAGTTTACTACCTATGCTTTCTTTTCTTCAATCTTAGTTCTCAAAAGCTGCTAACCTTTTCTTGTTAAGGTTTTCTATTTAGCATGGGCAAGTCCTATTTCCCACTAGTGTGTGTAAAATGTCATATGTATCTTTTTAGGGTGAGTTTGGTTCACGGATTGGATGAGAAGGGATTGATTACTTATCTTCGAACTACTCATTCTGGATTGAGTCATCCATGGATTAGAGATACCTATTAGCATATCCAGTGTTTGGCTAGTTTTATATTAGGTGGGATATGCTAAAAATAACATCATCTTGTGTTCGATTAGAGATAGGTTGAAGTGTGATTACGTAATTATATATCAAACTACTCTTTTGTCAAATCAACAATTAGAGTATTAATCGAGCTTGACAAAACCCAAACTTGGCTTATAAAAAGTAGAAATTTTTTATTTTTGATTTCGGATTAACACTATAAAACCATACTCGAGTCACAAATATGTTGAAGTTTCAAGCTTAGTTCAAATTTGGCCCAAACTCACAAGTTTGAATTGACATATCTAACCATTTATGAACTAAAACTAACCAAGCAAATATGGTTTTGCTTTTAGTAGGGGTAAATCAATTGAAGATTTTTAATAAGGGAAAATTAGTCAAAATATTAATTTTATTAATAGTAAGGGGCAAATTAGTCTAAAATTTAGTTATTTCATTAGCATGGTCAAATTAGTCCAAAACATAATTTTTTTATTTGTAGAGACAAATTGGTTCAAAATTTTAATTATTTCATTTATATTTTTAAAATTATTTCATTAATATGGACAAATGAATAAAACTATTAGTTTTGTTAATAGTATGGACAAATCAGTCCAAGTCCAACAATAAGTTATTTCATTAATATGAGCATATTAGTCCAAGATTTAATTATTATAAGTAAGGACAAATTGGTCCGAAAATTGTTATGCCATTAATAGGGCAAATTAGTCCAAAAATTAGATTATATTGTAGCGAGAGAATAGAGTTATATAATTTTTAGAATAAAGTATTATTCAATTAGCAAGGATAAATAAATCCAAATTGGTGTTATCCTACCTCTTTCACATTCCAAGATAAGTTATACCATCTCCTCCATGGAATTATTTTATTCCTTATATGGGAAATTAATTCAATTAAGTGAGATGTATCATCTCATGTAAAAAAATCAACCAAATATGGGATGACATAGAATTAGTAATTCAATCCTTAGTGCTTGCTTATTGCGAAAAAATATGCTATGTGACAATATCTATTCCACCCTTCATACCACCATTTTGTTACACGTTTACAATCATAACAACTTAAAATAGAACTACACAACCTTAATGTAAAGTTTGAGGTCTTGATTAGTTGGAGGCTTGGAAGGAGGAGTTGACTTATATCACTTAGCACCCCTAAGGTTTATAAAATTTCACTTATTTTTCTTAGATTGACATTTTTGTAAGATTTTAGTCCCTTGAGGGGAAAAAGCAAGTGAGATAAAATTTTACTTTCAATACTATCCTTATGTTATCCTATTTATGAAACTTACATTAATAATAAGAATTAAAATAAGGCTAAAAATTAAAGTTGAAAATATCTAGAGATTATGTTGTTTTTACCCAACAAAAAAAAAACAACATAGGCAATGTTTTGATATTTGATCATGAGAGCATTTTTTATTAATCTTTTTAATGCTAGCTTATTTATAAATTTTGTCTATAAGTAGGCTTTACATGCAAACCATAAGTATAAAAAAAGATTATTTTAATTTTGAGTATGATCTGAATTATATTATGTATTAAAACATATTTCCTAGGCTTAAAAAAAATTCTTGAAAACATTACTTGATTTCCTTATATTCATCCCGCAAAATTTTGTAAGGTGTAAATTACTAACCAAAATCTTTTTAAGTGGTTGGTGTTACTAAATATAAGTTAACAATACCTTTACTACCTCACCACATTTGGATATAGAGAAATATGGACTAATATCATATAGTCATTTGGTTATCATTTTAATTTTTTTGAGTTCAAAATTCTCTTTATATTTGGGATTTTTGGTTAAATAATTATTAAGAATGCAAAGGTAATGTCATCAATTTGTGACTGTTGAAATGGATATCTAGCCTTGTCAAACTACTAGGAGAAGTAAGTGAGCTTTTAAAAAGCTCAGGAGTGCTAAATGATATTAAGAAAAATCTTAAAGGAGGTTTTCAAAATTATCCCATTAATTAATTATAGCATAATAAATAATTATTGATTATGAAAGAATTTAAATTAACTATTTTGCTAAATATACACTTCCTAACTTCTTATGATAATTAATATTTGTCAAGAAAATAAAGATATATTTATAATTCAAGAATGGAAATTCATTAGCATGTTATTGTTCAAATTCATATAATACGATACGATCTCCGTTATGTGACGAAACTCGTGATCAACAAGCCCGGATCATGATAGTGATATTCAACTTTGACAGCGGATCAACCTCTGAAATTCGTGATTAACCTCCGAAACTTCTTGATATTATCTCAATTCACAGTCTAATGAGTTAGCAAACCAAGGTTTGGTAGAAGGCGCCACAATCAAATGTGTTTCTTGATTAATAAAACCAAGAATGAACACTCGAGAGAACCTCTAAAGTATTCAAAAAGAACTCACGAAAAGCTAAAAGGGAAACTAATACAATTTTCGTTATGTTATGAAACTCGTGATTAACTAGCCCGAATCGTAATGGTGATATTAAAGTTTGATAGTAGAAAACCTATGACCCAATCTAACCCTCGAAGTACGAATTTTTTGATATTATCTCAACCCACAACCTAACAAAGTTAGTGAACCAACATTTGGTAGAAGGCGCTACAATCAAGTACATTTCTTGATTGATAAGCCAAGAATGAACACTTAAGAGAATCTCTAAAGTATTCAAAAGGACCTCACGAAAAACCAAGAGAGAAACTCTTAATTTTGCTGGAAAATTGTTGACCTTGGTCGATCAATCCTTGGTTTTGATGATTAACAAACTAAAATGTAGATTTGGGCTAATGTTTTTATGTGAGCAATTTGTTAGAACAGATTCTTGTGGCACAAAAGAAGAAGCAAAAACAGGGCACTCATGTGGGACGTCCGAAAGGAAGCTATCGGACGTCCGAAAGGATGAAGAACATCAAGAAGGAAACTCTGTCGGACGCTCGTGAGGAAGCATCGGACGTCCGGAAGGATCGGACGCACTCATCGGACGCACATCGATCGCATCGGACGTCCGAAAAATTTCGCAAAGATTTGATGACTCTCTGACGACGTTCGGACGCATGGTTCGGACGTCCGACAGGTGGTTTGGACGCAGGGTTCGGACGTTCGACAGGTGGTTCGGACGTCCGACAGGCCAACGGCTAGTTTTGACAGCATTTAATATTTGACCGTTGGAGAGCCTTTTGGAGCCATTTCTCACCTTCTATAAACACCCCAAAGCACAAGAAGACACGAGACTTTTGCCAACACAAAATACAAGCTTACAAGTGAGATTTTTGAGTAGAAAGATTCTTTGTTGGTTGTATAAGGGGTTGGGGAAGTTGGGTTGTGAGGTTGCTCAAGTGAAGGTTATTCTCTAGGAGGAGTAAAACCTTGGTGAAGGTTGCCTCATTTGTATAAAATAGTTCTTAATTGGGTGAGTGATCTTTCAAGTGTAGGCTGTTGAGGGTTAACTAGAATTGTTGTAAAACTCCTTGGCTCAACCAAAGTGTGTTTGGGGTGAGGAAGGAGTGAGCCTTCACTTGTACATCTTGGTTAGCATCGCCATCTATTGAAGAGGCTATTGGATTGATATTTGGTTTGCATTTCTTATCTTTTCTTTTTAATTAAGTTTTCTTTATTGTGCTTAAATTTGATATATCTTTGTGCATCATTGTGAAATTGTTTGTACTCATTGGGTTGCACTAGGCCTTACAAAAATTCATCTTGTTATTAATGAAAAATGTTTAAACCTTTTTATAGGCTTTTTATAGGCTTTTACAAGACACAAAATCTAATCAAACTAGGAAAACTAATGACAATTCTCGGCCTTATGTCTTTTTAAAGCTGGCCGACACTTAAAATCCTAATGTCCCTAAGAATATATATATATATAAGTAGATATTTTAATTAGAGTTATCTCTCACTCCTATGTGGCATGTCTAATTCAAGAAAATTAACCGGTTATGGGTTGTGAGAACCCGTAATTTTCTCATTTTCTAGGGTTTATTCTCTTTACTGGCATGTTTTCTGCATTTTCTTTATTAGGAAAATTTTTCCGATAATTTTTATGAGTAAAAATAGGTTTTAGGTGATTTTTCTAATATCGGTTAATTTTTGAGAAATTAAGAGCGTACACCGGACGTGGGACCTGCTAGTGCGGAAAGTTCGGAAAAATTCGGCCAACTAGGTTAAGTTTTGGATATTGGTTTAAATTATCGGGTGTTAAGAGATAATTAGATGTTACCAAATGGATTGGTGTGAGAGGAAACAAAGTGATATGCATGCATTAAATAGGGTGACAAGTGTCACCATATGATTAAATCTTACATTTTGACTACTATTCACCTTTTTACCAATTGACCAAATAAACCAAAAAATTACCAAAATCATCTCCATTTCGAGCACCTTGAAGCCGGCTCTCTCCAAGGAAGAAAGAAAGGAAAACTCTCCAAATTCCTAGCTCTACTCTTGCTCAAATCCAATAAATCAACCATTTAATCTTGCTTTTGTTCCATAGAAACCCTTAAGTGAGTGATTGTGAGGTGTTTAGTGGAGTTGTTTGGAAGGCTAAGGGGATTAGTTGCTCCATCTCTTGTATTACTAAGGTGAGTAGTGAAGGAACCCCTCTCCTCCATCTAATGATATTTAATTCATGATTTGTGGTAGCCTAAGAGGGACTTTTGTGGATTATATCTTGATTTTGGTTGAATTTGGTGAAGTTTTATAATTATTGATGATTTTTCTGTTTTCATATGATTAATATTGTGTGGCCATGTATGATGGTTGGAAATGATATTGAAGGAAGTTAGAAGGTGTAAAGTGTGGTTAATTGCAAAAATTTTTGCTTTGGAAAGAAATTTTGAAAGTTAGGGTTTCATTTCCCCTCATTCTGCCCGGCACTGTTCATCATAGTTAGAGACCGAATTAGTCTTGGGTTAAAACATGAAAGTTGTAGGGAATGATATTTTAGAGTTACCTGCAAAATTTCAGGCCAATCGGAGTAGCGTAACTTGTAAAAAGATCGAAATACCCCTGCTGCCCTGTTTTCACCCGAACTTGAAAATTGCTTCTGTAATGGGTTATTTTGGTTGGGAATACTTCGGAATTGGTTGTTGAGGTCTTCTGAATAAATGTAGCCTGATGTCTTAGCTTTCAAATGGCTTTGGAATCACTTGATTTGGACTTAGGTAACCTGACTTACAGTTTATTAACCAGAATGCTGTTTGTTCACCTGTTTTTGCGGTTTTTTAGTATCCTGCATTTTTGGCCTAGTTTCACTATGAACTGGGCTGAGTGACCTTCTGCAACATTGTAGCCCTATCTGTTAGCTTCGAAACGGTGTATCTTGCACCTTCATCCGATAATCTTAGTGCCAATGGTGCCAAAATCGCAAAATGATGTCAAAAACTGTTTTTTTTGGATTAGAGCTTAATTCCATTTCCGGATTTCCCTGGTTTACTCTAGTACTTATACATTCTAGTGGAACCTTATTTTGGTGATATGTGGATTTGGTTATGACTTGTAATTGAGTCTTATTATGCTTATTTGAATGTTCTAGAACGTGACGGTGGTCCAAGACGCTCTTTGAGCGGAAGTTGATGAAATTTCACTTGCTTGCTTGGTGAGTGTACTACTCACTTGTTGTTTACAATGTGGCTTTGTTATATGTGAACTTGATGCCTTGAAGGCTTATTTGCTCCGTTGAAATTGATTAAGTGAGGGTGTACTTGATCGCCCTTACCCATTTGGTATCTCATATGACTGTCTACTGTTTCACTGTAATGATTGAATGATACATGAAATACTGAATTTGGTTCATGAATTTGGTGTCGCTTGGACGAGTATCCAAAGACTATTACTGATACTATTGAGTTCAACCCCATTGGTAGTCGATTGGATCGAGCCGGCGAGGGCTTGGTCGTGAAAATTGACGAGCCATGGGGACTGTTATATGGAATCTTGTAGTAGTGAGACTCTTGATTCCGGTATACTCGAGTATTACCAAATTTCTACTGTTTGGAGTTCGGACCCGATAGGGGTATGTTGATAGGGGTATGTTGGGTGGAAGGAATGGAAGTAAAGTGGAGCTACGGATGGTTACTTTGTAAACATTGACGGAGGGTCAATGAAGTCCGATCAAGTATACGAGCGAGGAAAGGGGCTCTTGAGAGCCGTCCGTATCCTTTTACCCATCTTGTTAATGTGTGATCTTGGTTTATTTCTTTCTTGACCGCTTTATGCCTATTTGACTTGGTTGCTTGAGTGATAGTATACCACTGGGCGTAAGCTCACTCTGTCCCTTTTGTTTTCCTTACAGAAAAATAAATACTTTTGGACTGGATTTGATAGTTAGTTGCCGAATTGCGCTAGATGGACATATCTTTTGTATAGCTTATTGATTGAAACCCTAAATGTACTTTTGGATCCGTTTTCTCTTTTGATTTGGTAAACCGTACATGTATAAACTTTTGAATAACTTTTGTATGCCACTTTGGATTGTATATGCTTAATTTCAACGTATAAATGTTTGATTGATGTTGGGTGAGAATTCGGACATATTCGGATTTCAAACGGTGAAACAATTTTTTTTTTGCGGCCGGATTCTGACGTGGCAGTTACTGTCCATGACCGGCTCCGATTTTCGTTTTTTTTATTTTATGATTTTGACTTGTTTACGCGCGTTTGTATGTTCCGGAACGTATTAGATCGCTCTAAACTGAACCGTTAGTCCTGACGAGAGTTGGGCAGGCAGTCCGCTAACCCCCTTTGGTTCGCCTTAGGGGAAGTTGGGGCTGTCACATGGGTCATTTGGGTTTTACCCATATTCAATATTATATTATATATTTAAAAATTATCCCTAAAATAACTTTAAAAATAACTAATCTTATGTTAATGATATATGCTTTCTATCAAATTATTACATAGAACTATAGTAAAACCTTTTTCAAGTCACAATTATTAAAATCTTACATATTCTATAAATTACTTCCTTTTACCATTATATTGTTGATTATTATTCAAATTGTTCATCATCTCCTCCCTTAATTGTGAATTAACTTAGTGCACAAAAAAAGAATTAACTATTACACTGACAGATTTACCAATGTTGTTGATTTATTGATGAAAAAAATGGATTGCTGGATCTTTACTACTTAATTAAATGTGAATATATACTTCTAGGTTTATGGTCATTATAAAAATTTAAATTATCTAAAAAAATATTTAAAAAAAAATGTGTATCAAGTTTTTGATATAAAATACATTATTTGACGTATATTATTATATTATAGTAAAAGTATGTAAACAAATTTTTAAAAATTAGTAAATAATTGAACATTATGAATACATTAATTTTTAAAGTTAATATGAATGAACATGTAGCATTGTTGTTAATTTTTGTATTTAAATTATTCATATTTGTATAAATTCACAATAAATAAAAAAAGACCATGTTAAGGCATGGGTAAAATTCTAGTTGTTAATGAAATAACACAAAACACCTACTAATTAATTCGGACTTTAACTATGTGCAAAACTGTTTGAAATTTATTACATATACCACTTAATCAAATGACTAAAGTAAACAACTTTTATGACTTGCTTGTTGGACCACTTGAATCAAAGTAACAATTGAACGTTCCTCTTGATTAAAATTTGCAACCTTTTTAGAACCTTCAATTGATTCACGAACAACACGAACGAATGTGTTAAGTTGATCTTTAAACTTCTGGGTGCAAGCTCTAGTAAACAGTCTAACAGGAATAAAGAACTTGATCATTACTCACATTGTTTAAATCACTTGACACTTGGTCACCAACGTCTCCAATGTCACCATTCTTGCTATCATCATACATGTAATTGGAATGGAATATAGGAAAAAAAATCAAAGATTATAAGGAAAAAAAGAATAATAAAAAAATAAAAGGTCATGTGATAAATTTTCTCTAACCAAGGCATGATTTTTTTTTTTTTTGTGCTTTGTACATGCATTTGACATTTAGTCATGGAACAATTTGCATATTTTTTGAATTTATGAGTGATTTGTTACCGACCCCTTATTACAGAGAAGTAATATGTCATTCAGCCTTTGTATTTCAAACGTTAGTATAAAATTCCTTGCAAACTACATATTTACTATCTTATAGGATGCTATCTAGATAAAATATGGGGTATTTTACATTAATCATCTGTCTGTTGGCATTATTTAGTTGTATGTTACACATAACATCTATTTTCTTGATATTCTATACCACTTGAGATCTCTAATTCATGTACTTTTCGATGTTATATTACGTGCAATTCAATTGAAGATTCATATATACGTACGGCAATTTTTAAATTACGTAGAATTTATTTCTTTGATAGTTATTTGATGCTTTTTGCAATTACATTTGTATCTTGATTTTTTTGGATTGTTCCATAAATATAGAAGTGAAGTAAGCACCAGGCACCAATAATATATAGCTGATATGTAGTTTAATTGCATTATCTAAATGTTACGGTAGACCACAGAATATGTTTGATATGATTTTTTGGTTTATAATTATAATTGCTTTAAAATATAACAAGAATGTAATCAATTTATCTCTGCTTGTAAGGATAAACCAAACCTTACAAAAATTTCTCAAAATTGATTGAAATGCACTCATCTTTAAAAAACTACCTCAAGAAATATTGGCCTTAATAGTGTTGATGCAAGTAAGGAATTATGGTGCCTTTTCACTACATTCAAGCCTAATTATCCCTAAGATATAAGGCATTACAATGAATGAGGCTATCCATATGCCCCAAAAAGAAAAAAAAAATAAAATGTCAATAGCTCATTACAACTTATGTAAAATCTTATGTGAGGTCTCTAAAGAGATTAGTCTGACGACCAACCTTAACAGGCAACCCAAAATTTTGGTAGACTCTAATTTCACCTCCAAGAGTTGCTGCCACAATGACTGCACCCCAAGCAGTGGCTTGAACAGTATGACTTCCATTACTGTTTCCCAAATCAAAGGGAGACCACGAGGAGGACCAATATTGAGAATTTGAAGAGCTAGAAGCTGAAATGGAAGGCGAATCACCATATTTAATTGATGGACAAGCTGATGTAAATGATTCACTAATACCAATTCCTGAATCTATACGAGAGGAATTAGAAAAATTATCATCTCCGCAGCTAGTGGATCTTTCTAGCATGTTGTTGTTGTTGTTAGTGTTGTCATCATCTCTTTTCTTGGGAAGAGGTGGCAAATGCCTCTTACTACTTTCTTCTTTGGTAGGAGAGCGTGCAGGAGATTTTGGAGGTAGAGTACTGCGTTTCGAATGCCTTTTTGAATGTATTTCAACCAATGGTGGCTCCTGCTTTATGGTGCCTGACCATGGGATTGCAACCGAGACATCTCTACATTGAAAATGCTCATGAGATTGGATGGTAACCTTACTCTTGCCTTTTAGATCTTGGCGCTTCCAAATATAGACTTGACTATCTTCGCTTGCACTTATTATGTACTTTCCATCAGGACTGTATGCAGCTGGAATTTGACTATTAGTGTTTCGGAAACCTGTATCAAAGAAAAATTATTGTCATCAGTTCATAAACTTTTTATATTTTAACTATTTAAAGTATATGAGAGGCTACCTTTGAATTTATGAGTGACAGCTAATCCATCTAAGATCTGAATCCGAGAATCAGCAGAACTAACCAATAATTCAGTTGGATTCCACGGAGCAAACTGTAAATAGAATAGATCGGTTACATTGTTTGCAGCTGTTTATTGAGGGCAAGGGTTGTAGAAATTGAATAAATTGTACTCCCTCCGTCCCACTTTGATAGTTCTAATTCTTTTTTCACACAGTTTAAGAAAAAATAGTTAATTTTGTTGGAACAATCAATTTAGGTAACTATTTTCCTAAAATGCCCTCACATTAATTAGAGTACAACTTTATGGGAACTTGAATTGATGGTAAAAAAAGAATTAACTCTCATTAAATATGGTAGGTTTATAGTAACAACAACTTACATTGAATAAGGGTATTTTAGGAAAATTAAAATACAACTACATTTTTCAATTGGAAAGTGGACTACAATTTGGGACAAACGAAAAAGGAAAATAGGACTATCAAAGTGGGACGGAGGGAGTACTAGAATATAATAGAATTTAGTACAATAAAAAAAAAAAAGTACCTGGAGACCAGTGACCTTTTTAAATTGAGATTTTTTCTTGTTCTGGAGTTGAATTTGACCATTCTGCTCTAATTTGTAATCTTGTCAAACAAAAAACTAAACTAACATTATTACTATATATGTAGAACTACATTAACTAATTGATAAGATTAAAAATAGAATTAGATTGATCATTCGTACCGGTAATATTGTAGGATCGACAGCTTCCCTTATGAGAACCAATTATGGCACCCTTTTGAATTCAAAATAAAAAGTTCAGTAGTAAGTTTGTATGCTTGGTTCTTTAGTTATACAAAAGTAAAAAAGAACTAGAGAATCATGCATAATTATGAGACATGTATTCAAAGGATTATTACCTGGCCATCAGGAGTATAGCAAGCAGCGGTGACCATTTCATGAATATCAATCCAGTCCACCACTTGACGGTCAGATATATTCCATATACGAACCTTTGCATCTAGGGAACCACTGATGAAATAATCATCATCTACTGGATTGAAGTCTATGCATGTAACTACACACAATTTATTCATCAAAAGAAAAGAGAGTCAAACAAGGTTCTACTTACAATTTTTAGAAACAAGTGCCATTGATCTTTGCAAAATGTCAGAATGATCAAAAGCATGGCTTTCTTGACACCTTACCATAATCATTGTGTGCAAACATTTTTAAACAACTTTTTGTTTCCATGTCCCAAAGTCTTACAGTCTTGTCCATTGATGATGAAAGCAATTGCTACAAGGAAAACACAATCATATATATTAAGAATTATATATTGGAACCATATGAAAAATAAAATTTTCTACAATACTTCTTTCTTAAACAATTCCTTAAACCTATTCTATAAGTAATGGCTATGGTTTTTTACTTTAATACTAGACTAATTTTCTTCGTCTTGTGATTAAAACATGGCTACATAACTTCACTCTAATTTTAAATAAATTTTTTGAACTAGAAAAAGAAATTTAAGTTTTAAAAATATCATTCTAACCAAACAAACCTGATATCTTGACCAAGAAAGATCTAAAACATCATCTAGGTGACCACTGAAAGTGCATGTTGGTTTCTCTGAAAGCGCAAACACGGTTTCTGGTACGTGAGCATAATCAGGGATGGAGTTACTCTTTTTTTTATTTATACTTTTTCCCTTTTTTCTCTTTTCTGATGGCATGGGAGTAATTTCAGCTAGAGGAGGCCTATCTGTAACATTTGAAAACATTGGATGAACAGGTGTGCTATTGATAGATTTCACATCATCAAGTGGTTTCGTCGACATAACTTCACATTCTTGTACTTCCCATACATGGATTACTCTATCTTCTCCTGCACTCGCAAGGTAACGTGAATCTGTGCTAAACTTCATGGTCCATATAGATCCCTCATGTGCTTGAATTTCTTGACATAGATGCAAAGCTGTATATTCCTTGTATGATTTTCCAGTCTGATGCACTTTAACCCATTGGGAGGAATTTTTGCTAGTTTTCTGGTCCACAATTGAAGGACACTCTCTTTCTTTATCAACCTTTAATCCACTCATAGAATTTGCTACTCCTTTAATGTTCTTTAAAAGAGCAGCGCCCCTTCTTTTGCTATATCTGAAGCTTTTACTAATATATGAATTTGCTGAAATTCTTTTGCTCTCATCATCTATATTTTTTGAGAAATTTTCCCGGCGCATCAACTCTTTCACAACAGGAGAATATCCCACGGATTTCTCAAATTCCTCCATGGTAAGCTGCTTTCCAGTTTGAACATCACTGAGCTTATTCCACATCCCTTGTTCATTGGACTCTTTAACAATAAATTCCTTTCCCGTGTCCAAATTTTTTATCAAAAAGAATGAGCCAAAGCCACTATCGAGAAATATGGATGATAGTAGCCCACTATTAGAAGATTTACATACCATTTTTGTAGAAGATACTCTGACAGGATGTGCATAAGGATATAAACCTGAATGGGCTGTTATTAGTACGGATAATGTTCTAGTGAGGCGTTGTTTAGAGACTGGACCAATTAATTCTTCTTTTCTTTTCTTAGTATTTGCAGAAAATGCTTCAATATCCCCATCTGATCTTGATCTCACCAACAGAATTGGAGTTGAATCTGGAGTTTCTTGCTTTGTTTTATCTTTCAAAGGAGAAGAAAATTCAAACTTTCTTGTAGAAACCTGACCAGTATCAGTTTTTCTGGAAGTTGTTTGGACAATCTTAGCACTAGCAATTTTGAGAAGATTCTTGTTGCTTGACAACCCCATTCCGTGAAAAAGGCGCTTACGGCGCTCCTTGATATCTCCTGGCTCAGCCATCCACATGCCATAATCTTCCAACACGGGAGCAGAATTCGTTGCCACTTCAAAATCACGAAAATTATTGATGGGAACATAGGACTTTGATGAAATGCAAGAAGCAAAAGAAAGACGGCTGTCTTCAAATTTTTCATCATTATCTGATCCTGAGGACACCAAATCTAGAGGAACAACTGATGATATCCTATCATGGGATTCGAAGAATTGATCATCATCATCATCATCTTCTCCCAAGCCATCCCAATTCATCGTTAATGTTCTTTTGTACATTGTAGCACATTAGTTGAAAGAAAGTTTAACAAATTAAATCAAGAAAGAATTGGGAAGGAATTCATAGAACATATTTAATTTAGCGAATCTCTTCTTTTCCTCTATAGATCTAAATGGTATGGGACCGAGGAAGTGGAAGAGAGAAAAATAAGGGCCATGACCTCAATATTTTAACCGTTTGTGTACTAGTCTAATTGGTTGGAGAGAAATAAACGATCAATAGAGGTCGTTACCTCTCCTCACTTCTATTTTTATCTATTCTATATGTCTACATGGCAATAATATTTGGTTTTTACATTTTAACATGTTTATAATATTTATTGTTGATAAGTAAGTAACTAAAAATAAATTATGCAGTTAAATGTGTAAGTGAAATTAGCATATGTAACATTTTAATAAAGACAAAGAAAAATTATCATGTAATAAGTAAATACTTAATGAAAAATTTTACGCATGCAAAGTAGCATAAGAAGAATACATGGTATGCTACAAATATTAATGGGAATAACACATTTTGTTATATTTTGATTTATACATTGTTAAATAAGGGAAAGATTCCATATCTAACTTGTAATTTGAAGTAAGGCATTACTTATAGAGTAAATCTTATATATACTGATATTGTATACACTATCACCGCTGGATTTATGATATATGTACAAAAGTTGAATTTTAAATTCAAATTTTGCATATTTGTCATTCATTCAATACTAATAGTGTATAACCATCATTGTAGAAAAGATTAATCCTTACTTTATAACTTATTTAGTTATAGTATTGTTTTCATTTTTAACTTTTATGATTTAATAAAATATTATATTGAATAAATTTTGATTTTGATTTGAATTTAACTTAATTAAAACAAGGATCTATCTAATGGCATCGGCACCCATTAAGATGTACTTTAGGTGTTATGATTTTGAAGAGGCAAGATTAATCATGGAAAGTATATAAATGTAAGGAAAGATAATAATTGTTAGTACGTGTATATATATGGTAGGTTGTGTGAAATTTAGGTATATTATCCTTAAAAACAATATATTACTAGTAATTCACCTGTGTATTTGCAGGAGCACTTTTTATGCTCTAAAGTTTTTTTTTTATTTTTTCGAACAAAAATTGATATAAAATAGCTCAAAATACTATTTTATAAAATTTAATATACTAATTGTAACACAAACATTTAAATTAAATAGATTAAAAATAGTTAATTTATGATAACTTAATAATTCGTTTGAATCGAATCTTATCCCATGATTCAATTATGTTTAATCTAATTAATGATGGTATGTCAACATATGAGTAAAGAATATATATTAGGAAATAAATGCACTTAATATTTGATTCTTTTACTATTAAAAATATTTTAAAAAGCAAACTTTAAATCATAAACTTATTATTTATCAAATTATTAAAAACTAACAAAACAAGTAATTTAGTAGAACATTTATAATCCAATGTTTATATAGATACCATTTTAGCCTACATTGAATTCCACTAGAAAGAGAGTACAAAAATAAAAGAATTTTAGGAATAGAATGATTATTTATACAATCTAAGTGGACTTGTATGAGTAATATACTAAAATTGAGGAATATAAATTCATTGAAAAATGAAAATTGTCAAACGTTTAGAATTGCAAATGAATAATCAAGTCAAATGATAGAAATATAATCAATGTAAATGAAGAAAATTTTAAAAAATAATGTTGATTGATTTAAAAAAAAGAAAAGCATAACTATCAATGTAAACATATATAATGTAGGGAATTAATAGATTTAAATTTGCTATAAATAAGGAAGTATTAGAATGATTAAAAAAAAAGTTTGTCCAAATTTTAGTAATGATAATAAATGATCAATTCAATAATAGAAATGGAGAATGTGATTGTACGGAATTAAAAAAGGAAAGCTATTAACAAAAAATAAGACAAGGCATAAATTATACAAATGTATGCAAAGTAGGTAATTAATCGATTGTTTGAAATTTACTATAACCAATAAAGTAATAAAGGACTATCATTAATTGTTATAAAAAAAATCCACCAAGAAGTATAAGCAAACACAAATTTTTCCTACATAGCAAAATAATAAAACTTCTTCCTCTTAAAAGCTCGGGATAACTATTTTTTTTTTGGAATAACCAACTTAGTAACCTATCAAAGGAAAAAAAAAACTTCGTATGTAAGCATCAATATAGCATGCTTTGTCCAAATTTTAGTAATGATAATAAATAAATAAGCCAATAACATGAATAGAAAACGTAATTAAAGAGGATTAAAATGAAAGATATGAGTTGATTGACAAAAAAATAAATAAGGTACAATCAATACAAATTTATATAGGATAAGTCATTAATAGATTGGGTAAAATTGACTATAAATAAGAAACTGCAAAAAATACTATATAATTAATTGTTACAAAAAATCCACAAATCTATAAATGGACACACTTTTTTCTTCTAATTTAATTTGCCACATGGTATGAGAATAAAATGTCCACTGGGCAAAATATGGGAATAACTAACCCACCAACTTATCAAATCGAAATTGAACATTGTTTTACTATATTTATATGGAGTTTACTAATGAGTGCCAACTTAAAATTCACTTATCATGCCATGTATATATATATATATATATATATATATATATATATATATATATATATATATATATATATGGAGTTTACTTTTCCTATTTAATCTTACCTATTTTCTCTTGTATTTATTTACTTTTCCTAATTTATCTTACATTTCTATAAATATGACACCTAAAATATATCTTAACGAATGCATAATGAGCATCAGTTAGGCAGACACGATTTATATGTATATCATTGTTCAATTTTTTTTTTGAAATTTGCTACTTATAAGTTGTAATGATTCCTTCATACATATAGGAAAAAAGTTTTATAAGTTTTTATTCAGTAAATAGAGTATATATAGTGTTTTAATATATGCTTTTTATTTAAATTATAGTTTTCTTAAAAATATCTCAATTATGAAAATCGAAACTTTATCCCTTAAAAGTAATTTATTGAATTTTGTAGTACATTTTTCATATGTTTGCTAAAAAATTTTAATGAGTGATTGTTAAATAAACGCAAAAGTTCAAAGCAAAGATGTATAAAACAATATAAGATTTATTAACAAGAAAACATGAAGATAACAAAATATAATGAAACCAAATATTAGCTTGAAATTATTAATAAGAGATGTAGCAACTCTTTATAGTGGCTTACAAGATAGAAGATGTAAAAATAAGAAATTTCATGATGATAACTGATGTTCACATACCGAAGTTGTCCTCTTACACTGCAAATTTACAATTCATCACAGTTTTACCTTTTAGCACTCTAGAATCTATCATCTATTAAAAGACAACTATGTTGACTTTCCTATATAGGACAAATATATTGACTTTCCTATAAATATCCTCCATTATCCGACCTTTTCCTTAATCTAAAATTCTTAGTATTATCCTAAGATTCTATGCCAATACACTTCTATCACTTTACTCTCCCTCGTACCTTTATCAAAAACTAAAAATAAAATATTCTTGAAATAACCCAATTGACAAATTTATCTACATAAATTCTACACTTCTCTCCTCTTATCATTTGTTTCCTTTTGCGCCAAATCTAATTAGTTAACTCTTTTCTTATATTTTTTATTTTTCTTACCAAAATGAAGCAATTCCTAATTTCATTGTCAATCTTAGCAAAATTGATAGTTTGTATCATTTTTAGAACTTGTGATTGAATGGAGAAAAGTTAATTGTTAGAATAATTTTAATTTTTTTAAAATTATACCTCTATTGTGAATTAACTATTTCTAATTTCTCATGCTTATTACATTAAAATTTGCAAGAGTTGTAATTGTTGATAATATACCTATAGTAAAAATTTGTGCATGTCTCCTTCTGTGCTTCTCAAGGATGATAATGGAAAGTTATTGGGGGAAAGAAAATAACTATAATTGACTTGTGAATTTTGTGAGATGGGAAAGGTTAGGGCACAATGACAGTGAAACATATTCTTCAAAAAGTTAATAAGAGACAGTAAAGCAGAAGAGGATAATTGTGAAGTGCAATTATCATTTGACTTTCATGAAAGATGTCAAACTAGTAAATTTTTTATCTTTGGAAAAATGAAATTAATTCAAGAATAACTAAATAAAAAGTATACATGTATATCTAATGTAGATACATATTATGGAACTTCTCTTGTTGCTATAAATTGTACAAAAAAATAACTAATTAGAATCAACAAAATTTACCTTTTGATAGATCGTCAAAATTTTTCTCCTATTTAAAAATATGAATTTAGGCATAATAGTGCACAAGAATGTATAAAATTTGATTTATCCAAATTAGAATTTAAACTTAGGTAAAGTAATCAAATAAGAATACCAACATAGGGTGCACACATGCTCATATTATTCTTTATCTTGCTCTTTTGGTATTTTAATGGTGGAAGAAAAGGAAAAACTAATATGAGAAAGTTTTGAATACTAAAGTTGACAAAAGTTGCTATAATGATCAATAGGATGTAGCATAAATTTTCTATTTTTTTTCACTAAAGGGTGAACCAAAGCCTTAAACAAATTATTTTTCCTAGAGAATTTGTTCAACACGTAACACAATCTTGAAAGACATTAATTTAGAGGTCCGCTTCAATTACAATACGATTTGAGAGTTCAAGATTTATTAATTTCATAAATTGCATATTGAATCCATGTCAAGATCTCTAATGTAGTTGTTAAATCTTACCAATGTATAATACTTTGCTTATCAAATCTTGTATGAATTTCTATATGTTTCTACTCGATTTTTAAAATTGTTGCTTAATACATACAAGAACTTAGATTTACTTTGAATGTAGATTTTCTTCCAATTCAACTAAGTAATCCAAATCTCTTTTATGTGGTTCATGTTATTCTAAAATGCAATATTTTGTAGTTAGTATTTCATGTATTGTCATTTGGTTTTAAAATTTGATACTAAAATTTTATTCAATTTATCTATTCATCATAAATCAGTTGCTTTATTTATTTACTTACAAACATTGTACTCAAGAATATTAGATGGAGTACTATACTTATTCAAAGAAAAAAAGGTACAAATGTTTATTGAATGCAATAAATAGGATAATAGGATATTATTTTAGGAAAATATCTTTATTATCTAGACTCATGGCATCCAATACAAGATGAAGTAATGAATCCTAAAATGAAAACCTAATCCTTTTTTTAACTTCTTATGTGTCATTTGGAGTAGTTGATTTATACAATATGATTTACAGTGTACTAGGTTGACATCATTTCAACACTCAACATTTTTCAATTTAATAAATATGTTTGTGTAATAGATAATATTATTATAGAAATTCTAAAGGCATTGGTATTTTCTTTTACCTATCTTTCTGAACTACTGCTTACAAAAAAAGATATAGACTTTTTTTATACATATATATGGATAGAAATTTCTTTGTTTGGTGGATATTTATGTGTACATCAATTGCATTCATCTACTTTGCATTTGCGCATTCTTGTCCAAGAGCTATAAATAAAAGTTAGTCTTTCTTTTTCTATTTTGTTTAAAGTTAGTCATTTTAACAGGTTGGTTGAATTTATTACCTAGAGTTTCTTTTTCTTTTTTCTTCTTTTAGTTAAAATACTACTACTAATTTATTTCCCAGCCTAAGAAGAAGCAAAATTATTTTTTAACATTTAATTCTTTTCCTTAACATAACTTCAAACCAAGTAAATTCTTTTTTTCTTGGTCTACAAGAATTTAAAAACTTAAAAGTACAAGTAATTTCTTTGTTTTACTAGTAGTGATATACAAAACTTTTTATTATTGGAAAGCTAGGAGCTCGTTTGGGTTGCTATTTTATGAAACTTTTGTAAAACATTATACTGTAGTAATTTGATATACGTGAAATAAAAAAATAATTAAAAAATATGTTCACAAAAAATGTAAACATTTTTTGAAAAATAAAAGCAATCCAAACAAGACAAATTTTGTGCTGATGAATATATGTAATCTAGTGTATTTGTGAGGGCATTCGTGTAAAATCACATATGTGTTTCATCATGCCAAAAATGCAAGTTTAGCACATACAAAGTCATGATGGCCTTATTTTGTGAAAGAGGATAGCAGCAGTATCTTTCTGGTCACTTTCAAGTCCCTAACCTTCCTAATAGGCCCCATGTTAACAGTATCACAAAATCTTTCTACCCCTTTTTACCCAAATTAGCTTGCCCTGGAAATTATGTTGATTAGTTCCCAGTTTACAAAAGTTATTTAAAGTTACTTTACCATTGAAAACTTGCCAAGTTTCATTCACTTCACAAATGACCAATTATTACCTAACCATCATCTGTATGGTCAAACGGATGTTCTGTCCATTCAAAAACCTCTTCTTCTGTTGTGGGTTTTTGTCGATTTCTTCCAACGAAGTGAAGGAGACAATAAAAAAAATAGAGAAAAGAAGAGAGAGCAAACGACAGTTGTACTACTACAAAACCAAAGGCTGCAACAAATGCAAGAGCCACTCAAACGTAGCCTTCCCACTCCCAGTAATCAATGGCGGCTATTATGATCCTACAGCCTCCAAGCAAAAAAGAAAGGAAAGAAACAAAAGTAACCCACGAAAGCATTCATTCAATACATATGCATATATGCCAAGAAACAACACATCCAAACCAATTGTCCTTCAATATGAAAACGAGAACAAAGGCCACCTCTTCCAAAAATGTGACGAAGGAGGGCCAGGCCATGATTCCCTCCCTGCTCTCGAGGGGAATGAGGAAAATGGGCTGGGAGAAATCCCAATGAGAAAAGCATGAGGAGAGATAAAAAAGAGAAGAAGGTAGAAGAGAGGGGACGGAGACAGGCGTCCAGGGGTGCCACGTGGTGGAACCTGATTGGTCTGAAGGTCCTGGCTCTTCCCTCCACAACAACCCATGTATGTTGTCAGTCAGTGTGCGTTGTGTGTGTGTGTGTGTGTGTGTATGTGATGACCTATGACCCCTCCGTCGAATCCGTATTTGTAGCATTACACTTTCCTTTTCTCTCTCTCTCTAAACCTCACTTTCTTTCTCTCTCTCTCTCTCTCTATATCCCCCTTTCTATCTCTGTCTATTTATTTAAAGTCGTTGCCTCTTCCTCTTTCTCTCTCATCGTTCTCGTTTTTCTCATTAACCTAAGAAGCTCCTTTGCCCCCCTTTTGCCGTTCATTCTCTATTGTGGTCTATCGATTAGCATTAGCGAGATTGGGATTTCTGACCAAATTTGTGCTATTTTGGTCCATTTGATACATGGGTATGTGTTAATTTCTGTTTTTGCTACTGTTTTGTTACTTAAATTTTAATTTGAGCTGATTTTCAGGTGTTTTAGTGTTAAATTTGATGTGGGTTCTGTTGTTTTTGATTAGTTAATAATGCTTTTCAGTTTGAGCTTGTGAGTTTGTTCTCAAGTTTTGATCTTTATGTTGCTCCTGAGGTATAAGTGGAATGAGGGGTTTTGGGGGTTTTGAACTGGTTTGGAATGTACCGTGTTAGTAAAGTCATGATTTTTATGCTTTAATTCAGTTTTGCATGCTGTGATTTTTTGTCCGTTAAATTGTTTTTCTGTATCAAAAAGTTTTACTTGGTTTTCACCTTTGTATGGATTTTTAGATGGTCTCGTAGATTCAAAACTTGTGCATTTGGACATTTTGCTCAGGCAAATCAAATTTCCATTTGTGTTGTTCATTGATTTGGAAACTTTAGCTATCATAAATTAGCTTTGCACATTTGGAAGTTGATTGGATTTTTAGAAACAGTACATTTTCGCTAAATGTTCATGAGGTGTTGGAATTCTGCTGGAATTTTAAGTGAAATGCAAGTTTCCATTGCCTAGAAGATATTTGGTTTATGATGCCTCATTTGTCTAGCGAGTTGTATATCCTTCCAATACTCACTATATTTACTTAAATGCGCCTGCTTTTCATGTTGTGTATCTCATTCAGTTCATATCCAGTGGATATTGTGCTTTTTATGGAAGGGATGCAGCGCCCTTTTATTATTTGGTTGATGTAGCTTATTGAGTAATTTCATTATCGAGTTAATCCAAGCCACATTGTAAACCTTTTTGAAACTCTATTTTCTTTTATTTCCATAATTGAGTTCCTGCTTTAGGTTGAGACTCCTGAAGAAAGAATCAATGATAGAGATTCTGGTGCAACTTTCTATGAAACTTGATGTCTATTGCACTAATTTAGGCGTCCATTTGAATACAATTGCCATTTCTAGAGATATAAGCTCTCAAAGTTCTATGTGCTTGCACATCTCAGCAAACTACCCCCCCCCCGGGGGGGCGGCCCTGCCCCCCGACTAAGGGTTTTTATTACAGCTATTCTACATGAAATTGGTCTAATGCGCCTTAACAACTTTTGCAGGGAAAGAATGTGGAATTCAATGCTTGAAGGATTGGTTGACTTATAACAGCTCTCTTGTTAATACTGCTGAACAATGAAGGAGAATGGGTCAATGACACATAAGATGCTTAATGGGAACTGGGTCTCAAAGCGCAAACGTGGAAAGCATCCAAGTTCAGTTGATAAATTCAGTGGCAAGGAAAGCAAGTCGAAAACCTTGGAATCTCCATCAAGTACTTCATCACAGCAAAGGCTAAAAAATGAAAATACTTCTGATCACTTATCTAGCAAGATAAAAGGGAATGATGGGGTTAGTTCCTGTTTTACATTACTGATTTCCACCATCTCCTTGTGCTCAGAGAAAAGGAATGATGTTTTAGAGCAAAAGATTCTTTTGAGAGAACACATTACTGATTTGCAAGGAGAACTTGCAAGATGAGAAATTGTATTTCAATTGGTCTTTCTGTAACCTCTCTCTATAGCATACTCAATACCTTTCCTGTATTACTTCTGGCAACTTTTAGGATGTTTACTTTCACCTTGTGCTTTTCTGTCTACTGAGCTGTACTCGATGGATATTGCTTTTTAGAAGTTTAATGCTGAAGAAATTATAGTAGATTTTATGAACTGCTTGTTGATATTTATTTTGGATTTTATTCTGTCATCCAGCACTATTATGTATGTGAGATCTGTGAACTTGGTGGAACTTTGATTTGTTGCGATAGTTGTCCAGGGACCTTTCATCTCCGATGTCTAAATCCTCCTCTAAAGGTATGTTTAGTTGATTCAGGGTAATGTTTTTACTCTGATTAATTTTTCTTCCTTTTTAGTTTTGTATGGCACATAACTTCACATTTTTTTTTTTTCGATTCTGTTTCTTTAAGAGAATTCCAAGTGGGAAGTGGGAATGTCCAAACTGCCGTCAAGAAAGTGAGCCTACAGAGCCAATTGTCCATCAAGATCCTATCTCAAAACGTGCAAGGACAAAAGTTACCATCGGAAAATCTAAAGCTGCTAAAAAGTCATCTGACAATAACAAGAAGTCCCAGATTTTAGGAAGCTCCATTCTTGGAAAGAAGAGATCACCAAGCAAGGAGAAATTTCCCTCATCTCATCAGGGGGTTGAAAAGAAGTTGGAGTGCTCTAATGATTTATCACGTAGTTCCAAGCCAAGTCATCCATCTCGGGATGGTTCCACTGAGGGTACTTCATCAAATGGGAGTGTAGACAATGACAAAAAGCCGGAGGTTTCTCTTGCAAAAGCACCAGCAGAGACTACACCTAATTCTTCTGCTAAGAAAGCTTTATCTTCATTCAAGATTTTGAGTTCAAAGATAAAGAAAGGGGCTTCAGGAAAAAAGCATGAATTCTCTTCTGTCCTTGCGCTGGAAGCTGCTAATCAAAAATCCAGAAAAAGAAATCTTAAGTTGAAAATTATTAGCACTAGTAAAAAGCGGAGGACTGACAAGGACAGTTGTGTTGCAGATTCTTCTAAAAAACGTAGATTCCAAGCAGCCTCTGCATGTCCTGGAACTAGTAAATTGAAAGTGAAACACAGGACATTGGATCATGAGGCTTCTGTATCTCTGTCTGAGGAGGGTATTGAAACAGATGTAGTTAATCTTGACCTGAAAGATGAGGTACTGGATCCCTGATTCTCTGTTGTTCATCTTGATACTTATTCCTATCTTAAAGTTTTGCACATTGACGATGCCTTTTTCCTGCTGTTAAGAGAATGGTAATCATGATCAAGTCGTCGTCTAGTTTTAGCTTTTGATTGCCTCTGCTGACATTTGTTTTTCATAATCTTGGTTTGGCTGTCTACTTGAACATGGCAAACTTTTTGGGAGACGTCATTTCATATTGAATTTACTTTACTGTATGTGCTTCAGACGTTAAGCACCTTGCATGCAGAAATCCTTTTTATCTGGCTTTCCTACGTCTTCTCCCTCCTTTTCTTTTAGCCTAAAACAGGGCAAAGGTACTATGTATTATTTTGAATTAGTTTACGGTTTCTCTCTGTTTTTAAAGGTCTCAAGCATTTCCGATAAGTGTATGCCATTTTTGAGTATTTGGTGTGTTAAGTGATATTTAGTGTCTCATTGAACCATGAGCACTACTAGATTCCAGCAGATGCTTTATTCCTACAGTACTTGATGCACCTTCCCCCCTCCCCCCCCCCCCCCCCCTTCCCCCAAAAGGAAAATGTCATGGTACATTTATTTTCTCTTTAGTTACTTGTTATGAGTCAAAATGTTATTCGTGTTCATGTATGCCACTGGTTTTTATCCACCAACATTTTTATTGTCGATTTATCATGTTTAAGACTCCTTAGGCCCAAATTCAGCTTCACATTGACTTTTTGATCAAGTTTGAGGCACACAAAGAAAGGAGCTTCACCCATTCTTTATAACTTTTTGGTAAGCATCCTGGGCACATTAGAAGACCTTCCTCATACCTCTCTGTTTTCCTGGGGTTGGATTTGGTGGATATTTGAGGGGAGGGAGTATGAGATTGGTCAACTTCACTTCAGTGTCTACTGGTTGAAAGCTTATTCTAGCTTTGTTTATGTGGGGGTGAAGCGTAATATCCTTATGCAACAGTTTGAAGTGTCAATCCATCTTAGAAATGTAATAAAAGAACAAGTAATCCACGAATGGTGAAACACATATTACTATATCTTGCACTTTGAACTAAATTAGCTAGTTTATCAGCAACAAAGATTAGAGTTTTCTGGGTGTTAAAAGTACCAGAATTGGTGTGTATCCTTGCATTTAATTGAGGACTCATTCTTGCAACTTGATTGTATCTCCACCCACTCTACAAAATAAAGATGGAAAGGATTTTCAAAAGTTTTACTCCATGTATTAAATGTCCATAATCACCATAAGTTAATGCATAAGACACCTTGTCTTGGCAGTTTATTACTCTGTGAAATTCTTTATCTTCCATTGAATGATGCTTTCAATCTTAAAACCACTATTTTGGTAAAATGTTCTATAGGAGCAACCTTCGTATACTTGCTGTTCTCTGTTTTACATTTATACCATCCTTTTTCAACTTCTGTCATTGTGTTATTACTTCCTGATGCAGATGGTTTCTGAGCATCCAGCCCATCCATCAAATGCATTGCCTTCAGGAGGTAAAATTGCTGTCGGTCCATTTACAAATGCTGTTACTGTTCCCGACTTTCAGCAGGTACGTACTTTATAAAGGAACATTTAGATTTACTGGTTTACGGAATTACCATCAGGTATGCTGTTTGTGCAGTTCCAGACTCTCTGACCACACAGAGATAGAACTTATTTGGGTGCTATTGACCTAATTCTATGATTTCTTTGTCGGGTTTTGCAGGTTCATCGGGTTTTAGGTTGTCGTATTAAAGTGGATAAGACAGTTTCTTCTGGAAACCTTCCTGTGATGGATTCAGATTCCCTGTCTCTGGAGGATTCACATGTTCCAGAAGATCCAAATAAACAGCCTGAGGAAACTCCTGCTATGTTAGGTATTAAATTGGATAAGACAGTTTCAGCTGGAAACGTTCCCATGATGGATTTAGATTCCCTGTCTCTGGAGGGTTCACATGTTTTGGAAGATCCAAGTAAACAGCCTGAGGAAACTGCTGGTATTCTACCTACAAATGGGACCAATGCAGATGACTTTGCAAATGTCTCTCTGGACATTGACAACCTTTCTGGTGTAGAAAAGAATAGCAATTCTAGAAAGGATAATCTGCAAGTCTATAGAAGATCAGTGACTAAAAAAGTTAAAGAGGCAAGTGGCATGGTTTCAGTGAATAAAGATTCTGAGTCCTCTGGTTTGAAAGCAGTGAATACTAGGAATCCTGATGACTCCTTTGGAAATGTTGGAGGGCTGTTAGGGACAATGAGAAGGTCTCCAAGGGAGAATGCTGATGTTAGTTTAGAAGCTGATGGTGAGAACAGCATCTTGAAGAACTCTGAAATACATCCTTCTCATGAGGTTGAAGGTTCAAAGGAGGAAGTTAAAGATGCTAGCGCAAATTTTGCTTCTAACATGATTGTGAAGGAGTCAATTGTAACTGCGTCCTCCAACCAAGTTAGAGACACCTACGAATTTCTGGTAAAATGGGTAGGAAAATCTAACATCCACAACACTTGGATCCCTGAAACTGAGCTGAAAATACTGTCAAAAAGAAAACTGGACAATTACAAGGCAAAATATGGGTTAGCAACAATAAATCTTTGTGAGGAACGGTGGAAACAGCCTCAACGAATAATTGCTATTCGGTCTTCCCAAGATGGTTCATCTGATGTTTATGTAAAATGGATGGGCCTCCCTTATGATGAATGCACATGGGAAAGAATGGATGAACCGGTGATATCTAAATCATCCTTTCTCATTGATAAATATTATCAGTTTGAAAATCGAGCTTTGGAGAAAAGTGTTTTCAAGGATGACATACGGAGGAGAAAGAGTGATTTGCAACAAAGTGAGATAGTTACAATCACAGAGCAGCCTGAAGAGTTGAAAGGAGGTTCATTGTTTCCGCATCAGCTAGAAGCATTGAATTGGTTGCGCAAATGCTGGCATAAGTCCAAGAATGTGATACTTGCTGATGAAATGGGGCTCGGGAAAACAGTGTCGGCCTGTGCCTTCCTATCATCGTTATACTATGAGTTCAATGCTTCGCTGCCTTGTTTAGTTTTGGTTCCTCTTTCTACAATGCCTAACTGGATGTCAGAGTTTGCACTGTGGTCCCCTAATGTTAATGTTGTGGAATATCATGGGTCTTCCAAAGCTCGAACCATAATCCGAGACTATGAGTGGCATCCCAGTGAAAGTCAAAGCTTGCAGAGTAAGAAATTAGCTTCTTATAAGTTCGATGTCCTCTTAACTACATATGAAATGGTTCTTGCTGATTCCTCTCATCTTCGTGGAGTTCCTTGGGAAGTCCTTGTGGTTGATGAGGGACACCGCCTGAAAAATTCGAGCAGTAAACTATTTGGCTTGCTCAATACATTTTCTTTCCAACATCGGGTGTTGCTTACTGGTACTCCTCTTCAGAATAACTTAAGTGAGATGTATAACTTACTAAATTTTTTGCAACCTGCTTCATTTCCTTCTCTATCCTCATTTGAAGAGAAGTTTAATGATCTCACAACTGCGGAAAAGGTGGAGGAATTGAAGAAACTTGTTGCCCCGCATATGCTTCGAAGGCTTAAAAAAGATGCCATGCAGAATATTCCCCCCAAGACTGAACGAATTGTTCCAGTTGAGTTGTCATCTATTCAAGCAGAATACTACAGGGCAATGCTTACAAAGAACTATCAGATTTTGCGCAACATAGGAAAGGGAGCTCCGCTGCAGTCAATGCAAAATATAGTGATGCAGTTAAGAAAGGTTTGCAACCATCCTTATCTCATGCCGGGCACCGAGCCTGAATCTGGATCTGCTGAGTTCCTTCACGAAATGCGAATAAAGGCTTCATCAAAGTTGACTCTGCTGCATTCAATGCTCAAGTTGTTATATAAAGAAGGCCATAGGGTCCTTATATTCTCCCAGATGACGAAGCTTCTTGATATCCTTGAGGATTATTTGACCATTGAATTTGGACCGAAGACATTTGAGAGAGTTGATGGATCTGTGTGTGTCGTTGATCGTCAAGCAGCAATTGCACGTTTTAACCAAGACAAAAGTCGCTTTGTATTCCTCCTATCAACACGCTCTTGTGGCCTTGGGATCAACTTGGCAACTGCTGATACTGTCATCATTTATGATTCTGATTTTAACCCGCATGCAGATATTCAAGCAATGAATCGGGCTCATCGTATTGGCCAGTCAAATAGACTTTTGGTGTACAGGCTTGTTGTACGTGCTAGTGTTGAAGAACGGATCTTGCAACTTGCCAAGAAGAAATTAATGCTTGATCACCTTTTTGTCAATAAATTTGACTCACCAAAGGAGGTGGAAGATATTTTGAGATGGGGAACAGAAGAACTTTTTGGAGATTCTTTAAGCGTGAATGGAAAAGATGCAGGTGAAAACAATTGCAGCAAAGATGAAGCAATTGGCGAAACAGAACACAAGCATAAAAGGAAGACTGGTAGCCTTGGTGATGTGTATAAAGATAGATGTACAGATATAAGCACCAAGATTCTGTGGGATGAAAATGCTATTCAAAAGTTGCTTGATCGTTCAAATCTCCAGTCAAGTTCACCTGATAATGCTGAAATGGAATTGGAGAATGACATGCTTGGTTCAGTAAATGTATGAGCTAATACTCTTGTCCTCATGTTGTCATTATATTTTACACTTCAAGTTTTGCGTGTGGATTGCTACTATCTCTAAAAATTATTGAATGTTTGGCTTAGGGTCACCTTATGAATTGCGAAATCATGTTTTTGGATCATGGAATCACCGCAACACTGAACCACTATATCAACTTTATCGTCCTTCATTTTGTTTTTTAGATGATTTAATTGTTAGCTGCTGGCATTAGTTAAGCCCTTAAGGTTATAGATAACTCTTGAAGCATATGGTTCTCCCTCTCTTTCTCCCTTCATGGGCTATTCTTGTCTCTCTTAACTTATATACCATTTAATTATGCATGTCTAATATCTCCCTTTGACACCCAAATATGGAAGCCGAGTGGTCTTGGCAGTGTGTCTTCTTTTTTTTTTTTTTTTTTCACAATTAGGGTACATATGTCAATTATAACTGGAAGTGATTAAATTACCTTTTTTCTTCTCCTTCTGCCCTTCTTTTTCAAAAAATGACTAGAGCTTATGCTTATATGCTTTAAGAGTCAAGTTAATTATGAATTACATTACAGTCTCACCATTTGATAGCAAAATCTATACCCAGAACCCAACTCTGACATTGTGAACCATATTAGGTTTGAATGTAAAGAATTAGCTCATTGTAACTTTTCTTGTATAGTAATATGAATTCATGTTTTAGTGATCTTTCTGCTCCACAAACCATCTCTGTTAATTTCACAGAGCTCCTCTTCCTTGCCTATATTACTTTCTTCTTATTAAAGTCTTTCAAGAAAACTTGAAAATGTTCACATTTTATGTATATATGTTTCCTCAATGTCTTGTGCTTATTACACCTGCTTAGCATTTTTGGATGTTTAAATGTTTCACTGTGTAGCTATAAAATTGTAAACATATTGAGGCAAAATTAATACCTTTCTATTGATCTGATCTCTCTGATTTTTCTGAATTATCACTCAGTGGAATGATGAGCCAACAGAAGAACAAGCTATAACAGCACCTGTTCCCATGGTGACTGATGATACATGCATAGAGAACTCTGACAAGAAAGTGGATAATTTAGTGGGTATTGCTGAAGAGAATGAATGGGACAGGCTTCTTCGAGTGAGGTAGGGGTCCATTCGTCTTGTCATTCCACCTCTGTGTTCCTTGCATGGTATAGTGTAGTTCTATGGTTCATTTTATGTAATGTCACTTTCTGGGCTCAAAGTTTTGATGTTGAACAATGTCCAAAGTTTCAACCAATGTAAGAAGAATGAATTACAGACACTGTCCTTTGAATCTCTTTTTGGGTTTGTCTAATAGCACTAGTGCAGTAATGCTAAAGTGCATCTTAATTGACAACTAATGAATCAGACTTAATTTGGAAACTCAAAATCAATGATCATCAGCCAATGTTTAAGCAGCATAGAAATCTACTTCAGTCCTAAAAGAGTCTGGCACCATTTCTGCAGCAATTTGGCTTCTCAATTTTTATAGATGGTTGAGGCTAGAAGTTTCAGTTGATGTTAGTATTAGTGTCCCTCATAGATGTACTTGAAATAATAAATTTTAAGGGAGGCAAAAGTATAATGAGGACCTGATATTTATCAAATATGTGATTACAGTAATTGGTTGCAACTTTTGTTGCTGCAAGCATCTAAACAAAACTGCTATCAAGATGGTAACAGAGGAAGAATCCTAAGGTCCTAACGATGATTGATGAGATGGAGTCATACCTATAGAACAGATTGTTATCTGGACCTTCTTGAACAGGGATTATACTCTAGCATGCAGGCTTCACAAAGAACATTAAACCAAATACAACTCTATTCTTCTTTCTGTTTCTGTTTTTCTTTCTTCAAATCAAAAAGATTGACCAATGCAAATTAAAGATCAAAGGTAAATGTTGTAGTAGGACTAAGGGTATTGTGGTGATACTGCTTATACTTTTGAATGAGAATATAGCTCAATTTGGTTTTATTCAATAGCTAGCAAGCTGTCCAATAAAATCTTGTTCAAGTCCGTAATAGTATGTCCATGTGCTTGGCTGAAATGAAACAAAACTGTTTGGCCTATGAAACAGCACTTCAGCATATAGTTATATTAAATTGCTCTTTCTTTTTCGAGTACTTGACCTATTAGATAGAGTAGTGGCTCCAGAGAAGGATCTTGCTTTTATTATTAAAGAATAGATATCTTTCCATGATAAGTTGAGGCATATTCTGTTTACTATAATTTAATAGGTATATATTTATGAGTTATTATAGTAGCATAAATTATGTGATTTCTTATATAAATGCATTACCTGTAAACTGTTGATTTCTTGGGAGGAATCTCATATCCTGGTTCCATATGCTGTCTGGAATTTATAGGTGGGAGAAGTACCAAAGTGAGGAGGAAGCAGCTCTCGGTCGAGGGAAACGCCAAAGGAAAGCTGTTTCTTATAGAGAAGCATATGCTCCCCACCCTAGTGAAACATTGAGTGAGGTAAATCTTGTTCTTCTTAACTTCTCCTCTGTGGTTTTCATACTTTTAAGTTACATAGAAGTTTCTATTGTGAAAATTTATATTGCTTAGAGATGCACAATTCAAGCCATAGTCAGACCAGTTGCACCTGTCGTTTGACCATATGCCGATGCTAGTTTTGAATCTTTTATTCTTGGAGCTATTCGGATCTAATTACTTGTTAATATATGTATTTTGTTTCCATTTATTTCTTGTAATGTTGAGTAAAGAAAAGTGGTAGCACAAAGTGTAACTTGGTCATATTTGATGGGCTTTCTGCCTGACAAGCATTTCAACATCTAATGGACTGTTGAAATATCTTTTTACGAAGGTAATACTACATTTTTTTGGGCTCTCTTTTTTTTTTTTTGCTGGGGGGGGGGGGGGTGGTGGTGGTGGTGGCAGAGAGAGAACTCTTGCTTTCTTGAACTTGTGGAGTTCAATTACCAAGTTATTCATCATGCCTTGGGATCTACAATGGACCGTCATTTAGGAAGCTGCACTCTCTGTAAGCTGGACTAGCTTTTGGTGGTGTTGCTTGTTTCACTGATTAGTTTTAAATTTCTGGTGCATCTTTTGGTTTCTTTTAGATGCTAACCTTTGCTAGTGTTTGGCAGTTTATTCTTACTGTCATTGGTTTCTTTCATCTTTGTCATCGGGAAGCACCATGAAAATACTGTTGAAATGAAAGCTAACCTATTTTATTTTTTCTCCAATTCAACGCCCTGCCCCCGGGGGGGGAGGAGGTGGGTGACAACCACCAACAAGGAAAGCCTACTCACAAGGTCCCATGGTCACTGGTTGTTGGAAGATTATGTTTGTGTGCACATATCTGGAGGTTGTTGTCTTGTCTATCGGCTATTTCAGAAGCACATCAATAATGTGGCTAAAACAAGCCATCTTATACCTGATTCATAATTGAAATCTTGAAGGGAATTGCATTGCTGTTGCAGACAGACAATCTTGTTTCGTTTGTTAACAAAGGGAATTGTGTAATTGCTTTGAGCTTTATCTTAGTGGTTCTTTATTTCATGACCTTACAGAATGGGGCAGAAGATGAGCCAGAGCCAGAACCAGAACCAGTACGGGTGTACACTGCAGCAGGACGTGCTTGGAAAGAAAAATAGTGAGTTTATCATTGTTTAGTATTTCAAATGTTTTACTTTTGGCCGATTTTTATGCTTTAAATGTAGAGGTCAATTGCTTTCTGAACATACATGGCAGTAAACTGTGCAGCAAATATTGTTAAACAATATTAAGTTGCAATCTCTGTGATTAATTTGCCTAGTCAGATAATATAGTTAGCACACTGGTGTTTTGATGCTGTAGATTTACTTTGTGTTCAAGGTTTCGATATTAAATTTGCTTGTTCCTTTGCAGTGCAAGGCTTAGTGCTAGACAGAAAGCACGTCTAGCTAAGGCAAAAACTGATAAGGCATGTGGTTTTGGGGGACTATCCAGGCCAGAGACGCTTCCTCCACTCACTGCACCCAATGCCCAGGATGGACACCAAAAGACTGCATCATTTCTGCTTGTTGAAGATAGTGGTTCTGCAATAGATTTTGTAGATAAGAGATCAGTTCAAATGCCTGAGAGAACAAACAAGATCGAAAATCTGGGGAAAGTACAAAAGCCAAAATCAGATGTTCTACTAGATCTTCCAGTCAAACCTAGTGTGCAACAGTTCCCTTTTGGATCGCCATTCAGTCATCAATTACAAGGGACGAGTTTTATGAGCTCAGCACCCAGCAACAATTTGTTGCCAGTTTTGGGACTGTATGCTCCTAATGCAAGTCAAATGGAGTCATCACAGAGGAATTTCTCTAGATCCCACTGCAGACAGAGGAGGCCAGACTTTGGACCTGATTTCCCATTTCCTGCAGTTCCTTCCTCTGGGTGCATGAATGCTATGGGTGTTAAAGGACCTGAGACCATCTTAGGTGGATACCAGTTGCCAGATCTTTCATGTGATGGTTCAGAAAAACATTCAAAGCCCAATATCCCAAATAGTTTTCTCCCGTCCAATCTGGTAACCCCTCTCTCTCTCTCTCTGTATCTCTCTCTACAACTTAGTTAGCTTTGTTTGCTCACCATTCCTACTGAATTTGCAGCAACCTGCACTTGATCTTAAAGGAAAAGGTCGGGTGGATGATTTTGATAATTCTGGTGCCTCCTTTTCTAGCTTTCGAGAAAAATTGTTGCTACCCAAATTCCCTCTGGATGAGAGTCTGCTGCCAAGGTATCCATATCCAACCAAGAACCTTGCGCATGCACCCCATGATATGTTTCCCAGTTTGTCACTGCGATCAAAAGTTATGGATGCTAACTATCGTCCTGAACTACCAACTATGCCATTGTTGCCAAATCTCAAATTTCCCCCACAAGATATATCCAGGTATAGTCAGCAAGAACAACAGAAACCTCCAACATTGGGATTGGGTCCAATGCCACCTTCATTTCCATCTTTTCCTGGAAATCACAGAAAGGTGCTTGAGAACATTATGCTGAGAACAGGATCTGGATCAAGCAACCTGCTCAAAAAGAAGGCGAAAATGGATATCTGGTCTGAAGATGAACTAGATTATCTGTGGATTGGTGTTCGAAGACATGGACGAGGGAATTGGGATGCCATGCTACAAGATCCAAAGTTAAGATTTTCCAAATATAAAACTGCAGAAGATTTGTCAGCAAGATGGGAGGAGGAACAGCTCAAGCTCTTGGATGGCCAAGGATTTCCATTCCCAAAGGCATCGAAGCCTTCAAAAGTTGCAAAATCTTCCTTACTTCCAGGCATATCTGATGGGATGATGACACGAGCTCTGCACGGAAGCAAGTTAAGTGGGCCATCGAAATTTCAGAGTCATATCACAGACATGAAGTTGGGATTGAGTGATCTACCTTCCAGCTTGCAACATGTAGAACCTTCTCGTAATCTAGGTCTTCCTGGTGATCATATTCCACCTCTTCCGCCTTGGAATATGGACAAATCATGGGCCAACTTTTCTAGAGACTTGATGAGTGGCCCCTGTGATGGATTGATGTCTTCATCAAGTATTCCTAGAGACTCATCATTCCTGATGAATGCATATGGAGCGAGCGGCTTGGCTCCTCTTGGTTTGAAAAGCTCTAGCAGCTTGGGTCCTTTTGGTTTGAATAGCTCTAGCAACCTTGATTTGGAAGGAACGGAGCATGAAGTTGGTGCTGATAGATCTGGGAAATTGCCAAGCTTTATGGAGAAACCATTAAACATTCTGCCTGATTTGCATAACATAGGACCGGGTGAATCTTCTGGGTCAAAGTTGTGCTCTGATTTTAACAAAGTTCAGAGCACTTGCGATTCAAAGGGTAAAGAAGTGGTTGAGGAATACAATTCTTCAAGGAGTAGTCTGCCTCACTGGCTTCGAGAAGCAGTGAATGCTCCAGCAAAATCCACTGAGCATGACCTACCGCCAACTGTCTCTGCCGTAGCACAATCAGTTCGCCTGTTATATGGGGACAAGAACTCTGCGATTCCTCCATTTATTGTCCCAGGCCCACCTCCATCCCGACCAAAGGATCCGTGGCGAAGCTTAAAGAGAAAGAAGAAACAAAGATCTCGTAAAGTGAAACAATGCAAGCAGGATGTTGCAGGAACCCTCGATGATGTCCAGAGCAGCTTCCTGTGTGAGAATGTTGCTTCAACTTCTGCTTTGCAAGAGTTGCCATTTCCTCAGGTTCCAGTATCAGTAGCTTCTACTACAGGACATCCTTTTGTTGAACCCCACAGCAGAACTCCACCTTTGAGCCTCGACATGATGAATCAATTATCTTCATCAACAAATACAGCTGGTGAGAAGAAAATGGCTACCCAGTTGTCACCTTCTCCTGCAGTGCTTCAGTTGGTTGCGTCATGCACTGCACCAGGTCCATCAGGAATGGCAACTTCAACTTTTGCCGACCAAGGAAAACACTTGGATGGCCAGGATGAACAGTCAGCCGAGAAGGTGAATGAGAACATGTGGGGTCAGGGTAAACAAGATCAATCTGAAAGTCACGATTCCAGCAAAACTCAGTCTGATCCTGCTCGAGCTAGGCAGCCTGATGGATGTGAAATGTCATCTGAGGGAACTGTCTCAGATCACCGTGCAAGTGATCAGGAATCATAGACTGTATCTGGAGAATGTCAGTCAATTGGGATCTGGACATCTACTCCATGTAACTAAAATTATAAACCTGTAGTATTTGTCAAAAATTTTTGTAGCCACGAAGGTTTTAGTCTTGAGCTTTTAGGATGTTTTTCACCATCGTGTATAGCTTATATGGGTAAGGTTTAAATATAGGATGCTAAACTTGATACATTTGCCTGTTTATGATTCCTTTTCTTTACCAGCCCTTCACCTGCACTCCTTTGCCCAGAGCTGCCCACCAGCACCTGAACCCAGAAAAGAAGGAAAAAACCCTCTTACCCTCCACCTGTTACGTTTCTGTGGCAGTTATTTATTCCTGTCCCTGATTATAACTTTCTGCTATGATGAATTGAATCCAGCTGACTTTATCTTCGAGACTAAACTTAGTCGTTTGGCTTTTGGGGTTGTTTGCCTATTCATAGCGTAGAGAGTTTTGTTAACATTCCTTTCTGGTAATGGAAATGCTTGTTTCAAGTACAGGGAAAATAACCAGCTGCCTCGTACTTGAGGGAATAGTAACTGTTCTATAACCAAACCTTCACTGGGTTTTGGTGGCTCAGTGCAGTTTTAGATTTCTAGCAGCATAGCGCTGCACAGTTAAGAGAAATCCCATTTTTTGGGGTGGTTTGGGAGCTGCTCTAGGAATGCTTTGAATGAAAAGCAGATTAAAGAACAGTTACCATCGAAAAGGATTTAAGTTTTTCTTTGGATTGTAGGTTGGGGGTTCAAAGTTCATTTGCAGTGAAAAAAGTTCAAAAGAAGTGCAAGAACACTCTTTTGGTCTAGTCAGATTTGTACACTTGTTAGTTCCTCATATAGTCTCTTTAGTCTTCTCTTTGTAGAATAGGATAAATTAGGTTATAAAAATGTTATCGCTGCAGGAAAAAAAGCAGATAAAATATCAAATACTTTACTTCCCCGGATATTTAACATGTTAATTTGGTTTCTAAAGTGGATGTGATTTTGGTCTTTTAAAGTGGATTTGTATTTGTTAAGGGGTCTAGTCAAGTTTGTATACCTGCTAGCCCCTCACACAATTTTTTTAGACTCTTTCTCTTTGTAAAACATGATAGATTAGGTTATAAGAATGTTATTGTTGCAGGAAAAAAAAAGCAGATTAAAGTATTAGATACTTTACTTTTCTCAGGGTATTTAACATGTTAATTTTGGATAACTCGTTATTCTAAATAATTTTTTTCGCTTGCATCATACACACTTTTTTCAATTCACCTTTTGATATTTTTAATCACCTTTTTATTTCACATATGTCACATCACAAAAAACGTTACAATAATTATTCTGAATAACATTTCAAAGCAGGATGTGATTTTGATCTTCTAAAGGGGATTTGTATTCGTTCTAAAACGTACACGTTTTTCCCCAAAGTCTGACCATCTAACAAAGACAAATGATATTCCTAGTGCACCAACATTAATTCCATATGAAATTTCTTATAAAATAACAATTACAACCTTTGCAAGTCAAAACTTATATTGATCCTATAAAGGGTAAATTTGTCATTATAAGGAAAAATGTGTCGTGGTAATTAGAATTATACTTTTGCATTGTGTATCTTCACTATTCACTAATTAGTACAAAGCTCATTATTTTTAAGTTACATTACTTATCATTCATCCAAGAATAGCATCGCAAGTAAATTTATAATCATTTTTAAATAAAAATTCAAACCCTTGCTCTATACAACTAGGGTTGAGGGATTCATCGTCTATCAACTAAATTTAGATAGCCAAAGTGCTGGACAAGTACATGACACAAAAGCTTAAATGTCTTTGATATATCAATTAGTTTGATACCAAAAAGACTTTGGTCCAATAGCTATCGGGATGGACTGAAGTATTTTTTAAGTGCAAGGTCAGGTTCTAATCCTTCGCCTATGTTCTCCCACCTCACTTCACCTTACCCATAACATATTTCTAGGCTAGACCGTTGTTATATATACATATACATACACATATACACACATATATATATAGTAAATCTTATATACAGCGACAGTTTATATACAGCACCGTTGTTATCGTTTGATTCATAATATGTGTGTAAAAGCTGAATTTCAAATTCAAATTTTACATAGTTATTATTTATTAAATACTGATAGTGTATCTATTGTCAACGTAGGAAAATTAATCATATATATATAATTAGATTAACTACTTTTGCCCCAGTAAAATTAGTCAATGTCATGTACATTTATGATTTATTCTCTCAAACAACATTAAAAGCTTTAGAAAAAAAAAAGAATAAAAGATCCTTAAACCAAATCGAAATGTTAGAATATTCTAAAATATCGATCAGTCAAGACTGTTCAAAAAAAAAAAAAAAACTAAAACAATAAGACTCCACCTTTACTGACCACCGAAACCCAAACTTCATCAAACCCTCAAAATTTTCAGAAGAGGAAATGGGTGGAAAGGGAAAGAAGAAGAAACCCCGCCCGAAGATCAAACAAGTATGGCGAAGAAAAGACTCATCGGCAGCATCCACGTCATCGCCGCCGCCGCCGCCGTGGGCGGACTTGCCGCGGGATATAACGGCGAATATATTGCACCGGCTGGGTGCAATTGAAATGCTGGAGACTGCCCAGAAAGTGTGTACAACTTGGCGAAATGTGTGCAAGGATCCTGCCATGTGGCGAGAGATTGACATGTATAATTTGGGGGATCTTGGTTCTATGCCTTATAACTTGGAAACCATGTGCCGCCACGCTGTTGACCGGAGCCAGGGCCAGTTGGTTGCTATAAATATTGAGTATTTTGGTACTGATGAATTGCTTGAATATATTGCTGAAAGGTATATTTTGTCTGATTCAGCCCACTTGCTTTCGTTTTTCTACTTTTAAGTTTGAATCGGGGGATTTTATTTTTCCGATTATGTGTTTGTGGTGTGTGAACTCATTTGCTTATAATGCTACTAATGTAGGCGTATGAACAAACTTGACAAATGTAGTTTATGTCGAAATGTTACCTTTACCTAGGATTGAAGGGCCTAAATAATGTTCAGAACAGAGTCATCTTTGTACTATGTATCCACTTGTACATCAAATTGACAAGCTGTCACACAATTAACGTACAACCAATGAACTGTTTGGTGTATAAATAATCTTTGAACATTTAACAAATGGTGTCTGCTTCAAGCTCTACATGTAACATGGTCGTAGGGTAGTAATTGTTGAAGATTCTGCGCCGATATAACTTATTGACAAATTAGATCCCATGTAGGCTGGTTAGTTGATTTGTTTCAGGGGTTGTACCTTTCCAGCACAGGTGATGATAATAGATGATTTGGATGGTTATCTATGAGACCCTGTTTATACTATCATTGAACTTTTAGTCCCCGATAGAATGGTGTTACACGATTCCTCCACTGGTCTTGATGGGTGAATATTTTTGGGAGCTTAGGATAGACTTATTTTGAACTGAATTTGTATGATCATTTCTTGTCTATAATGAGTTCTTTAAAAATACTTTAGAATTGAGTGTTGATTTTGACTTGATAATGTTGTCAAGTAACTGGAAGTGATACTCTGATATTTTGCATTTCATAGCATGATGAAAGGTCTCCGTGTTCCTCTATAGTGTAAGAGTAGGATATTACTGTTAGAAAAAATATTTTTGCCAATGAGGCCTTAGTCTAGTGGTTAAGGTTAAGGTCCCAAGGATTAGACGTCCTGGTTTCAGATCCCTCCTCCCTCCACACTTCTTAAAAATCTTAGCCTCTCCTGCTAAATTTTTCCTTTTTTGTTGAAAAAAAAGGTCCTCTATGTTCTTATGTTAATGTGTTTGATTTACTTTCAGTCTTAGTTTTAGGCTTCAAAGATGTTTGCTGGAGCTCATACTCGCATCTCTGCCACAATTGCTTTTTGTATAAATTTTCATTTTCCTTGCGATTGATGTTTAGAGAGACAGACTATGTGTCGTGTGCATGTCTTCCTTTTTATTGTCATTGAAAGCTATATCAACTATTAACAAAGGTATAATCTTCTAGGTTATTTGGCTCAACCCTTATGCACTAAACCAGTTGAATTGTCCTAATATCGTCCTTTTTGCATGGATGAATTGTATCTTTTTCTTTTGTTGCTGGTTCTTTCCATCCTGAGTGTTTTCGCATTATTTTTCAGATCAGGTCAACTCAGACGCCTTAAAATTGCGTGTTGTTATGGTATGTGTTACGAAGGTCTGATTGAAGCTGTTAAAAGATTTCCTTTGTTAGAAGAGCTGCACCTTATCTTTACAGAACTGTCGAGTATTGAAATAGTCGGTCGCTCTTGCCCTTTGTTGAAATCATTCACATTGAACCGCACTGGGCGTAGACATCCACGTGAGTGTGATGAGGAGGCTTTTGCCATTGCCAAAACCATGTCTGGGTTGCGCCATCTTTCGCTTTTTGGAAATGAGATGACAAACGAAGGTCTGCAAGCTATTCTAGATGGTTGCCCCCACTTGGAATCACTAGATGTTCGGCAGTGTTTTAATGTTTACCTTAGTGGGGAATTAGGAAAAAGATGTGCTCAACAAATTAAAGTTCTGAAGCGCCCCTATGACTCCACTGAAGGTTATGGATGGGATTCAACAATATATGATGATGACTCATTTGATGGCTACCCATCTGGATTTTCCGATCTTGATTTTTTCTCTGATGATGATGAATTTTATCTTGATTATGATGACTATACTCGTTGGGATCCCGAGGACTCTGACCTTGAAGAGTTGTTTGGATTCTACTAATGGATGGTGAGAAATGCTTTAATATGAATATGTCGCATGTAACTATTTAAGCTCTCTAGTTTCAATTTGCTTTTAACAATTCCCCCGGTTCTGGAAGGCAATGGCAGGTGAGGGAAAGGGGATTGATTACCTAGATATTGTTTCTTTTAATAAGAATTCACTTTCTACAGATGTACTTGTAAGATTTCCAAAACACTGGCATTTTGAATGGGCAAGAGCAACTAGTTGTTGTCCAGCTTAAAGTCCGTGCTTTTGGATAGATACTCTCTATACGAGCGAGCTCTGCCCTTACTATTCCCAAAAGTTAATTGTGCTTGTATTTGGGCAATGACATCAGAAATGGCATTTGTTTGGTGCTTACAGGTTCTTGTCAGCTGGGGCCTGTCAGTCTGCGATGCCACCCCATCTACTGAAGCTCTTAGGAAGAAGGTTTCAAAAGGCTGCCTTCTTTTGTACCTTCCTTGGCTTCTCGTTGACTCTGTTGATAAGCTGTTCGTTTGACTTTTATTGAGAAGGGGTGCTTTTATGTAAATAGCTGTATTGTGTTGCATTTTTTTTTTTGGGCGGATTTGGGCCATGCATTGGAACTGCTTTAAGTTGGAATCTCACACCTTCCCCATTTTCGTCAATCCCTTCAACTCCCAAATTGTTAAAAAGAACAGTGGCCTGTTTGGGACGTACGTCTACCAGTAAACTTTAGGTGAAAAATCTAATTAATTATTTGGGTTTTTGGATAGGAGTTTTTGAACATTTGCTAATCTCATTATACGGAGTATTCCTTAGGTAAAACCAATCACGCATCATGTTCTCTATTCCTTTCACTCGTTTCTAGATCAGTTTATTTGTCAATATATTGGTTAAACAGGTGCCGGCAAATGGACCAACCGTGGATGTTGCCAACCCTACCCTAGTCCAGTCCGATCAAATCCCATTATCCTCACAAATGTTCACCCTCCCATATTGGAAGCCTCTGCTTGCCTTGCACAAGCTTAGATGGGGAAAGATGAACATGATCCAATTAGTAACATGCATATCAGAAAACCCACTAATTCAACCACTGATAGAAGGTGGAAAAAGAACAAATGGCATGATAAGACGCCTTATAAACTGACTTGTGATTTCAGAAGCACGACCGTACAAGTTGAATACATGAGAAAAGCCAGCTCTAGCCACCTGCTTCTTAGTCAATTAAATTCGCAACAGATGCACCAATTTGCGAGTTTCTAAGGAACTTCCAGACAAGGTTAGTATGTAAAGTTTCCTCCTATCCTTTTAAATACGAGGTGACAAGGCTTGCAGCTTGAGACCATTTATTGCACTAAATATTCACCACCGCATTGCAGATTCAGCTTTTCGAACACATGAATAGAAATTTGATTAAATGGCCAGTGATAAAAATTTTTCTGTGGCCCTTAAACATACATGCCAAGTACAAGATGAAATCCAAAAACTATATCGAACAATAGAACCTCTCTCCTGCCAGAAAGACATTCTAACCTGCAATTCACTGACAAGTCAAGATTCAATAAGGTCCATTTGGCACATGCCCATTAGCAGTGCGATATATAAAGATATACAAATCAAGTTGCATCCAGACAAGGACAATTCACATTGCTCCAACTCACTTGGGCAATTTCCAATTTCTATGCCAACTTTTTCCAACATTAGCAAAGAGTAAAATGAGAAAGAAGAAGAGATGGACGGATAGAGAAAATGAACAAGGATAATACCTCCACATACTTGGAGCTTTTTCTCATTTCCAGTATCACTAACTCCACAGAAAGAGAGAGAAGGGGAGGGAAAGAGATTCTAATATCAGTCAGCATCATATGTACTAAAAAGCCATGGAACGTACATCAAAAATTCTAATCAGTTGAGGGGACAATTCTGGCAATGGTCACAATGTGCAAAAGTAACATCACAAAAGGAAGCCTCATTAAGGAGAAAACATCTCACAAGTACAAATCATTGGTAAATGCTAACATAGATTATCAAAGGCAGCCAACCAACTACATCCTCTCAGTTGAATATCTGACTTCAATGGCGATCTATAAAATTCCTGCACCAAATGAAGCAGAATCATGGTTTTTACATCAGAAAGGAACTATTTAACTTCATCATCCAACAAAAGCACTAACAGGACAGTAAATGGAATATTAGTGAATATGATTTGCTTTCACTCTACATGCATAATATCAGGCTCATCCAAAATTCAAAGTTGGACTCGTGCAAGAACATAAAGCCATCCAGCAAACCAAATTACAAAAGGAAAAAAGGAATTTATAGTTTTTCCTAGTCAAAAAAAACCAACTTAGCCGGTGAAAATAAAATGCTGACCAAAACCATGAATCCCTCCCACTTTGTAGCCCAATAATGCAAAACAATAGGCACTGCTCACTCAACCGCTAAATTTGGATATTTTGAAAAAAAAAAAAAGGAAGAGATCAGTGTCAAAGTATCAGAGTTAAACTAACATGATACAGAATTGACTCGCTTGTCAGTTCCCAAAACTTGCTCTCAAGAATTAATAGCGCGAATAGCAATTCGTCAAATTTTAACTTGAAAAAAGTTCAAGAAGTAAATTCCTTGTGAAAGCATATGGTTATTTGACTTGCAAATTTTATTGCTTGCTTTCTTTGATGTAGGTCCCAAAAATCTAACACTTGGAACAAAATCTTAAAGAAAAACAAGCACTCAATGCTTGACTTTACAGACAACATGTTACTATACTGGAAAAGGCCCCTTCTTGTGCAGCTCATAGTATTGGATCTTCTCTCTTCTTTGGCAAAATTAGGAAGAAGAGAACATGAATGTCCAAGTTGAAAAAGACACGCAAGCTTTGAAGGTAAACAGATACGTTGTCTAAATCAAAATCCTACAAAAGGAGGAAACAATTGTAGATAAAAGAAATTCTGCACCTAAATTCGCCATCCCTTGACCTTGTGACCACTTCAATGATCCGTTTTGCAGGTTAACACTAAATGTGGATAACTCCAAATTAAAACAAAATTTACAACCATCAAATGGGACCAACTAAATTGTTTTATGGTCCATACAGATTTAATATGAAGACTCTAAAATGCATCGCAACCACCTACGAAGTGCCCACAAGGGAACATTTAAACTAATAATCGTTTTCATCAAATTTTGTAATATGCTTCTAAGGATCTTTAACATGCACATGAGCATTTGACAGAAGATGCACAGTGGCAAGGACAAAGAGTCCCAACACCACAACTAGCACCGGAAATAAAACTAAAGAGAAGACCATATGAATGTTCATTTACCGCCCAAAATTATATAACTGACGAAAACATTCTTCACTAAATATCCGCATAATAAGCTGTTTAAAGATCTTAATATCCCCCAAATATTGGGTTTTTACATTGACCAAGAAATTATCCAGAGGAACAACAATAAACAAAAAATACAATATACCAATTTGAAATGTAATAACACATAAACCAACAAGCACTAGCCAAAAAATTCCTGTATTGCGTAGACACCAGCAAACATTTGCATCAAATTTTCAAAATGTGATTCACCAAATTTTCTTATAATGCAATAAGGGGTACCCCAACTTCTGTCGTCAAAAGACTGAATTTCACCAAACTTCAAATAAGATTATAAAAACCTAATCCACAATGTACCTGATAAATCATATTCTCAACTACTGCTGGTTCTGCGGTGGAGCATTAGGTGGAGGCGGCATTCCTGGACGAGGTGGTCCAAACACACCACCAGGTGGAGGCGGGGGCATACCGGGACGAGGAGGCTGAGACTGAGGTGGAGGAGCTCCAGGCATCCCAGGTCGAGGTGGTCCAGGCGGAGGTGGGCCCCCTGGCCTAAACTGAGGTGGTGGAGGAACCATAGGCCTCTGTCCGAACTGAGGCGGGAACTGCCCAGGCGGAGGCGGGCCCCCAGGCCTAAACTGGGGCGGTGGCGCCATAGGCACCGGCCCTCTCCCCATAGGTGGCATAGGCGGCGGTGGCATTTGCCCTCCAGGCCTCACCACCTGAGGCGGCTGCTGCGGGTACGAAATCGGAGGAGCCGACACCTGAGGAATCGCCGGCCTAGAAATCTGCGGCTGCATCATCCCCGGAGAAGGCCCACCAACTCCTCTAACCGGGCCAGCAAGACCGGGCTGTGCCTGAACAAGCGGCCCGCTGGGAACACCACGGCCCGCAGCCCGACCAATACCCGGGCCAGGAATTGCCGAAGCAGCTGAGGCAGCTTTAGCACGAGACTCGTCGGGAGGAGGAGGGCCTTCGACAGTCATGGAAATTACTTCTTCGCCCCTGAGGAGGACGAGGCCGAGAGTGCGGCGATCCTCTCGTTCTTCCTTAGTTTTGGAGCCTTTCGTAGGGGGCAATTTCCGGAACTCCTCGCAGTCGCCGAGGACGAGGTTCATGTGACGGTCGAAAGCCATAAATTTTCCGACTAATTGACGGCCGTCTTGGATGTGGACCCGCATCCGGTAGTTGATGTACTGAAGCATCTTGGAGCTCTTCGACATCGACATTGTTGCTGGGTTATGGCGGAAACCCCCGGAGCTGAAACTTTTGTTCTCGAGGGTTTTTCGTAGTTGTTTGGGGGGTTTGGGGGGATAGGAAGGGGAGACTAGGGTTTTGTAAAACAAGACAGTAGCATTGGTTTTAGACCAGCGTTACAATTGGGTTTAAATGGAATATTGGCAAGATAATTATGGGTGATTCTCTAATTATTGGAAAGTTTGGAGGCAACAAGCGGAGAATGTTGATCATTTTTATTGGTCAATTTGGGGCTTGGATCCATTCTGTTTCCGTTTGAGCTAATTACTATATGCACCCTCAGAAAACTTTTGATTCTCACTTTGTGTGTCTCATTGCTCATCCACAATCTTCCTACAATGATTTTAGGATTAATCTTGTATTTATTGACTATGTATACGTTAATACATTTGGATGTATGTTATTTACATTTGAATTTGATCTTTATTTTGACACATGTAACGTGCGTCAAAAATGTTAATGTATATACATTATCAGGATATTTAAAATTAATTTAGTTTTATGCTAATGCGGTGATTTTGTTAAACATTTAGAGGTTTGATAATACGAAGAATTGAGATTAAAGATTCTCTAGAGATGTAGGAAATTGGGTGAATTTCAATATTTAGAGGGTTTCAATTGATGTTCGCATTCATCATGATTATCCATACACTAAATAGTGAAAAAGTTTGAAACATATGCGTTGTATGCACTCACATTGCACTTCAGCAAATGAGGTGTTTTATGGCAATTATGTACAACTATTTGATATTGAATGAAGACTTTAATTATTACACTTAGATTGAGTGATTGAGGAACAATTATCTTTTAACCTTGAAAACTTATAAAGACTTAGGGTCTGTTTGATAATATAAAAAAGTGCTGAATCTGAATTTTTTCAGACATTCAGATGTTTTGAGTGTTTGATAAGTGAAAATCTATTTGCTGAACTTGTTAAGCAGTGCTGAACCTGTGTGTATTTTTTTCAGCACAAGAATCCTAACTGAATGCTTAATTCTGATAAGAATTAATATAATTACATCAGCTACCTTATCTTATCTACCAAATTTACCCTTGTTTGTTAATTATATTCAAAATTCTTATATAATTAAACAACATAATATTCTCTATCTAACAATTTTTAGTTTCTCTTTTCTCCCTTTTTAATGACGTTCACATCTTCTCCATACTTCTCATATAATATATTTCATATTTTATATTAATTTGATTTAAAAATAAATATTATCATTTTCATACCTAACAATTTTAAACTAATTAAATCATAGATTCTATTTCTTTTTTGAATGAAATGATATAAGGGCAAAATTGTCAAATTAAACTTATTAAGCATTCAGTTATAAATATTTATCAAACAGTATAAATAGGTTTAGCATTAAAATTCAGACATTCATATATTTTTTTCAGTACTTAAAATTCAGCAAATTAATTGTTTCAGTATTCAGATTTCAGAATTCAGACTTCAGAATTCAGATTCAGTTTTATCAAACGGAACCTTACTCTTAACTAGTGAATCAAAATTTGTAGAGTTTAGATAAAACAACCCCTCCCAACAAAAAAAATGGATGATTAGAAAGCAATAGATAGTATGAATTATATCTTAGAAAACTGATTTTATACTTTGGGAACTTTATTTCTTGGATTAATTTATATATGTATGTTGTATCATATCTCCTAGCATATTTTACTACAAATTAATGTGCTCAGAACATGCAAAGAAAAACATAATAGAGAAAAATATGGATATTTCTCCATTGTCATTTAGCATAAATGATTTTTTTAAAAAGAAAGTATATCTTTATATAAGATAATAACAAAAGCTAACCTTATATGCACTAACAATAAATACAACGCCACTGTTGGGTATATTAAAAATAATCAAAATTTCAGTTTATAATTTAAATTCGGGTCAATTATTATCTATCAAATGATAATAATATATACATTATCAATGTATAAAAAATAAGATTAATTATCATGTATCAAATAATAATAAAATTATATACACTCTCAGGTGGTGTATAAAAAGTTTACTTTTAATAAGGATGGCACTAATTGTGTTTTATCGTACTCTCCTAAAGTATATTCGCGAGACAATTGAACCCAAGCCCGTGACCGAACTTGTGGACTTAGCAGTTGTCCGAAGTGACCCCAAGCCCGTGACCTAACTCCCCCGTCCAGCCCTAAGCCAACTGAGCATGTAAGAAAGTACACTGAGAGGCAAATGCCATGCCACTTGTGATATGGGATTCGTATCCAATTGCATGTGAATAATTTTAACATTACATAGTTAGATAATAGGGTAAAATCCAACTAGCCATGGCCACAAACATGAAACAAAATCAATTGAAAACAGCCTCTTGGTCCAGAATTATTCTGCAATGTAATCCACTTGTGGGATAATTTTAATTTTTTTTTAAGACAACGTTGTTTTGATTTTATGATTTTTCTAACCATAAAACTGAGTGAGCACTCGATAACATATCTAAAATTCACCTAATACATATACTAAAATTTATTACCTTTCCTTATATTTATATACTTTCCCTATTTAATCTTACCTACCGTATCTTGTATTTATTTATGTTTTCTAATTAATGTTACATTTCGGAAAACATGATAGCTGAAGAACTATATCTTAGACAGACCCTTGATTTCATACTTACCTATACTTGGTAGATAATTTTTTTTCAAATCACATAGCCTGAATCTATTAATTTTAAGATGATTATGATCTTCACTTGAACACATTAACATATTGGAGTAGGGTAAGAGGTTAGTTATACATTTGATTGCCAACACAATTATGCAGTCACAACCTAGCTTAGTGCATTAACCTAGCTAGTGATTTTTTGATACTTCATTTGAGATTAGGCATTTCCTTTTCCAATTTAGTTGCAGCTAGTCCTAAACACAACATGCTTTATCTCATTATAGTTTCTTTGAGATCTTCCCATTTGTTTTCTGATCAGTTTTGCACAGAAGCATGTGTAGATTTATTCAAATCTCTGAAATTTGACATGAAATTTGGTTTTAAGCCTAAATTACACAGTTTCTGAGCGTTGAAAACTACCACGAGTTTTTCAAACAAATATAACCTAGAGCAAGAGCAATGACATCAAGAAATATTCTGGACTTTTCATTAATCTTTAATTTTCAAAATTTTGATTCCTCCAAGAATAAAAGGTGAATTGCTATTTTTTCTTTTACTCTTTCTCTTAAACTTTTTTTTCTTTTTGGTTTGTTTCTTACCCTTAATTTGTCGCACCAACTTATATATATGAGTATGGTTATATATAAGTTCGACCCTTGTAACAAAAATGAGGAATAATCCAACAACCCAAATAAGGGTTGGGGCCTGAAGTGGAACCAGGTCCTTTTTTTTTTTGACAAAAAAAACTAGTACGAATGCATCAACTTTGATACCTTGAAGGTGTTACCTTAGCACATGGCACATGCATCCCAATGCCAAACATTATCTTATACCTCTCTTACTCTTCCACTCCTTTTTCACCCTGACCTACCACAAACTGACAATCCGTCGCACATTTTCAGAACACCCCATGTTTTGAAATTGACACCCTCGCTCGATCACCCAATGCACCACCAACTCGTATAGCAGAACAATGAAGATCGATGTGCCCCAAAAAAGAGCCCCAAAAATAAGAAAAAGAAGTAGGAAAAAGGACTAGTAATCTTTTTCCATCTCCAATTGCCCTTTGTCGGCTCATTCACATTATTCTGCTGCAAGTAATAAGTGCTTACACAAGAAGTCCACAACTCGAATTTTCTCCCACTTCTTTCTGTTAGTATTTCGGATGTAACACTTGAGTTTTTGATATTTCCCTTTATGGAAGATTGTCTTAAATATAATGAATTTTCATAGTTATTATTGACATGGTATAATTTGATCGTGCAAGTTTCTAGTGTCACTGAGGTTTTGAGCTTTAATCCCTGTTGTCTCGTGCAATTAAAAAATAAGAATAAGAAAAAGAATCCGAGGAAGAAAGAAAGAAAGAAGGAAAAGTAAATTCATTTCAAAATCTAGGGATGATCTTGATTTCCAAAACTGTATACAGCAAATTGCCATCTAAAGGCATGATTGACATATATAGGGCTTTGGTAAAAAAACCCAAACTGCATTATACGACTTTTTTTTACTAGTGGGAAGTTGACACCAGTCTTTGGCAATCATTTCTTGGAGTGGTTGCAACGAACCTTGAAGAAAAAGCATAGAACTTGTAATAATCTTCATCTACAATGCTTCCTGAGCCAGTTGTGTCAAAGTTCAAGGAATAGCTCATGGGATCGTACCGGCATTGGAAGGATGATTGTCTACTTGTAGAACAAAGCATTTTCCTTTGTTTCTTGAGCTTCCTCATCAGCCTTGACAAACCACAGCAGTTTGATGATGGATTATGATCTGAGGCTGATGAAGAAGAACAAGTTGTGGTGTTGGTTGAAGAAATTGAAGTGATTTTTGACCATATTGCCATCTCTACCATTTGCTTTGCTTTTTTCCTCTCAATCTTTCCTTTTTTTGAGCTTAATGAAGATGTATGGACCAATATGTTTGTTGGGATGGAGCCTTGGAGCCGTGGAGAGGGTTGTGGGAGATTGAAAAAGAGGTTTAGCTAAAGATGTGAACAGGTGGGAGCTGGGGAGTGAAGAGAATAGGATCCATCTTTGAATATATATAGGGCGGTGAGGATTGAAAGCTGCATAGATAATCCCAAAAGAAATAGTTGTATATTCCACTACTTATTAAGATAGAAAAGAGAAAAGGAAACTCTTCAATGGCAATAGTGGGAATAAGAGCTTTCCACGTTAGAAATTCAAAAAGCAAAAGATGAAATTAGGGGTTACATGTAGATAAAGAAGACTTTAGTCTTAGGCATGCATCAAAAGATTTTGTTGCAGACTCATCTATTTTGTAGGATAGGTTTAGATACTAAAAGTTCAAAGAATACATTGGATAAGTAATTATACACTAAAGACTTTCTAGTAAAAGTTGTCAAAAAAAATATTTATACAATAACTACACTTATTCACTAGACCTATTTCGCCATCAAAAGACTTATTGGGAATAAAGCTCCATTAGCAAATGATTTCTAAATGGATCCTGAATTGATTTTAGAAGGGAAATTTCGAGTGTGTTTCGATAGTAGTTTATTTGTCAAATTTTATTTGATTTTACATCACAAACACGTTTTTCAGCAACGTTTTTATCTTTTTAATCATCTTTTTATTTTACATACGTCACATAAAAAATAACTGTTACAGTGTTTCTTCAAAATATTATTCCAAATAATCTCCTATCTATTTTCGCATTCAGTTTCTCTCTGACTTTTCGAATTAAAAAAATAAAAGCGTATTCAGTTCTTCTCAGTTGACATCTAATCTGATGCAAATAATTTCTGTGGATTCAATTTAATAGTAGGTGGAAGCAATAAAAAATAGGACGGAGTCAGTAATTTAAGGGCAATAAAATAGTGCCGCTGAAGTTGGTCAATCGGCTCCTTGACTATGATCTAGACCTACTTCGTCTGTTTGCATAACTGCCGGTGAAATTAAAAATTCATAAAATGTTTCAGATTAAAGTGAAGCCAGGGCCCCCAGAAAAAGGTTCCGTTGAAATATTATAATATACTAGTAATTTTTTTGGCTGAGAATTATTTATTTTCTCAATCATTAACATTTATAATTTTTACCTAACATAAAGTGCTAATTTAAAAACTCATATGTGTATATTATGAAAGAGAGAAGCAGGGCTTGTCAAAAAAGGATCTATAAGATGCATGAACTACATATTGTAATTAATCAATTAGTAAATTTTAGGTGATTAAGAATATATTTAACCTGTCATTAATAGGGTGATATAAATCAAATCATGTGGAACGATTTTCAATAATTCACTAATGAAATTTGCTTTTTATTTAAAAAAATATTAATTCGATAAACTCCTAAAGTTAAATCCATCGAGATTCGAGAACCAAATATAGCCTTACCCAGAAGAGCATTTCAGCTTTTGGGGACCGAATTAAGATATTATTAACATACCATTATGGAGCAATGAATAATTCAGAATTCATATTCCGTAGTTTGGATTTCATTGGCATCATGTGCTGGCAGTTGATTGTCTAAAACGCGGTTTAGAAGAACGAGAAAGAAAACCAATAGGTTCTCACTTTTTTTTTTTTTGGGGTGTATTATCACTCACTATTATATTGCCAATTCCCAACATTATAAAACTACGATATAGTCCTTGATAAAGGTGCATACTCAATCACGGAAGTCTACTTGCTCCTTTAAAAATAAAAAATAAAAAAATCGAGTGACGTTACTTCTTCGGCCCCAACCAAGGATATATGCATCTAGGGATTCTTCTAGCATCTAGCTACTAGAATAAATTTTCCTTCTCTGCGTTCAATTACATCTGAAAATGACTTATAAACCTTATTATGATCCTTCGAAAAAGTGGATTGATGGAGTAATACTTGGGAGTAATTTGAAACTTGCCTTTAAACCTTAAAAGTTGCAAGATAAATCTTAGGAAAAATGATATCAATAGTCTCTTACATTTTGCATTTGTAGTTTTATGGTTCCATACATTTATAATGCAGCATTTTGGTTCCTTACAAATGAAAAACGCGCTATTTTGGATCTGCGATTTATTTGTAACCACATTTTAGCAAAAATAAAAATAAAATCAAAGTGTCACGTGCCCGAAGTAGTAAGGGCAAAAAGGGTAATTCACCTACTTTTTACCCATTTGCACTTGAATTCACTACATTTAACATGAATGCACTTCATTTCCAATAAAATCTATCTCATAGCAGGAGCAATTATAGAATTTGAAAGTCTTCACCATTGTATTTGCAGCAGTGATCCGTAAGACAGTTGGCTATGGCGATTGGAAAAAAAAACTTTTAGTTAATCTTTCTTAAACTCAATCTAAATCGATATGAGCCCTAATTTTCTTAATTGGGTTCAATCGGATTCGTTGTACACTTCTAACTCAATAGATGATTTTATTAATGTGAAAAGCCAGTGCGAAATTTGCTAAAAGTCAGTTGAGTTGTCTATTTTGCCCTTATTATTTCAAACGTGTGGCGCATCAATGGCTTGTTCCAGCCAAAATGTAGCTCAAAATATTATTGAGAAATTAAAAAAGTATCTTTTTAAAAAAAAAAAATTTTGAGAGACCAAAAAGATTCATTTTAAATATAAGGAACAAAAAAAAATAAACACAAACTCCGAGGCACGATTGATATATCGATTTTTCTAAATTTTGATTTGAAACACTTTTCATTTAAATTTATATTTTTTTCGTGAGCACATTCAAAGTCTTTATTAGTTTGTTACGTTGGTTACCATCGTTCTAGTTGGATTTTTTTTTTTTCGCAAATGCTTCATGTCAATTTAACCTGAACATTGGAACGACAAGGACACACAAAATTGATCATTTGGCCTCTCCATGTGCTTTAATTTGTGCTACAAATGCTGTACATCCAGCTTCTGTCCATCACGTGACGGCCTCAGGCTATTCTCAATCTCCGGTCTCCTACTGTACAGTGTACTGTGTCTATTGAATTAGCTACTCCTCGTCTTCTTCAAAGACAACAAACATTGGAGTCCCACTTGATTGAGACTGTTGACCTCCAATTTCCATGCAGCCTAACGGAATCATGTCTTTGTCTTGGTTAATTATGATTGATAGGTTATGCAGTGAATTTTATGCCTTCTTTTTTTTTTTTTTTTTTGAAAGTCGAGAAGTTACTTATAAATTTTGTTGTGCCTGTTATTTTTATCTGTAACGTGTATTCAGGATGCGTTATATTTATTGATAAAATATTATATAGGTTTGATGTATTTTTCATAAAATTTTTAAGAGAATAGAGTGCATATTAACGTTTACAACTTTGAAACTTAAAATCCAATAATCCAGAAATTATCTGTCATTTTGTGTATTTTTTTTGAGAATCTAATGTTAAAAAAGTCCTTCAATTATCACAAGTTTGGTTAACCAAACTAATCAAGGGTGTGACCTTTAAATTACACTTGCTGCCAACCTTGATAGGTATGGTCAGGGACGGAAATAGCGAGGGACAAGGAAAGGCCACCGCCCCAAAGTTCTTAAAAATTAGATTTTCCTTCTTTAAAAATTTAAGATTTTTTTTTAAATGGATTCTTTAAAAATTTAAAATTTTGCCCCTATAAAAATTCGAAAATACTATATGGTATATGCATAACTTTAGATATGTTCAAACTCGTCCCCTCTTGATAAAATTTTCTAGTTCCCTGTATGAGTATAGATTAGGGATTGTTGGATTCAGTAGGTAGAGTAGTGTATTTGTCTAAAATTTCTCTCAGTATACACGTAAGTTATTGTTCTTAATATTTGTGTAGATTAATTGTACTATTTTTTTCTTGTATAATTGTCTGTATTTATTCTAAATCTTAGGTTAATTGTCATCTTGTATTGATATCTTGATTAAATTGAAAAGGACATGTTTAGGTACGAATCCTGAACCTATTGAAGGAAAATTGACCATGGTCCCTTGTTTTCATACGCAGGCCTTGTTTGGAAAGTAATTTTTCTACGTTTCCCTGAATACATTTTTCAATCACCTTTTTATCTCACATATATCAAATCGTTACAGTAATTTTTCTACAAAAATCCAAAAAAATGCAATCCAAACATGACCTTGATTTGATTAATATGAAGTTATCATATTGTAACTTCTTCTTTGAAATTAATTTTGCACCTGCTTATCTTTATGGACCACTAATATTTCCAAAAAAAAAAAACTTTATGGACCACTAAATAAATTATAGTAAGGCATGAATTTAAAGATATTCATTTGAACTGAAAAGTAAAAAAAAAATGACAATTACAACTAGACAAATGGATTACAGTTAAATTATTTCTCATTACTTTAGCAAGAAAGATGCTCAATAAAAGTTGGTCAATATTCCATTGATCTAAGATCTTCATACTTTAGCTTTCTAATCAGACTGCTTATGATTGATTTCTGTAATGACTGACAAATTTCGTCATCTTAATTGAGCTTTTTCCGTTAAGAAAAAGTTTTTTAAGTGATGGATTAAATTAGATATGCTGACGTTGATTTTTGGGGATGTGAGTCGGAGTGGGTCCATAAAACTTTGACAAATGTCTGTGATTCTGACAAATCCGCGTAGCATTTTCAGACAAATATTAATTGTGTTATCCGACAAATTTCAAGAAAAGAAAAGGAAAAAAAAACCAGTAGCAACATATTGTTCACCGTAGCCTTGGGATTGGTTCGGATGGTATCGAAATAGTCTAATTAGATCCCGAAATCATGTATTTGAATGACCTCTTTATCGTTTGTGTATACTTGAAGGGCGGGAAGTCATGTGTTTGAATGACCTCTTTATCGTTTGTGTATCTTTGAGAGGCGGGGTGCACAGGTATAAAGAGATTAGTCTGATAAAATTATAATACTCCCTGTATTAAAAAAATATATATGTTCACCATAAATCCGTTACCATTTCCTCGACTTGTTTTTTTTTTTTAAATAGACTTGTATGAAAATTGAGACTTAGGATAAAAAAGAAGAAAGGTTTCATCAGAAGAAAAGTTCTAGTTTAACAAGGATTTGAGGACGGTGCAAGTTGTTTAAAGTCAAACAAAGTAAAGTTTGGTTCAAAGCACCTTTATAAAGGAAAGTACTAAAATACATTTTCCAAGGTGTTACCTTGTAGGATTTTAGAGGCTAGAATTGCTAAGCATCCCAAGTGAAATTTACTACTTTCTCCGTCTCAATGAAAATGCTATATTTTTCATTTTGAAATATTTTAAAATATTTGTCATATTGAGAAAGTCAAAACATTTTTTAGTTTCTCCTTCCAATATAGTTCTTCCCTGTAATCATATGCATATTATTATTTAAATTCAAATTTTTAAAAGAGAAGCTCAACTATCACAATTAGACCACTGTTTTTAAAAAGTTAGATTATCAAAACATGATAAAATGATTGGGACGGAGAGAATACATTTCTTTACTACAAATTGAGAGGGATAGGAGGGTTTTTTTTTTGTTCGGGGGGTGGGTGGGGTGATTTTTTGATATATTAATGCTGAAAGAAATATAGGAGAATAAGAAGTAAAACCATTATCTTGTCTTATCTTTTTACACATTAGTCATATAGTTGTAGGCACGTCATTATTTATTTATTTATTCTTAGATGTAGCCTGTAGGGTTTAAGTTAATAAGCCTATAAAATTTTGCTAAGAATAACTTTAAAAAAAATGCTAAGAATAACTTTAAAAAAAATGCTAAGAATACCTATTTGAAAACAGTTCCTTCTGTATGCAAGATTGTCATGCACTCATTTCCATTTTTTTCTCGTATCCAATATAATTATCTAGACATTTTAAAGAGCTTCAAAATTTTAATTTGGGTCGTATAACAGAAAAAAGAAAAAAAACAATTTTCAGTCCTGTACATTCTTTGAACTTATATAACAACTAGCTGTTGAAATTTCTCATTTTATCTTTACATCCAAAAATAAAAAGTTTAAATAATCCTCTTACATTTATACTCATTACATTGGGGACTGTTTCTTCATGGAAATTTGCAATTGAACTGGCCTTTTTTTCTTTTTATTTCTAGTTTTTGTGCATCTCTCCAAGTTGTTAGTCTTAGATACACATTTTTCCATGGGAATCTTATTCAGTCATTTCTGCTACTATGCAATGAATTTGGAGCAATCTATGTTGGTATTTTTGTTCTTGTGCTTCTTGGTCAAACTCAGACCATTGTATATTAAGAAGATCGTAAAGCTCTGAACGATAAAATACAATTTGCTCATGTGCCACAACGTGCGAGGGAATAGCACAGAAGGGATTGCAAATTTGTTTCGGATTGTACTTATTTTTCTTGATTAAATTTTCTCATTTAATTTCTTATATTTATCAAATACTAATCCATCGACTTTACTTTCTTAATTATTTTTCATTGATACAGATCCTACAACGATACTGATTATGCTGATAATGTTTAGGTTTACCATTAATTTCTTCATAAATTAAAAAAAAAATTAGTCTAAGCAATAGGGATTTTCGACAAGCCAAACATTTTTTTGGGTCAAATTTCAAACATGGGAGCTCAATTTTATGAATTTCGACTCAAACTTATATTTTTGTGATTCATATTCTCTTCGAAATTAATCAACTACATTGCAAAATGGATTCATATTTCATTAGCAGTCATCTATAAATTGCAATTTCACCATAAACTTTCCATCCCCTTGCCAGTCTCCAATTTTCCCCTCTCCAAAACCTCGAAGCAGTTTAAATGTTTTATTCCAAGGTTATGCAGAAGTGAAACTTTAAAAATACAGTAGCAAGTTGGTTGTATTCCTATCCTGCTTAATTGTTTTCGAGCAGATTGTGTGCATATTTGCAGTCACTCGTATCTAGTTTCGTGTTTAATTAAGGTTACAAACAGTCGCAATGTCCCCTAGTATAAGTTTGATGATTATAAACCTATGCAACCTAAAGTCTTATGTAGTATTATTATCTTCTAGAGGTTAAGATTTAGACCGTTTGGAGACAAGGGCCAGTACAGTTGGGGTCTGGTACGATTCTGCCCGATTGTTATACTATTTACATTATTTGATGTACAATTACATTATATTATTGTATTCAAGGTAAAAGTGATATATATGAATAAAATATTTGACATATATTTAGTACAATATTATGAATATATGATGTATTTGTACACCAAAAATTTAAATATGTATGAAAACTGGACGAAATCCCACAAAATACAATCGTACTAAGTCCTCTCCCGTGTTCTCAGTTTCAAATGAAAAAGGAATTAATTGGAATAACAAAATTAAACTCTTTTCAGTTTACAGGAGCAATTATATTTATATTGCTTAAGCCCCCCTCCTTCTTCTTATGTTCGAGGTTCTTTCATTTCTTATCGTTTGTTCACTTCTTTAAAAAAAAAAAAAAATTCTTTTTTATGTTTTAGCATTATCGTAAAACATATTCTTCTTATTTTGACTGCTTAAATTTTACGTTTCAATGGCCAACTTTTTCACAACATGCCATTAAAAAATTTTAAGCATGTATCTCAACTAGCTAAATATTTCACAACCACATTTAGTTTTAACGGTGTTACAGTAAAATTTTTTAAATCACCAAAAAAAATTAACTGCTTTTTCCAAATATGCTCTTCCTTTGGGGAAAAAAAATTCAAGAATTATTCTATATGAAAATATATAAGATAGAAATAGCTTATGGCTTTACTTTAATGATTAATTGCCAGATTACACTAATTTGAGATGTTACAGCAGAACAGGCCTGTTTGTCAAGAATTGAAGCTGCTCGTGTCTTCCCTTTTTTTATTATGTGATGCATAGGAATCTGCATTGACCAAATTTGAAATTGGGTGAAAGTTTTAACACTTTGTCTAGGGGGTCATGTGCCTTGTATTCTTCTCCGATGTGCGGCTCTGAATATTTTAGGCAAGTCCTGAACGAATTTGGAGATTTGAACATGCCTCCAGTATAAATAGGTATAATCTCTACGCGCTGGTCATCTGAATTAAATTGAAAGCTATCCAAATTAAGATACCATTACAATAGAAATTTACTACTAATTGTCATTACTTATGGAGATAAGATCATATATTATATCTTTAATCTCTTAGGATTCCTCTGGTTGTCAGATTAGAGTACTTTTAATTACTGTTTCGGACTTATCTTGTATTCCTCTCGTCTTTAGATATGCGTAGAAGGTGGTGCAGTAGTCAGGAGAGGGTTTTTAGAAACTTTTTCGTTGTCAGATTTAGAGTTTGAATCTTGCATCGAACACCTGGGATGAAAAGAGATGAAGAGTGTCGGAAAGATTGAAAGAGAAAAAAAATTTAAAATACATAATGATATTCACGAATGTTTAGATTCGTATTTGGAATACTTCGTCTCTATGATACTTTGTTGCTATTATTAGTAGGGATTGCAAAACAAATTAAACTACTCAAAATTCAAACCAAATTCAGTTCAACAACAGCTTGTTTAACTTCGATTCGTCATCTAAACAAGTTGAAAATGAACCTGAACACTCGGATTACCTATATCTTGGAAGAAAGATTAAGAATCAAATTCTGGTGAAAAACAAAAACCATTATATTATTGACCCCGTCCATCTCCAAATGCACATTAGGTTCATAGAATAACTGCTTTCTTTCGAAACCCAAAGAGCTTACGTCAATTTTTACAATAGAATAACTGCTTTAATCGTAAAGATATTAGATCTTTGTCACTCCTACTAGGTTCATGGCACTCGGTCTATTGACTTGTGAAAAAGCAGGTAAGCGCCAAAACGGCCGGGCGGACAATTCCTCCAACAAACACTTGGCACAATCATTCATTTTCATGCATGTATGATGTACCCCTCACCATAGGGAGGAATTAATTCAGCCAACAGAGATGCATTAATGTCTCTTGTTTTGTCGATAGAGATGCAACAAATTTGGTTCGACTCCAAGAACCAGTTTCATCAATTTCATGATTCAAAAGATGTAGACAAACTGATAAAATGACAAACATAAAAGCCATGAACCTCATATTTCTTGTGTCCCACGGGCTTGACAAATAGATGGGTAGATAGATGCTGAGAATGGTCCTATGAACAAACAAATTGCAATTGTACTACAATTTCTGGACTAGATTTTGAGGTGATTTTATATCATCGAGTGGGATTTTAATTATTTACATGAGTTAGAACTTACAAGTTTTATTACCATTCTCTCGACTTTTAACATCTTCCACTGTGATCAAAATGTTGATGAACCGATTGAGGATAATAGTGTTCATATTGTTTAATTCTTTTCAATATTTTAGTCGATATTTGTTATCGTGCATAGTGGGTTCTTACTTCCAAGTAAGATCTAGGATTAGTAACACTTTGTCCCATCAACTAAAATAATATACATTTTGTCCTTCCAACCTAAAGAAAGCTATATATGTTTTTAGAGCCTCAACTCTCAGAACAGTAAAAGAATTTTCTTTCAAATGTATATTATTTTGGTTGAAGGGCCGGGGGAGGGGTGGAAGCAAAGTGCAATTACTCCCCTAGTACAAGAAGGCAAAGTGTTATTGACCCAATATATGTCACAAGGTTAGAGAATTACTAATAAACTTCACTAAGGTACGAATTGTGTGTATCATGATGAGGAAGGCTACAAAATTTGAGACATCGAGCAACAAAGAGGTATGATTAAGTTGGGAAAACCAGGCACATTAGGCCGGCTGGGTGGTGCTTGAGGCATGCAGAAGCTTAGGGCATAGGTATAATTAAATTACCACTAATCCAAAGCTTAATAAATAAACTTCTGTTCACGATGTTAGAAGATTCATGAACCAAGTAGTCTTTGTTTATGGAGCTTGACAACTGAATGTTAGGCATAGGTATAGGAATAATACAAACATGACAACAACTAAACTGCAATGCAATTGTTGCGTGGAAGAGTGATGGTTACTCATTAGGAAACATAGGTATGGTGCATTCACAAGGTCTTTTTTTTTTTTTTAAATGTTGTTTACTACTTTATGAGCCTAAAATACGGATTAATTACGAAATATTAGGACTAACATAAATTATTTATTATTTTACAATTGCCATTCTATCAAGAGAGTGGCTAAATTAGTTGTACCACATTATACAAGTTAGACTCATCCATTTTGCGTACTTAGAGAGCCACTACTTATATCCCTTCTTGAAGTTGTAACTAACAAGTATAACTAGTTTAAATGGATTTTCTCCAGTAGTCTTCTAATTGTTTTTATATGGTTAAGTAAGTTGGTGTGCTGAAAATGCATGTATAGATGAAGAATTGAACATTATTTTCTTACTCTAATCTCCATAGTTAAACTAATTTTTTGAAGGCTTAATTAAACATCATGCTTTCATTTCAATCTTTTAAGTGGTAGATTGTCTACTACACAGTTTATCATGTAGCATATCGTTTTGGGACTTGCTCAATTTCAATGCATATAGTAAATAGAACAAAAACGGGTGGGTGCAGCAAAAAAATATTCTTTTCTTTTGTTTTTAAGAATTTTGGTTGGTAAGGAAAAAGATACTGATTTTTGTGAACCGAGATTGTTATTTATGATTTATCCCATTGATTTGGCAAAAAGTACCCTTAAGTAGATTTGCATAACAAATTAAGGGCTGGCTACGAGTATCCTCTCATATTTTACTAGTTTTCTCTTTTCTGTAAATATTAGAAAAGCAAAATTTTTCTTCGGCTTTTCTTATTTTGACGATATGTTGCTGTTGTTAGTCCACTGATAAGTAGTAAGAAAATGATTTAGAGGTGTATATGCAAACTGCAAAGCTTTTGAAAATGTGACAAATGGATTAATTTTTGCTAGCTTATTAATTTTGCAAGGTGGAGACACAATGAAGTGGGGAAAGAAAAAAGACAATTTAGAAAGCAAAAGTGATGCACTCTTTAGTCTTGGGGAATTTATTTTATTTATTTATTTTTTTAGATTTAGTCTAGGGGAAGTTTTGAATAGTATAGGAAACAAAGTTTTTTTTTTCTTTTTTCTTTTCCTCAAAAAGATTAGCTTTTAATGCTCTCCGTGGAACTTGTCACAATGCAAAGCTCCATCCGCACAAAAAAAAAAGACATATTAATTCAATCAATTGCAAAAAATAATTACAATAAGATGTAGGTACCAACTTATCTCTTCTGAATATGAGGTCACTTTTTGTTGTAATTGTGGTTCATAATTTGATATGATCACTAGAATATAAAAGAGGGGACAAATTGTAAATGACTACAAAGAAGAAGAATTTGTTTGAATCCTAATCAACAATATTTTTATGGTAGGAATAGCTCAAAAGAGTTTGTAATGAAGAAGAAAAAAAAGCTTATATATTTTTCTTTTTCTTTTTTTGGTTCACCATCTAAAGTGAATGCTAGTATAAAGAGGTTAAAGAAAAAGGGGTATTAAGGGTAAGAAAATGGGAAGAAAACAGGGCAATCTTAGTTGCCAGATAATTCACAAGTGGGAGAGTTGTGTAAGGCCACATCCTATGAAAGAGCAGCAACAAATGTGTGAAATAAGTGAATAGGAAGGTAAGAAGTGATTCTAGTATTGCTGTTTGCCACAAAGAATAAGAGTGTTTGATGATTTTGAACATGGATGCTGGAAAACTTATTTGTAATAACAAGAGAATGGTTTTCCAATGTAAATGTATTTGAACTATGGAGGTGGAAGCACTTTCTGGGGAAAAGTTTCAGAATTATTTATCACATTACTTGTTTATATGTAAATTTGTTTCTCATGTCATATTGAACGCGCTGGACTGTTTGTGTTTCATTACAGTGTTTTACTCGTGTAAAATGTCCTATTTGTATCAAGAGAAGTGTTATTAGCTCTCTGCTACAAGTTGCTGCATAATTTCTGAACTCTCTGCTAAAAGTTGCTGCATAATTTCTGAATTCATTAGCAGTAGCGAGAATACTGAGTTTTCACATGCAAAATTGCTTTTGAAGAACATTGTTTTTAATGCTTCATCGGATTACTTAGTGTGGTACTTTTTCATTATTGGCTTTTGAGAAGTGATTATTGTGCACTTACTTCTTTCAGAAAGTATTACTCTTTAATCTAAAGCAATCCAATTGTAGTTTCTCAATTTCGGTTGCTCAAAAATTGTTCCATTTAGTGTTTCATTTGTGCCTTTGATGGTTATTACAGCTTCATGTGGTGAATTTTCCTTTTTCCTCTTAGTATCTTTTACATGCAGCATGAATCCTGCTAGAACTGTTACATGGCAGTTCTAAAGAACTTTTTTTTTTTTTTTTTTTTTTTTTGTCATTCCTGACCAGATGGGTGCTCTACACACCCGTCTGGATTTTTTTAGAAGAGCCACTTGTTGTGGCAATTGATGGGAGGCAATATTTGAAATCTTGACCTTTCACGCCACCAGCCCAAGGCTGGTGGTTTTCTAAAGAACTTAATACACCAGTTTATTGACTGTGTGTGTGTGTGAGAGAGTGGCTCACTTCATCTCCTCAAATCCCAGCTGTTGCGTTGGTTCCTTCATCCATAAACTCTTCGTGTCTATCCTTCTTTTTTTTTGGGGGGGGGGGGGGGGGGTAGACAACTAAGTTTCTGAAATTCTTTGGCCTCATTATCTATTGAATGCAGTAACATGTAGCATGAATTTCCAACTATAATTATAGTAGAATCTGATTATTTTTTTATGACTTTTTGAGTAATAGTTTGTTCTCCTGCACTTTCTTACGTGTTCGGTTGTCTGTTATGACTGCATGCTGTATTTATGGTTGACAGGTCAAAGTAAATAATTAGGTTAAAATGCAAGAAGAGCCATCCCTCAAGGGAACTTGACCTCGAGCAGCCGTCTGGAAAACAAGACGCAGATAAGGGAGAGAATAGGCCAGATACACGCGTAAGCACAAACGATATAATATTGTTGTTGGCATGTGTAGTAAATATGGGGGCATAACAAAGAAAGTGCAGGTTCTGATTTGAATGGTAGAGCAAATATTAAAGACCATCTGTTTGATGCAGATGGGATGGCTATGAGTGTGCAAAAGAGTTTGATCTTCATGAAGGCATGGAAGTTTGAGTCTAGGAAGCTTTTTCATGTTATAAACAATATGCAAAATCTATTGAATTTGCAGCTAGCCGACAATCTAGAATATCCGGGTAATTTGTTGATGCAAAATTTGTGTGTACCAGATATGGCGACAAGCGGGAATGTAGTACATTAGAAACTGCAGAACCTCTTGCAAATGCAGATAGCATGTTTAACGTTCCAGTGAAGAGAAAAAAGAGGCAGAATAAATAGGCCCTCGACAAAATCGGATTGCAAGGCATGCATGCATGTGAAGAGAAGGCAAGATGGACGTTGGATTATTCAGAGTTTCATAAAAGAACATAACCATGAGATATTTCCAAACCAGGCATACTACTTTCTAGATTATAGAAACATACATCTGGCTAGCAGCAACTTGATATGTTGCATGCTGTTCATGCCAGGACAAAATTGACGTATGTAGCAATGTCCCGACAATCTAGTAATAGGAAAAAACCTGAGAATAAAAATGATGGAAGCAAGGATTATAGTGGTCAACGTTTGGCGTTAGAGGACAGAGATGCACAAGCAATGCTTGAACATTTCCTGTGTATGCAAGATGAGAATCCTAATTAATTTCTTCTATGCACTTGATTTGAACCAAGAACAGTGCTTGAGAAATGTATTTTGGGTTGATGCCAAAGGTAGGCTTGACTATGAAAGTTTCAACGATGTGGTTTCTGCCTTTTATTGATGTAAATCATCACTTCCAAATTCTATCTTTGAGTTGGCTGCGCATTGATTGGAGATGAAAGCAAATCTACTTATGTGTGGCTGATGCGAGCGTGGCTTCGAGCAATGCATGGAAAAGCTCCCAAAGTTGTTTTGACTGACCAAGATGTGATGTTGAAAGAAGCTGTATCGTCTTTAAAGACTCTTGCCACTGTTTTTGTTTGTGGCATGTAGTGGGTAAGATTCAAGAAAAGCTCAGCAACATGACAAGACAGTGTGAAGATTTTGTTACCAAGTTCAATGAGTGCATCTTCAAGTCAATGACAGATGAGCAAATGACTCATAGTCATGGATTTGAAAAGAGATGGCCGAAAGTTGTTCAAAGATTTGGTTTGGAAGATGACTCGTGGATTCAGTCCCTGTCTACTATACAACGTTTGGAAAGTATTAGCTCTCTTTTTGAAAAAAATTATCCAGCGGAAAGTAATAGCTCTGTTCCTTTTGAAGCCTATTTGCTGTGTGCTTTGAGTATAGGTACTTTTGATTATTGCCAAAGCATAAATATGCAAGTTCAACACAGAAAACCAGGGCAGAAAGAGCCATATATGCAGATGAATATTTGACCTTTTTGAAGTGAAAATGCAATTACCCTGTAAAATTTGTGGCACTGGTGGATGGGCTAGAAACTTTCACCAAATTGCACCACTATAATAATAGTAACAATGACAACAAAACAAATAGATAAAGAAATGGAAAAATATAAAATAGATGCTCTGTTAATCCACTCAGCTAGCTTTATTTCACTGAGCCATTTCCTTTCATTTTATACCATATCAAAGTTATCAACTTAAGCCGTGGCACTGGAAATACTTTTAAGAGTAAATTGTGGTATAACATGTCAGTTGGGATTCTCTGTGCCACTATTCGGTGGTAAATCTAGTGCCAATCCCACTAATCACGTGATGGTAGAAGAAATTTAAATAAACAACATATGACAAATTAAATAAATAGAACACTTGGCATAAATATAGAAGTGGCACTGAATTGCCACTGAAAAAGTGGCACTGAGGATCCCGTGTGATAACTGACAGGTGCCGAACCTGTACAATAATAAATACCTACTCGAGAAAAATACAGATTTTGTATATAGCGGTGAGTAGGGTCGAATCCACAGGGACTGGTGATAATTTGTTTCTTCTAGAGTCCAAAGTATGGGGGGTTTTGGATTAAATGCTAACTAAATAAATTAACTGCAGAAAATAATTAATTAAAAGAAATGATTGGGGAAACTCTAGCCAAGGGTACACATCAGAAATGGTTCATGCACTGATCATTGATGCAGAAATAATTCCAACATTCAGCAATAGATTAGTTATAGTTGTCATGCACGCGATAAACAACCAACCCTTCCTTAATTTCTCGATAGCTAAGGTACGACCGTTAGCTATTTCTCTAACCCAAAAATAACCCTAGGTACGACCGTAGGATTTAATTTCTAGATTGCATTAATAATTAGAAAGGCCCAATCCTAACCAACAAACACGCTACGAGGGTTTGTTTAAATTAGATCATATGCTCCCCTGACATAAACCCAATTACGCCAGTTGCTACTGAGGTAGAGATAACGAACAATTACGGATTCAATTACCCCTATTTAGCAAAAATAGCCTATATGAATAATTAATTATTGCGCACTAATCAATCATACACAAGGCCATAGCAATTAAAATCAAGGAACATATAAATACCAATAAATGAAGAAAATAATTAAAACAGATTCGATCTCACAGTAATTGTCGAACCAAATCGTCAGTTGTCCCCTTGACTAGAAAAGTTTAACCACGCCTCATGAGAAAATCTCCCCGTTGGGGAATATTGTCGAATACCTGGCGTGTGTCAGAGGCCAGTCCAAAGAAAGAAAACTAGAACTAAACTAAAAAACTAAAACTAAAGCCCTAGATATCTTTTGCTTCTGTACGTTATCCCCTTCTAAAGCAACAAAAGAAAGATGACTAAAAGCTATCTAGGTGGTCCCCACACATGTGGACAAAGCCTCCCAAGTACTTTTGTTCCAAGTCTCTCTACGTTGCTTTCTTTGAAGCCCAAATGACCAAATGCCTTTCACTAGCTTGTGGTCCCCCACCAATTCAAGGGCCCAAGGATTGAAACCCTTAGAAGTCTCCATATTTTTCACAAAGTCCCTCCTTTTTGGTAGTTTTCTGCTTCATTCCTGAAATTGATTCCAAATACCAAATATGAGTAAATATCAGTAATTAACACAATATTTGTCAGGGATAGAAGGGAAAATTAATAATAAAAATACCAACAATTAACACCCTTTCAATTCCCCCCACACCTAAACCATGCTTGTCCTCAAGCATGAGAACAAGAAACAAACACCAATATTTGATAGTGGCTATTGCTCTATCCAACAAATTGCCAAGATACCAAGAAAAATAATATTCAAGCATCAATGGTCAAGTCCAAGAAACATCACTCCGGTTAGCTTCTAAACCACAAACTCCTCTAATTCCAGGTTAACTAATCTAAGAAAAAGGAATGACACACAACATTTATCAGCAAATGGTCCAACTATTAACCAAAATCTCAACATTAAATCCATAATTCGGCAAGCTGACTTTTATTACACACTAACACAACCTTCACTTTTTTCACATTTTTTTTCTACTTTTCTCTCTTTTTTTTTATTTTCTTTTTTTTTTATTCTTTTTTTTTTCAATAGTAACAAAAGACTTAGTCGCTATCCATTAGAGTCTTTTGACGCGAACTCCAACATTGGCCAGATGAAGGAGCCCGGTTACTCAGCTTCTATCGCCACGTGACCACGTACTCATATGAATTACTACTTTTTGACGCGAAAATCAACACTTTTAGGTGCAGATTCCCGGTTACTCAGTAGTAACTAATAGCGGAGTACAGTCAAGTTTATTCATAGCTAAAAATCACAAAAACTCAATATAACACAAGAACCAAAAGAAAACTTGCATCAGCTAGCCTCATTTTCAAACATGGAGAACTAAAGTTAATAACCGGACCAATTCACATGAAAATGCCAATAATCATTCCCTATGCCTAGGAAAGTTAACCAAAAATTATAAGAGTAAAACAATCATTGATATTCACCAAAGAGATGTTTTTGGATTCGACCACATTAACTTGGTACCCTTTTATTATTAAAACTTGGCAAAAGTAGAAATAGAGGCAATAATCCAACATCAAACCTTGGCATCCCATACGAGCTAATCACTAAAAAAAAAAAGAAAATGAAAATGAACGAAAGACACTAGCACCATAACTGCTCCCCCCACACCTAAATCCTACATTGTCCTCAATGGAGGTAATAAAGTAATGAAAGCGAAGAGAACAATGAAACTTCCCTGTTGAACAGCTAAGGGATAGGAGGGAATAGTGGAGGGAAGCCGAGTTCTGAGACATCCTTGCCACTTGGTGGGTGATGTTCGTCATTCGCTCATCTACGTTGTGAACCTGTGCCTCCACCTTGACGCCTACATGGAGCGAAGGTGCGGCAAGGGACTTGGCAGCTTACGACGCACAGGTGGGCAGAGGCGGCGCTTGGAGATCCGCGGCTACGCGAGTGGTTTGCTGAGAGAGAGGGCGGCGTCCGTGTGTGGCGGTAAGTGGATTCGGCTGTGGCGCGCGCAGGGAGCAGGGGAGCAGCGGTCGCGCGAGGAAGAGCTGGAATGGGAGGCGGCGTGCGCAGAGGGAAGCAGAGGAGAAGAAAGAAAGAAAAGAGAAAGAAAGAAGAAGAAAGAAAGAAAGAAAAGAAAGAAAAGAAAAGAAGAAAAAGAAAAAGAGAGAAATTGCTGTTTTTTTTTTTTTTTTGGCAAAAATGTTTCTTTTCTTTTCTTCCAATTATGAGGCTCTTTGAGCCACAGAAATAATTTCCCTTCTTTTTTTCTTTTTTTTTTTCGAAAAATTGATTTCGACTTTTTAAATAAAATTTTTTTCTTCTTTTTTTTTCTCTTTTTTTTTTCTCTTTTTTTCTTTTGAACTTTGGAAACTAAAGCTACGGTGATAAGAAATGTTTATTCTATTTTTTTTCTTTTTTTTTTTTGAATCTTTACCTTTCCCGCGAACGTGACGCGGGCGCGTCATGAGAGCAAGAGAGCTCCCAGAAGTTTATGATGTTTCTGATCGTGAGCTTCCTGCACATCACCACGCGGGCACGTCATGAGGGCAAGAGAGCTCCCAGAAGTTTCTGATCGTGAGCTTCCTGCACATCACCACGCGGGCGTGTCATGACTGAAGGGCACCTATAAATCAGCAAAAACGAAAATTGAAACCCAAAATCAGTCGAATTCAAGGAGAATACATCTAAACGAAAATGAACAAACAATTAAAAGGAACAATTGGGTTGCCTCCCAAGGAGCGCCTTTCTTTAATGTCTTTGGCTAGACATTATCATGTTTTGCTCATGGAGGATAAAATCTTGTGGCTCGTCTTACTGCTTCATCCTCTATATAGTCCTGATAACCCTCGTAAATAGAATAATCCTTGAGCATACGAGCTACGGGCTTCCATGGACTAGTGAATGGCGCCAAACGAGTCGATGATAATTTACATTCTCCATTCACTCCTCCCTCACTTGCATTCATTGGTTCAAGATATTTTGCCATCTCCACTCTCAACTTATTCCTGTCATGAAATTTTAAATTTTCTGGTATAATAAAATCAATTTCAGTAACAGGAGTTGAAGAATAGGAGTCAGGAAAATATTGATTAAGGAGTGGAGAAGATGTCACCGCATTTGGAGATTGTTCACTGGATTCATTCACTTGAACGAGTTGATCTTGGAGTCTCATTTCTTGCACTTCTGCTTCCTTTTCAACTGCATCTTTAAATCCGTTTTCTTGAAACTCTTGCAGTTCCATGTCATTTGGCCGGATAATTGCACTCTCATCTTCCTCAAGATTGATATTGGTTTGTGCGGGCAATTCTTCCATTTGAGGAGCCAATCGATTTATTCTGGATGTCAATAGACATAGTTGATCTGCCAGGTCGCGAAGGCTCGCTTGTGTCTCCTGATGAGATCGATCTAGGCTCGCTTGTGTCTCCTGATGATATCGATTTGTATTAGCAATTAGTAATTCCATCATTTCTTCAAGAGACATACCTGACACGGAGGATGATTGCTGAGACTCTTGCTGTTGAAAATCCATTGGCCCGGTTGCATAATCAAAATTGGAATTATCCCACCATTCTTGATCATACCCGTTTGAATAAGGGTCATACTGCGTTTGATATTGGGGTGAAAAATCTCCAAAAGTATCAAGTGGAGAACTTAGATTATCTTGAAATACGGGGCATGTGTCAGTTGAATAACCTGAGTCAAAATAAGTCCCACAATTTGCAACAGCCCATTGATCATTAGGAAAAACATGAGTCTCATAACCCCATTCTGGAACAAAGTCCAGTCTATCATCAAAATATGGAATGATAGCAGCCATAAAAAAAAATGAAAACAAAATAAACTCAAAAAGAAACAAATTAATCTGGCACCAGTCCCCGGCAACGGCGCCAAAAATTGACAGGTGCCGAACCTGTACAATAATAAATACCTACTCGAGAAAAATACAGATTTTATATATAGCGGTGAGTAGGGTCGAATCCACAGGGACTGGAGATAATTTGTTTCTTCTAGAGTCCAAAGTATGGGGGGTTTTGGATTAAATGCTAACTAAATAAATTAACTGTAGAAAATAATTAATTAAAAGAAATGATTGGGGAAACTCTAGCCAAGGGTACACATCAGAAATGGTTCATGCACTGATCATTGATGCAGAAATAATTCCAACATTCAGCAATAGATTAGTTATAGTTGTCATGCACGCGATAAACAACCAACCCTTCCTTAATTTCTCGATAGCTAAGGTACGACCGTTAGCTATTTCTCTAACCCAAAAATAACCCTAGGTACGACCGTAGGATTTAATTTCTAGATTGCATTAATAATTAGAAAGGCCCAATCCTAACCAACAAACACGCTACGAGGGTTTGTTTAAATTAGATCATATGCTCCCCTGACATAAACCCAATTACGCCAGTTGCTACTGAGGTAGAGATAACGAACAATTACGGATTCAATTACCCATATTTAGCAAAAATAGCCTATATGAATAATTAATTATTGCGCACTAATCAATCATACACAAGGCCATAGCAATTAAAATCAAGGAACATATAAATACCAATAAATGAAGAAAATAATTAAAACAGATTCGATCTCACAGTAATTGTCGAACCAAATCGTCAGTTGTCCCCTTGACTAGAAAAGCTTAACCACGCCTCATGAGAAAATCTCCCCGTTGGGGAATATTGTCGAATACCTGGCGTGTGTCAGAGGCCAGTCCAAAGAAAGAAAACTAGAACTAAACTAAAAAACTAAAACTAAAGCCCTAGATATCTTTTGCTTCTGTACGTTGTCCCCTTTTAAAGCAACAAAAGAAAGATGACTAAAAGCTATCTAGGTGGTCCCCACACATGTGGACAAAGCCTCCCAAGTACTTCTTGTTCCAAGTCTCTCTACGTTGCTTTCTTTGAAGCCCAAATGACCAAATGCCTTTCACTAGCTTGTGGTCCCCCACCAATTCAAGGGCCCAAGGATTGAAACCCTTAGAAGTCTCCATATTTTTCACAAAGTCCCTCCTTTTTGGTAGTTTTCTGCTTCATTCCTGAAATTGATTCCAAATACCAAATATGAGTAAATATCAGCAATTAACACAATATTTGTCAGGGATAGAAGGGAAAATTAATAATAAAAATACCAACAATTAACACCCTATCAATAACCTGTTGCGTGAACAAATACTACCATAGAATTCAAAAAGGAAGCCTCAAGTCAAACTGAAGCATGAAGCATGCAGGTTGTGTTATTTCTCCCACATATATGTCACATAATTATTGCTCTATAAGGCCAGCAGCAAAGCTTAATCATCCTCACCAAAAAGTTGCTACTCCTTAAGAACCAGCATCTTGCACTTCGCCATTTTCCAAGTCCTGTTGGGGATGAATTTCCTCAGGAGATATATTTCGTCAGGACTCACATATTTTATCGATTGCCAGCTAGCAAATGGCAACGAGATTTAGAGCAGACCATACATTGAAGAGGATCAAGAAAATTCCGAAGCTGATTGGTACAAATTGTTCTCGTCATCTGGCCAGACAGGATTTCTCATGAGGATGAAAATTAATGCACAAGCGAGGCAATTGACAACCCTCAAAAACAAGAGTTAGTAATACACGTAGTGTTTTTTTTTTTTTTGGTATTTTAAATGTAAAAGTTCTCTACAAAATACACGTAAAAGTTCTATAAATGTAGAGAACTTTTACATTTACCTTTTACTTTCCTATTTGCTGTTATATCTAGACAAGATGAAAGGAAATTACTTTCATCTACTCAACTAGTATCATTTCCTTCCTTCTCGTATACTTTCCACTACTAAGTACTAAAAGGAATATATTTCTTCTTCATTTCTATTTTCAATAGGAAGTTGCCTTTTAACCCCAAGGGGTAAAATCTCATGCACCAGATGAGTTTTGACTCTTTTAAAATTCGTCAACAAATTTTCTAGCCATGAAAATTTTCTAGTACACACAAACCTACGCGCACACAGACATAATACACAGTGAAAAATATATGTTGTTCTAACATGTTTGGCAAAACTTTTATAGTTGTATCGGTGCAACCGATAATTTTGTAGTATGCGCACTGTGATGGTCATACGTTAACATCTTATAGTGGCTTTTTATTTTTTATTTTTTATTTTTTTGGTTTATTTTGGCCTTCGGGATCTAAATCAGTGTCTTACTTCATCTAATTATAAGATTATAATCTCCTATTGGATTAGTTTTATCATGGCTTCGAGTATCCTAAAGGCAACTAGGAATAAAGAACTACAACTTGGGCAGAGGCAGTGTGGTTGTACTTTAATTCGGTTCTCTAGGGTCGTTGTACTTATTACGTAATTTAGTGTATAATAACATTATGAAAAGAGCGAGTAATGTCGTATATTTTGTAAAAATTAGGGTAATCATATAATTATTGGCTGCTTTTTTTTTAAATATTGATATCTATATTTATACGTCAACCTCCAAAAAGTCATGCATTTTTAGTGGATGACATTTGTCATTAAACACAAACTAAGAAATATAACCATGTACATTTATTTATAGTTTACGTACAAGACATAAATTTAAAGAATATAGTATCCTTCCCCAATCATATATGGTTAAACATCTTCAATGAATTAGCATAGGAAGCTCTAAGATTTGAGTAACATTTCCCAGGCATATTTTGGGTGGTTAACGGGCAATTGTTTCTCGAGTTCATATTCTTTCACCAGCAAGCCTGATCTACGACTAAGGTTCCGTTTGATAAAACTGAATCTGAATTCTGAAGTTTGAATTCTGAAATCTGAATACTGAAACAATTAATTTGCTGAATTTTAAACATTGAAAAAAATATATGAATGTCTGAATTTTAATGCTAAACCTATTTATACTGTTTGATAAATATTTATAGTTGAATGCTTAATAAGTTTAATTTGACAATTTTGCCCTTATATCCTTTCATTCAAAAAAGAAATAGAATCTATGATTTAATTAGTTTAAAATTGTAAGGTATGAAAATAACAATATTTATTTTTAAATCAAATTAATATAAAAGATGAAATATATTATATGAGGGGTATGGAAAAGATGTGAAAGTCATTAAAAAGGGAGAAAAGAGAAACTAAAAATCGTTAGATAGAGAATATTAGGTTGTTTAATTAAATAAGAATTTTGAACATAATTAACAAACAAGGGTAGATTTGGTAGATAAGATAAGATAGTTGAAGTAATTCTATTGATTGTTATCAGAATTAAGCATTCAGTTAGGATTCTTGTGCTGAAAAAAATACACACAGGTTCAGTACTGTTAACAAGTTCAGCAAATAGATTTTCATTTATCAAACACTCAAAACATTTGAATGTCTGAAAAAATTCAGATTCACCACTTTTTTATGTTATCAAACAGACCCTAAGAAGAGCAACCATCATACCGTAACGCTCTGGTTTTTTTCCACTGAAATGAAGTATTGCCAATCTTCACCAACTAGACCAGAAAGAGCACACACAGTCGAGAGTTGTGAACAAGTGCCATAATCTGCATTGTGTCCAAAATAAGCATGCTACAAATAGTTGAAATAACTATTCTAGTATACTTAACATCTCAAGAAAACAAGGAGAAAGGAAGGCTTTATTCTAGTGATTTGTAGCATAAATACTGCACAATAATATTTGTAACGAGTCGGGAAAAAAATTGTAATCTAGAGTCAGCTTAAAGAGTTAGATTAATAGGTAATGTATGTTCCCTGAACTCAATTGAGTGATGCCACTGGGCCAGTAATTGTGGATATGTAAAAGCGAAGACATGTTTTGCTGTTTATATAAAGCTGAACTTGTGTGTACCATTTTTCGTGTTTTTGCTATATGGTGTTTATGCCCATTGAATGAATCCTAAGTTGAAAGCTCTGTACAAGTGAACCCATAGTGCCTTCATAAAGCATTCGTGCTCTGCTTCTCTGAGTCTCGAAGGTTTGAGCAGGGATGATTGATCATTTGTAGAATGACTGTGCAGACCGTTGCCGGACGAAGTCTGTTTATGCATAAAGAGAAAAATGCAGTTTTGGTACCCAAACTTTAACACATGAGCAGTTTTAATTCCCAAATTTTGGACAAAAACAAATCTAGTATCCAATTTTCAACTATTGAGCACATTTAGTACCCTTGACGGATTTGTCCCAAATTACTACTGAAAAAAATTATGTGATAGTCATATGTCCGGCAACTATTGTATAAAAAATGCCAAAAAAATGTAAAATTTTCTTCTGAGACTAAGTTATCACGTAAAATATCCTTTTGATACTAGGTACTAAGTTTAAGGGCTAATAATTTTATCAATTAAAATATTCTTCTGACACTAAGTACTAAGTTTAAGAACTAATTATTTTTTCAAAAGGATATTTTACATTTTTTTGGCAATTTTTTATTAATAGTTGCTAGATATGTGACTATCACGTGACTCTTTCACGTAATAATTTGGAAAAAAAACCGTCAAGAGTATTAAACGTGCTCAAAAGTTGAAAGTTTGGATACCAAATTTATTTTCATCCAAAGTTTGAGGACTAAAAATGCTCATCTGTTAAAGTTTGGGTATTAAAACTGCATTTTTCTCTATGCATAAATTCTTACTGTATGAAAAGAATGCTGGCTCTGAAAACGTAATGAATACAATTAAAAGTACCACTAAGTGATTTTCAAACCCAGTATTCCATCATGGCTTCATCTAATCTGATCTTCCAAGTACTCCTATCTTGCACTAAATAACTGACTGAGCAATCAGAATCAAGCTATTTGAAGATTAATTGTTTTTTTGCTCATTGTGGTTAATTTTTGGTCTATCCATTTCTGTTGTTATCTTTGGTGTTTAATGGGAACTTATATAATTAAGCTTGATTCTTGGTCTTTTGTAATTTAGTTGGTTTAGCCCATTCCCTGTACGACTTTGCATCAATTCAAATTGAAGAATTTGCATAATGTGCAGTTTAGTTATCGTTAGCTATGTTACTTGGACTCGGGTGCTGGGGTCGGATACGGGTGTGTGTCTAAGTGTCATATTCGTATATTTGAAAATTGTAGGATCCGGAGATATGTGTCCAATTTTGGGTAGGGGTTCAGCAGTGTGCTTCTTAAACTCATAGTGGATAAGATTTTGAGAAATAAATTATTCTAAAATTTATGCACAATGATTTATAAAGTGTATTTTAATAAAAAAAATTTAATTAAATGTGCAATTAGGTTGAAAAAACCATAAGCTTGGTTAGAAAGGTAAAATTTTCAAGTATGAGGGGCTGAAATTATATTAAAAAATGCAAAATTATAAGGGGATTAAGTTACTTTCTTAAGATGATAATTAAAATCAAAATACAGGGATTTTGTTGCAAAATAAATAGGGTAAATTACATTTTACCCCCCTGTGATTTACCCTTTTTTTACATAACCCCCTATGATTTCAAAAGCTATACATAACCCCTCATAGTTTGAATTAAAGTGTCAAAATAACGGAAATATTCACTTGTAACGGAACTTCTAAAAATGTTGAAATTACCCTTATAAATACATGACGCATTAACCCCATATGATTTTTATATTTTACCATATAACCCCTTTATGGTTTAATATTTTACCATATAACCCCCTTATGATTTTCAAAATATACACATAACCCCCCTTGGTTAATACATAAATTTCAACTTTACATAAGGGTAATTTTGAAATTTTAGGTGACGCCGTTATGAATGATCATTCCCGTCACTTTGACACTTTAATCCAAACCATAAGGGGGTTATGTATAGTTTTTGAAACTATATGGGGGTTATGTAAAAAAATGATAAATCACAGGAGGGTAAAGTGAAATTTGCCCAAATAAATATCATTATCAAACCCTATATTCCTCATCCCTCATTCAGCGGTGCCGTCACCTCGTTTACAGAGCATTTAAAACGAATCAAAACAGAGCACCTTGTCAGGACGAAGAATGATTGAAATTGGCAACTGAATTGTAATTGAAATTGGGAATTAGTGATGATTGGATGTAATGATTAGAAGCTTAGCAAAGTAAGAAACGGCGTAGTTTGGTTTAGCGGTTAGAGTTGGTCAGTAACTGACTGCTGATTTGTGAATATATTGGTGGGGCCCGCGACTGTAAGCTGAACAGAATTAGCAACAAGAAATTCATTCTCATCTCTTCTTAAGAATAAGCTGAACAGAATAAGCTTCCAGAATCATTTCTTCTTGAACCATGTCAAGACGAGGCTGGAATTCAAGGAGTGGCCATAGTGGTCGACCTGTACACGTCCACTTGGATGTACATGGAGTTGGTGCTTTGCAAGAGGCTCATCGTCTCTGGCACTTCATCTGTTTTGTTTGCTCAATTTTGGGATTAATTGAGAGCATGATAATAGGTGATAAGTGAATAATTTGAGCTATATTTGAATGACATTTTATGTTATTTTTAGCCACTTTGACAATATTATAGGAAGAAAATGGGTTATTTTGGCTATAATTAATTTAAAATGCTCTTAAGTGTTTAAATGGAGTTTTTTGTCCCTTTTTACTAGCATTTTGTCCATAATTTTTATAGGAATTGGAAATAGACTTCATTTGTATGAAATAGGAAAGTTGATAATTTTGATACATTTTCGTATTTTGACTATAACTTGAGTTACAATAATTGGATTGAGATGATTCTTGTACCCAATTCTTGTACATCAAAATCTAGTTTAAAGGTTTTCCAGGTCAAAAGGCCGAATTATAGTAGCCAATTTCTATGGTCGAAACTGAAACAAGGCATTGAGCAGTTAAGGCTATTTCAGTCATTTGTCAGCCTACACAAATCCAAATGAGGTGATTCTTGATGCATTGGAAAGTAACTCAAAGGGCTACAAATATTCTGTTTTGGTCAAGAGTTAATTCAGATCCAATCATCAAAAAAAGTTCAGTTGAAGTTGATGAAAAATTGGAATGACCTTGAAGACTGAATAGAAATTGAGAAGCAAAGCAGGGGAGCAATCCGATCGGATTATGGCTGGATTCTTGGCCAAATTCAGATCAGAAATAGCTGCTCTCTATTTGCACAACTTGTTTCCTTCTCCAATAATTCACAGCTATTGATGGATGTGTGACAACCACTTTGCAGCTGTAAAAATGATGTCTGAAGCCTCATTTCTTGACTACATTCATTTATAAATAGCCATGGAGTTACAAGATTCAAGAGAGTTTGGAGAGTGCAAGAAATACAACTAAAATGTAGCTCTTACATTTTCTTAGTGTTAGATTAATATAGTTTAGGATAGTTTAATTAGTTAGTTTATCCTTCTTGTTTATTAGTTAGGCAAAGATGAAGAATGAGATGAAGATGGAGGAGATGAACTCATGTGACAAGAGTTACATTTCTTTCCAAACTCTTCATCTTTTATACTTGATTCTATTATTTAGTTAATATACAAGTTTGGATTCTATGTTTATTATGTGTTTCTAAGGTTTATGCCTTGGGTTTGGTTGAATTTTCTATGATTGTTAGTGTTTATTATTTGGTTATTTGATGCTATTATTTTGAGCAAATTATTTAACACTTTTGCTCCTCAAATCATGATTAATTTGGTACCATTAATTGTGATTATCTAAAGGTGTTGTTTCTTCAATGAAAATTGAGATTTAACACTAGTTCAAGAAGTACTAAAACTTATGGAGTACACTCACGAGAGTAGAGGTGCACTTATATGGCTTTAGTGGCTTGTTCCGTGTAATTTCATAGAAGAAATGAATTTGTAACTAATTTCATAATCACGAGAGTAGGTATGGATTAGTTATAAGTATAGTTGATTCACTATGAGAGTAGGTTTCACATGCATAAGAAAATTATGCTATAACTATCCAAGATAGTAGTACACAATGATCCAAAAATAGCACTTGCATGAATAGTTAGGGATACCATAACCTAAGGAGCTTTTATTTGCTATTTTCTTACATAAATTTAGCATAGTTTTATTTCTTTTAATTCATTGATCGTTTAAATAATAGAAAAACTTTAGTACCGCCGGTATTGTCTAATCTTTCTCGTGGGATCGACCCGATATATGCCCTAAACTACTAAATTGACCTGTATACTTGCAGTCAAAATGAGTATAAATTAGATTTAAACTTGTACACATATTAAAAACCCATCAATAGGGGCAATGGATTTGTGGGGCCTTTTACATGACAAATTGGGGGTAAATTTCCTCTTACCTATCAAATTAGTCATTTTTCAATATATTTTGTAGGATTTATTAATGATACCATCACAAATATTTATTGGAGGTCATTGAATTGGCTTGAGGCTAAGAACATGCATTCTTCTTGATTGGAGGTTTAGCTCAACAAGATTGGATTTGGCATTAATGTGATATGTTCTTCATTTTTACCTATGTGTCATATATTTCTTGATTTACTTAGAAAGTTGAAATATATATGAACTTGTTAGTTGCATTGAATCTCCTGAGGGCTGTTGAAAGTACTTAAAATGCTAGATCTTGAATTTTATCTTTGTTTTGTTTCTTGTGTTAATTTCAGGTTAGGAGTTGTTGTGTTGGCTTTTGTCATTGTTTAGTCCTCGCAATCTTGTTATGCCTTGGATTGGAGTGTGCATCTACTAGTTTAGAGCAACATCATGCACTTCATAGGTCATTTACCTTGTGGCGGCTACTGCTACTTCAGGAGCCACATTAGAAGTGTTGATGATTGATGTGCTTTGTCATCGCTATCAGATTGGACTGACTTGACGTCATTTGCTTGTTCTAATTATGCCGGCTTAGTCATAGCGATGGGCCATCTTGTGCTTGCTTTAACTGATTGCATTTTGTATCGTCGAGGACTGGAGTTTGGTTTGTATTTCTCTCTATTTCCATTACTGTTTGATTTCTGCACCACATGCAATGTGGTACTGCAAAGCTATTTTCCTACTGAACCTTAGTATAGCCTTTTATGTGCTAGGCATGGGACTGTGCCTTTAGTTGTCCGTCATGTCTTTGGTGATGTAGTGAGTCTTTCTTGTCCGTCACATACATCAAGTTGCCTTGAACACTAGTGTGCATAAAACGTGTATTTATAGTATTCAAAAGTGGTTATGTTAGGCAATGACTAATAATTTTTATTGATTTGTCTAACATTTAGGATTTGCATATGGGTATGGCATAGATGAAATGTATGAAAAACAAAGAATATATTACAAATTACTACAAGGTGCTTGAAAAGCCAAATCTAAAGCAATAATATTAACTCAATATGTTCCAGAGAACCCATAACACATTTTATAAAATATACTAGCCCATATTCAAAATACTAAATGACAAAGAAAGAAGAGAAAAACTTAGTGAAAAAAAAAGAGTTAGGTAATATACATAAACAATATACTAAGACATGGTTTGCTTGGAAGACATGTGAAGTAAAGAAAGTAAGGAAAATGGATTGATAAGGTCTTTTGTCTTTAGATTGATTTTTGAGAACTGAAAGTAGGAGTGGGCAAAAATATCTATCAAGCCAAAAACCCGCCATATCCGATCTGATTCGAAAATTAGGATACCTGATCTGTATTATTTGATTAGGTCAAAAGAGGGTTGAGTACTTGTTTAGATACAAGACGGGCTAGGGTCACATAATTAAAAATCCGAAGGTACCCGCCCCGCCCCGCCCCGCATATATATACAACTCATATTTATAGATTTAATTTAATATACAACTCATATTTACGTATAAAATACAACACATCAAGTGTGCCCTAAAACTCACCACCCTACGACGAGTCATAAAGCCACATATCCTCAATATAGTTACTTGTTTTACTAAATTTCCTCTTGCTTATGCAATCATCTACCTACATTCAACATGCTTATAGTAAAAAACATCTCAAAAAAGTCATAATAATCTTTCAAAGCATTCACCTGAGGTTATCTGGATCCAAGAACTCTATGCTTCACAACATGCCTTAGTGATTAAATTAGAATATTGCACCATGAAGAAACCTATTTTTAAGTCCATGGAGAACACCACTCAAAGAGCTATAAAGTTGCCTCAAGTAGTAGAGGGTTAAGCAATTCATCCTGAACACTAAGCATCGAGTTGTTACTTAAAATTGAGCAAGTTAAAAATGTGCAATTGCTGCCTCCAGGGTGATAAAAGGGAAGGAAGTATGTTTATGTAAGAAATGAGTAGTTGCACTCCTTCCATAGAAGCGAAAGGAGTGGAAATAATTTCATATGAGCGGTTTCTCCACTCCTTCCATTCTTCCCACTCGTTTCTTACATAAACACACTTTCACGGCCTCTCTCCACATTCTCATTTGTCATTCTCTTTCTCTTTCCATAAGTCCCTGGTCTGCAATCTACTCTTGCTCTTTCACTCACTCTCTCTCTCTCTCTCTCTCTCTCTCTCTCTCTTCTTTTCTTTTCTCCCATTAATCTCTTAGCAATCTAAATTCTCTCTGCAGTCACTATTTCTCATCATTTCCCATTTCGCCTTAGCTCTTTGCTCTTTCCTCAGTAATGATTCTCCCAATAAATTCAATTTTTATGATTTCAAAACCCTAAATCAATGCTTATTTGTTATTTTTTAGTTCTATTTCCGTCAATTATATTGTTATTATTGGAACATATTTTAGTAATCGATCTTTGCTTGCCTTAATATTGATACAATTTTATGATTATATTTATTAATCGTGAAATTCATATAATTCTACATGTAGTTTTCCATTAATTTATTATTAAAAAGTCTAGGATTATTTGTGTTTGTTTTTAAAGCTTGAAATTGATTTAGTAGAACTTGATTTGTTTTTTTTATGGTGCAAAAATAGTTAGCCAATTCTCCATTGTAAGCATTTTTAAAGGATATGTTATGAAAAGAGTGAGTAATGTCATATATTTTGTAAAAATTAGGGTAATCATATAATTATATGCTACTTTCCAAATTTGCTTTTTAATCCTTTACGACAGTGGTGTTCTTTGGCTATGTGTAAAATGCCTAATCGTAGTATTCAAGGGTGGTTAGACAAGGCAATGACTAATATACTTTTGATTCAGGATATGCATATAAATATGGCACATATGAAATTTATGAAAAACAAGGAATATATTACAAATCACTAGAAGGTGATTGGAAAACCAAATTTAGAGCAATAGTAACTCAAATGGTCAAAAGAACCCAAAACATATTGCTCAAATATTATATCTTGTGCATTTTTAAAATACCAAGTGATAAAGAAAGGAGAAAACAAAAAAAAAAGGAAAATTGAGTAAGCTAATTTACGGAAACAATGTACCAAGGCATGGTTTTTTTGGAAGATATATGAGGTAAAGGAAAGTTCTAGTAAACACAAACAACACAAATACACTTACACAGTGAAATGTTCTAGCACATTTTACTAAACTTTTATGATTGTATCATTAGTGATAATTTTGTATTATATGTAATGTGATTGTCATAGATTAATATCTTGTAGCGGGCTGTCATTTTTGTTTTTGATATTTTTGACCTTTCAAGATCTAAATTAGCGTTTGTTACTTCACCCACTTATATGATTAATCTCTTTTGGAATTAGTTTTTCGTCATTCCATGCCTATTTTGGCGCCATTGTTTGAAAACTGAAATTTGAAATCTAAATTCATTAAATTATTGAATTTTTAAGTATTAAATCAAATACATTTAAGTGTATATCACATTCAGTGATAAGTGAATAGTTTATCACTTATTTTTGAGGGCAAGTTTTGACTAAAAAATTCAGTACTATTTAATTAATTCAGACGTTAAATTTTTAATTATCAAACACGTTTGAACATTTTAAGATCTGAACCTATTAAATTTAAGTGCTGAATTAAGTTATCAAATAGAGTCTAACTTGACGAACAAACTATGGGGTTAATGTTAATTATTCAAGATATGAATACATTTGAAAGTCTTAGGGTGCGTTTGATAAAATTTAAAGTCTAAATCTATTAAATTATTAAATTGTTAAGTACCAAACCTGCGTTTGATAAAACTGAAACTTGAAAACTGAAATCTAAAATCTGAAACTTGAATCCATTAAATTATTAAATTGTTATTTATTAAATCTAATATATTTGAGTGGTTATCATATTAAGTGATAACTGAATAACTTATCACTTATTTTAAGAAGCGAGTTTTGCGTAAAAACTTCAGTGCCACTTAATTAATTCAAATGTTCAATTTTTGGTTATCAAACATGTCTAAACATGTTAAGATCTGAATCCATTAAATTTAATTATTGAATTAGATTATCAAACAAGACCTCAATATGATACACTTGAATGCATATCATATTAAGTCATAAGTGAATAGTTCGTCACTTATTTTTTTGAGCAAATTTTGTCTAAAAATTCAGTATCATTTAATTCATAAAGGTATTCAATTTTTAGTTATCAAACATATCTACACATATTAAGATCTGAATCCATTAAGTTTAAGTGCAAAATTGGGTTATCAAATAGGCTCTTGCGTTTGATAAAACTGAAATCTGAAATCTAAAATTTGAAGTTTGAATCCTTTAAATTATTGAATTGTTAAATATTAAGGTTCCATTTGATAAAATTGAATCTGAATTCAGAAATTTGAATTTTGAAACAATTAATTTACTGAATTTTAAATACTGAAAAGATATATATGAATGTTTGAATTTTAATGCTAAACCTATTTATACTGTTTGATAAATATTTATAACTGAATGTTTAAAAAGTTTAATTTGATAATTTTGCCCTTATATCTTTTCATTCAAAAAAAAAATAGAGCCTATGATTTAATTAGCTTAAAATTGTTAGGTATGAAAATGACAATATTTATTTTTAAAATAAATTAATATAAAAGATGAAATATATTATATGAGGAATATGGAGAAAAAATGAAAGTCATTAAAAAGGGAGAAAATAGACACAGAAAACCGTTCGATAGAAAATATCATATTATTTTATTAGATAAGAATTTTGAATATAATTAACAAATAATGGTAGATTTGGTAGATAAGATAAGATAGTTGAAGTAATCCTATTGATTCTTATTAGAATTAAACATTCAGTTAGGATTTTTGTGCTGAAAAAAATACACACAAGTTCAGCGCTACTTAACAAGTTCAGCAGATGGATTTTCATTTATCAAACATTCAAAACATCTGAATATCCGAAAAGATTCAATTTCAGCACTTTTTCATGTTATCAAACAAACCCTAAAGCTAATACATTTGATTACATATTAGATTGAGTGATAAGTGAATAGTTTATCACTTAACTTTGGGGGCAAGTTTTGTCTAGAAAATTCAGTGTCACTGTTCAATTTTTGATTATCAAATGTTCTAAATATGTTAAAATCTGAATCCATTAAATTTAAGTACTGAATTGGATTATCAAGCATGCCTTAATGTGGGTATTAAACAAGTAGTAGAGCAACTAGTGGCACTGCTTGTTGGCATGTTTAAAACCAAGCAGCATACTTGGGACATTATCAATTACTCCCTCCGTCCCACTTTGATAGTCCTGTATTCCTTTTTCATCTGTCCAAAATTGTAGTCCACTTTTCATTTGAAGAATATAGTTATATTTTAATTTTTCTAAAATACCCTTATTCAATGTAAGTAGTTGTTACTATAAACATACCCCATTTAATGAAAGTTGATTCTTTTTTTACCTTCAATTCAAGTTCCTATAAAGTTGACCCATATTTAATGTGAGGGTATTTTAGAAAAATAGCAATCTAAATTTACTTTTCCAACAAAATTAACTATTTTTTCTTAAACTGTGTGAAAAAAGAAACAGAACTATCAAAGTGGGACGGAGGGAGTAGTTACTACATTAGTTAGTTAGGTTGTAAAGTTTTGAGTGTCGTAGCTGGTTTAGAATTGTTTGATAATTAATACGTTAGCTGAGTCCAAAAGTAATCTTGTTTCCTTGCTTATATTGGTTATTATAGATGGTATAGGTTTGGAATTTGTAAACTATGTTCCTGAATGTTTGGGAAGGGGGTCCGCATGTCTGTGATTGCGGAAATTAGTTCCAAGTAAAAAAATTTCTTTATTGCCAAATTCTATTTGTTTTGTTTGAAAATTTTTAATGTCTTCCACTGCACGATATTTTCTTGTTAACACTTCTTGGGTGCCGCCATGCACGTTAAAGGACACCGTTCAAGTGAATGCCGATACTACTACTCGACCATATATCTCATTGATTAGATGCGTTAAACTTGCTGATGATTAATTAGATGCTGTAAACTTTCTTAGGTTCAAATTTGGACACTTTTCCTTAGAGTTATGAAATATAACCTCACGGAATTGTCAAAACTAATCAATTCATTGGCAAGTAATGCACAAAATCTAAGGATTAAAATGCAATAAACTTCATACTTTAATGAGTAAAGTGTCTAGAAATGAAGATTAAAACTAAACCCCGGGGGGGCAATATATTAATCAAATTCTTTTTTTTTTATTAACGAATTGCCTGGCCAGTTCGGGAAAATTTCGGATGGATCCCGGTGCCAGATCTTGGAACCAAAGCCGAGCCCTCCCCTTCAGAAACATAGGGAAGGTCTTGCAACGGATCTCGTCCGCAGCTGTTTTCAGACGCATGTGCGTGAGGAAGATCGAGAGGTAGTCTTCCGGATCGGTCGAAGTGTCATACAACTCGATGTTCGGGATCTTGAATTTCCGGGGTAGCGGGTAGTCCTCTATTCCCCGGGTAAAGGGCGAGACTGTGTAATTGTCCTCGTACAATTGCGGCCGCAAAATCTGCTCGAGTTCGTCCCGGACAGGTTTCCACTGGGGGAGATTGCGCGGTCGGCTCTTGACAGATCGGTCGGGGGAGCGTTCGGGCTCGTTCTGCGCAGGCTTCCGTGGGGAAGGATTTCTCGATCGGCCCCCAGCGGACCGGTCACGGAAACACCTCTCGCTGTCTCCGACCACCGAGGCTCGTGGCCTAGGGGGAGTTCGTGGCTGTTTCCTTCTTGGGGGCTGGTCTCGTGACTCATCCTTTGAGGGGATGAGAGGTGATTCCTTCTGCTTCTCCTTCGCCTTTGAGGTTTGTGCGCCCCCGGCTTCACCCCTCTCCTTCGCCTGCCGGACCATGTCTTCCAACATGGGGAGGTTCTCCGTCACCAACTGGAGGATCTGCTGTCTCCGTTCCCCTGAAAGGTAAGAGCCCCCTGCGTCCCGAGCCGCCTCGATCTCCCTTCACCGGGACCCCTCATAGGCTCCAGGGTCGGTGTTTTCGATGGTTCGCTTGGAGCGCGTTCTCGCCATCAACACACTACACTTCCCTCTCAGTTCCCACAGACGGTGCCAACTGAAGAAGCGCTGAGCTTCCCCGGACCGAACTGATCTACTGAGCTCGGCATGCTGATGAGGAAAGCGTGTCCAAACCCTACAAAATAAACGAGAAGAGGTCTATAGGATGACTAGCAGGGGAGCCCCGAGTTTGTCCCCGGGAGTACTCCGACGGTCAAGTTAGTCTTCCGGTGAGTGAAATTCACGAGAAGTAAAACAGTCAGGGGTAATTTGCCAATAGTAAGCGTACCTTGTGTAGTTGGTGTGCGTTACCATTTATACCCGCTCGAGAGTCCGACCTCCGTACATTTCGGGACCTACCAAAAATAGTCTCAATCCCGCGCTGAGGGGGAACAATCCCGTCCTCTGCGGGATTGTTCTCTGGAGCCCTTCGGAGCCCTAGCGGCAGTGTGCCCCAGGATGGTTCCCAAGAGCCTGAGGTCCAAGCCCAACTCTGGCCTTCCTGGGCTGCCACGTGTCTCGGCCCAGGATGGGGCCTCTGCATACAGCAACCCAAAACATCCGTCGCAAAACTATTAAGCAAAAAACTACCAAGTTAAGGTGCACCTTTAAGAGTAATAGTTTACTTAAAAACAACTTTTGCCCCGAGAGCTCTCATCTTCTCAATTATTTGTCCCCCTTGTTCCCTAGACACCCTTGTCTTAAACACGGCAGGGGCATTATCCACCACATCCATGACATCCTAGAATGCCAACTTGGTAAAACTCCAGATCAGCTTGACAATCTTCATCTTTAATACTGCATTATCATGATCGTGATCATATGACTCCAACTTTAGTTTGATAGTCTTATGATTTAAATTCCTCCCCTAATGATGGTTTCTTTTAGTTTCGTTTTCTCTATTTTCGAAATCTTCTTGCTCTAATAGAAAGATTAATGGTTTCCACTGCCTAAGTCCAAAGAATTCCAAGCTTTTGTTATTATGTAGGATGCCCTCCATCAATATGGATCAGTACTCAGCAAAGATACAAGATAAATGGAAGCTTGAAGCATTATATTCTAGTACCGTTTTTCAGCAATCTGCCCGATTATAGTAGATAGAATTGAGATAAAAAAGACATGCAAATACCATTCTAAAACTAACCCTACAAAAAAAGTTATATCTCTTCACTATAACAAACAACAACTCTTTATAGAGAATTTTCGTTTTCCAATCTTAGCCGTAACCGGAAAGAGCTGAAAATGGTAAACGAGGAACTAATTGGCAACAGACTTACCTCTAATCCTATTATTGTAGCACCTAGGATTGAGATTTTTTGAATAAACAAATCAATATAATTAGTTATTGTACTGCCAATATTTGTCTTAGTTTTGCAATTCATAAGTCCTTTAGTGACAATATATAATTTAAGAAAGTTACCTCAATGATTTAGGTAATGGATTTGGAATGAACTTATCGAGGTTTCCTCATAGAAAAGTTACTCTTAAGTCTTTAGTTGACATTTTGTTCTCCAAATCATTTGCTTGATTAAAGATAAAAGGAGTTTTAGATAGAGCCAAGGCTTGGAAAAAGAAAAAAAATATCAAAAAAATTTAAATTAAATTACCGCATTCTTGTACAAGCTCTAAAATAATTTGCTATGTAGCAGTAGCTTATAAAATTGGCTTACATGATTGAAGGAAATTAACATTTAAGCAATTGATTAGCTTAATTGTTGTAATAACATTTATTATATTGAATCGGATTTGACATTAAAAATGTTTTAGAAGTGGTAGTACTTATTAACAAGAAAAATTAACAAAAAATATATAAGGATGATAAGAAGAGATAAAGTTTTAACTGAAAAAAGAGTCACAAATAGTTCTTTCTATGGTGAACTAAACATACCTCCCTCTGCTTTTTTTTTTTTTTGTGGGTTTGTAAAAGTCAAGGATCTCCCTTCTTGTGTATTAGATAATATCAAAAACTTCCCCTAATCTTAATTAAGGAAAGAAAATTAATTAGTTTTGTCATAAAAGCTAGTTTTTCTTTTCTTCAAACTATATGATTGCAAAAAATTGATGACATTAATTGTATGCGTATCCATAAAAGTTGACTCTCCATCGCTTTTATTTTTTTATTTTTAGAGTAAGTACTTGTGTTTTCAATTTACAATACCTTTTATGTATTCACTTTGCAGCTGAGGGGATTTCTTGATTATATTATTTAATATTCATGTATATATGAGTTGAAATTTGATAGGATTAGGGGATCGATAATGTATGGTTAAAAATACCTCATTTTGTTTTAATTTATTTTATTGTAGAAATAGATACACGTTGATATCTTTATTTTGATAAGTGAGAGTAAAAAATCTAAAATAAAATCAGACATATAGGGTTGCTTTCGTTATTGCAAAGCTAGACTATGGCAAAGAACTTTTATATGAAACAAAGATAAAAGGCGGACAAGAGAAGGTAGAAGAGCTTTCATGAAGCAATGCAGGTCGATGAACAAGGAAATCAAGATAGGACATGTCTAAATAAACATGGAAATACAGTATAGACAGACATTAGAATAGGTTCACAGACCAGTTTCACTGTCATTTTGCACCATAACAACTTTTGCACCAAAAGCTTTCATTTTCTGAATTATGTGTTCTCCTTCTTCATTCAACGCTCCTTTCTTAAACACTGCAGGTGCCTTATCCACGAGCTGTACAGTTTGCCAAATTCCCAAGTCAGTAAATTTATAGATCTCCTGCATTGTCTCAAGCTGTTTAAGATATGACTCCAGCTTTAGATCAAAAACAGACTTCTCTACTTTCTTTGCCTCTTGCAAAGCTATCCGTACCATTAATGCCACTCCAGCAACTCCAGGTCTGGCGACCCCTACATACACCGCATGCTCCTTCATGTCCTTTTTTTTCACGGAAGTTGATGAAAGCTCTGCCACTTCATCTCTGTAAGTCCTGATATGTCCTCTACAAGCCTTACCACTCTCTGTGTTGAATAACTGCAAAGTTGCATAAGATCAGAAGTTGACACAATTCCCATGCACATTAGCAGAACAAGTGGGCAACTGAAGAAATGAAATGCTTCCATGTTTGTATTGCTGAGCAGTGAGACTATTAGGATGATGTACTATTTTCATGCATATCTCACATGATGCAGAGCAAAGTTTCAGTTCTCAGTGCTTTTTCCTTCAATATGTGTTTAAGGGACCTTTTTCTTCGTAAGTTTTACATGTAACTAAAGATTACTATGATTATTGTCAGTCATACTTTACAGGTGGGAAGAAAACCAGGAAGTGGCAAGTAGGTTAACTTTCTTTGGCGGTCAAAGAAAGTAGCTTTACTACTAACCAAATGTTTGTTTCAAAAAGATTACGCTAATTACCAGCACAAGATGTACAGATCACAAGAATTTACTTTTGGCAAGAGGCATCAGTTTTCTTTAAATTGCAAACTTTATCTAATAAGAAAGTTGACTTGCCATCTTTCTACCAATTCTCATGCATATAGCTCTATAAACTAAGCGAATCCAACATCCGTCTTATGCAATAAAAGCATCTATTATCAGTAACAAAGCATTAATTATCTATAAAACTAGATGTCAAAAAAGCAGCTAACAAATAGTTGAAATTGGTTGTAATGGAATTACATAATAGAACTAGCAAGAAGAGATAAAAGTGCAACTCGCAAAGGAGAAATAACCTTTGATTTGGCAATTTATGGCTTATCTCCAAGAGTTGAAATTGGCTGCTGTCCGGTAAGAATGCTAGGAAGCAGTTAAGCTAACAGAACTATTACATAATAAAACAACCAGGAAAAAAAAGAAGAAAAACCCCCTAAAAATACATCAAGAAACCTTCATATTGACACTCCTCTTCAATATCGCCTTTTTCTGAACAAGAAGAAGAAGCCCCGAAAATTCTGTAGAGTGTTAAAGAGCAATAAAAAAGAAACATAGCAAAAGCTATCACGGCGGTGATGGTCATTAGAAACTGCCGGATAATCCATTAGAAATTGAATAAAAGAACTAACTTGCCCAATGTGATGGTATCGAGCAAGACTGTGGCTATGGGAGTAAACCAACAGCAAGAATGTTACAGATTCTTTCTTAGAATTTAACGAAATGAGAAATAATCAGAAACCAACTCAATGTTGATATATTGATAATGGCTAATGAGTTTACAAAATATGGTGGGAAGAGATACAGAAGATGAATAAGAAAAGAGAAGGAAACTTGGGGAAAGGAAAAAGAAATTGGGAATGGTCCCAATCTCTTTGATTACAAAAGCATTCTTCTATGCCATCACTCAAATCTTTCCTATATAAAGTAGGACTAATAACTAACTCCTCAGTACTACCAATCCAACTTGGACATGTGGCCTTCTTATGCCAAATTCAGTTATAGGACCACTTGCTAATGAACTCACGTTTCTTGAGCTGATTTTCAGTAAAGGCGTGATTCTGATTCCACGCCTTCTGTTGCGCCTCTTCACCACTTTTCACGTCTTCCTCCATAGAAACATGCCTTCAGCTAACTTTCTTCAGTTTAAGTCTCTATTATATGACAATTGCTCCCCCTTCAATCAATCTTGACCTCAAGATTGGAATTCAGGAAACTCCCTCTAACCAAAAAGCAGGGACATTGGTCAAATCAAAAGGCATAACCTTGAATTTATACAACCCCTGATGAGTTCTAAATGTAGTTTTATGCCTATCCTCCACTTTGACTCTTATTTGGTGATAGCCTACCCTCGGATCAATTTTAGTAAAGTACTTGGCTCCTTGCAATTCATCTATAAGTTCATCAATTAAGGGCAAAGGGCATAGGAAACTTATCCTTCACTATAAGCTCATTGAGTTGCTTGTAGTCCACATAGAATCTCCAACTGCCATCATTCTTTTTCATCAATAGTATTGGGGGTGCAAAAGAGCTGTTACTGGGCTAACTGATCCCCATCTGCAACATTTCCTGCACTGATCTTTCGATTTCAGATTTTTGCACATAGGGGCACCTATAAGGTCTGACCTGAAATGGCTTAGCCCCATCTTTCAATGGAATTCCATGGTCATGACTCATCGTGGAAGGTAGTCCTTTAGGTTTAGCAAACACATCATCGTATTGGCTCAAGATCCTTTCCATGTCTGTTGAGATCTCCTTCTATACTCCTGGTCCCTCTTCTACCATATATAGTTGGGCAGTAATCCCATATACTTGTTTCTTTCTCCATTTTTCCAACCTGCTACCCTTAGTAACCTTGAGGTTTAGTTTTCCAATCTCTCCTTTAAGCATTACCAGTTCATTCCCTCAATGGAATTTAATAGTCAATCCCTTAAAATCAAATTCATAGCCAACCAGTCAACTCCCAACACCATATCACAACTTCCCAGTTTTAGAGTATTGAAAGGATGTGAGAAGTTATTCCCCTGTACCATCCATCTTAGAGGTTTACTAAGCTGCCTGGATTCCAATTTTTCTCCATTAGCTACATTGACTACCAAAGAAGTTCCAGTCACTGTTAGTTGAAGGTGTGTAGCTAGCCTTTCATCAAGGAAACAATGAGTACTACCACTATCCACCAATATCAAAACCTCCCTTTCTCCCTTTTAGTTTAATAGTTTTATGTTCATTTCTACTAGCCAGTGCATTAATGGATACCCCTATCTTCTCCTTACTTACTTCCCCTTCAATACAGTCACAAAACTCTTCACATTGTTCCTCTGTGATTTCAGTATTGTCAGTGTGTTCATCCACTAAGATAAACTGCATCTGAGCTTGTTTGCAGAAATTGCCCAGAGTATAAGGTTCCGCATACTTATAATACGACCCCTTCTCTCTCCTATAACTGAATTCTGATGGAGTAATCTTTTTAAATTGTTCAGATGAAGGACTCTCTCCCTTATGACTTCTGTTGTTAAAATTTTCAATCCTCTTATAATGATCATTAGCCCATCTGGATTTCATCTGAGAATTAGGAGTTTGTCTAATACCAACTGGTGATGCAGAATAATTTTGGGTTACAACTTTCTATGTCCTTTTAATAGCTTCCAAATTCTTTTCCTGTAATTTGGCAACCTCTATAGCATCTGCTAGACTCTGGGGTTTGGCTATATTTACCATGTTTACCATTTCTTCTTTAAGTCCACCTGAGAAACAAGATTTATAATAAGAATCAGATTGTCCTGGGAGAGAAGGCATTACCAGTGATTTTAGTAGTTCAAACTTCTCCAAGTACTCAGCCACACTTCCAATCTAAGTCAATTTGTTGAACTCTTCAGTGGCTTCTTCTGAAGATCCTCCTCCAGATCTCTCATAGATAGTTGCTGATAACTTCTTCCAAGCAACTATCTCTCTCTCACGATACATCCCATGGAACTAGACATCTGCTCTGTCTCTGAAATATAGTTGAGCAATATCTGATTTCAATTCATCCTCTACTCCGTGGATCTGGAAATATTTATTTGCTCTTCTAACCCATTCCCCGGGGTTATCTCCATCAAACATAGAGAAATCCATTTTTGGGTAACTTAGAGTTCCCCCTTCCTTCCAGTTTCTCAGGTCTTTCCTTAGTCAAATCAATCCTCTGATCATGTCCAGAGATATACGTCTCTACTTCTTTTCCTTTATCATTCAGCTTGGCCATGATCTGGGCCATCATGTTCATCATTCCTTCATACTTATGATCCAGACCTTTGATAACCTTTTCAGTGTTCTCTTGCCTATGTTCCATTGTCCTCACAGCCTGCTCCAGCCCATCATTTCTATTGGCAAACGTACGTACTGCACTTCCCAACTTAGTTGTTGAGCTTTCCTCAGCATTTTATCCTACGTTTTAGTCATCCCAATGGCTCGTAGCCGTTGCTCTGATACCACTGTGATGGTATCGAGCAAAACTGTGGATATGGGAGTAAACCGACAGCAAGAATAACACAGATTCTTTCTTAGAATTTAACAAAAATGAGAAATAATCAGAAACCAGCTCAACGTTGATATATTGATAATGGCTAATGAGTTTACAAGATATGGCGGGAAGAGATACAAAAGATGAACAAGAAAAGAGAAGGAAACTTGGGGAAAGGGAAAAGAAATTGGGAATGGTCCCAATCTGTTTGATTACAAAAGCATTCTCCCCTGCCATCACCCAAATCTTTCCTACATAAAATGAGACTAATAACTAACTCCTCATTACTACCAATCCAACTTGGACACGTGGCCTTCTTGTGCCAAATTCAGTTGTAGGACCACTTGTTGATGAACTCGCATTTCTTGAGCTGATTTTTAGTAAAGGCATGATTCTGATTCCACGCCTTCTACTGCGCCTCTTCACCACTTTTCACGACTTCCTTCATAGAAACACGCCTTCATCTAACTTTCTTCAGTTTAAGTCTCTGTTATATGACACATAATTAGCACGATTACGAATACCAGATCTGTGACGCCCCCACTTCTCCCTAAGGCGAACCAAAGGGTATCCGCAGGACGCCTGCCCAGCTCTCGCCAGGACTCACTACAATCCATTATTCAAAAGCTCGAAATACTTTAAGTAACTTCAATACATAATTAAAGTACTTCAAATATCTCACACTTACAATTATGCAGCTTTCAAGCTTAAATACAACCCAACGGAAAAGGGTACAATAGCCATCCGTTATAATCTAATTTAAAGTCTTCAAAAGAAAATAATCTAGTACTACTCACGAGCACCCTTGGTCTCGAACCCTGTAAAAGAAAACCACAACGTGGGATGAGCTACACAGCCCAGTGAGGTTCCAAGACACTCTAACAATTCAAATAAATCAAGTAAGTTGGGCATATCATATGCATGGTTCAAGACATTGGCATGTATAGTTCACGAGTGATTGGAGCTTATTACAGGCATAGCTCAGGATTTCATATTAGCATTTTAGCATGAAACAATTATCATGATACCAGGTAAACATATACTGTAGGATACGGTGTTCCAGTGGAACTCTGTCGGTCAACTGCACCTTATGACTTCCGGATCCCCTCGGTTTGACTGGCCATCACCTTATCCCTCCAGTGGTAATACTCGAGTATACCGAAACGGTTGTCCAGGGCTCCAACCTACCCGACCGAGCCCAGTCCTGGCTCGAGTAGGTCAGTAACCGAGGCAGGGCCCAAGTTCAGCTTATAGCTTACAACATGCACAGGTAACCAAGTAATTCGACAAAAATAAAATTCATCATTTGAATAGGTCGAGTGAGGTAAAGTACACACTCGCCTAACAATGATGGACAACTTCATATAACATGTGATTCATGATAATCAAGTAAGCAAGTAACCACATAGATTATAAAACGGTAAGTAAACACGGTTAACAGTAAACGGTAAACGGTTAACGGTGGTAATTACGGTTAATTGGTAGACATATGTCATTTTAATAGGCCGTCATTGGCCGTTTTCCACTTTTACCACGTAAGAGTCAGGGAGATTCACTCCAACCGATTTATGCTGCCATAGCATAATTAATCATGTAAACACATCATGTATATATGCTCTCCAAGCATTTCAAATCTAGCATTTCAAATAATCACATAAATATGCTCTTTAAGCATTTCATATCGAATAGTTCAAATATACATACTTCAAGTATTTCATGTCGAGCAATTCAAGTATACATACTTCAAGTATTTCATGTCGAGCAATTCAAGTATACCTCATTCGAATATGCATGAGTGTGGTAAATTCTTATCATATAGCACTTAACACTTAATGACCATGGGTTAAGCATGTCATAGACTTATTCCAATTACGTATTCCTATATGGAACACTCACCTATTGCAACAAGAGAGTAAATACTCAAACAAGTGTCTAGGCGTCCACTTCGAGTTCTTCTTGAAGGTCCCCTTGAGCGCCTGAGCAAATAACCATTAACTATTATACACTAACACTTAGAACTCCTACTTATCAAAGAAGGTTGTACAATCTAAAGGGAATTCATGAATTGGGCCTGAATTATTAATAATCGAGGCTCAAGAGAAAACGAAAAGTTTCCAGATTCGGTGAGCGAATTTTGGGGCATCATTTGCATATCAAAATGGTCTTAGAATATCACCAAATTTTGCACAATTAAACCTCCATATGAGGACCACTCCTCTATCAAATTTCAATTGAAATTTCACACGGAAAGGTAGTTAATTAAACCATCAAAGTTCAAGAAATTTCCCAAGGCAAAACTGTCTTTTAGCTCTTCTTTCTTTTTAAACATTTTGTCCAATGCAACCAACCCAAATCTGGTTTATTTGTAAAACAAAGTCCAAGGAGCATCTAATATAAAGTTTGGTAGATGTTGGACATCAAAGTTTTCAAAACAACAAGTCCCAAATCAAGCTAGGCCATTCAACTAGTCAAAAGAGGATTTTTACTCACTGCATCAGTTTCGAAATATGGCCACAACTCACTCAATTCAACTTGGAATCGAGCATGGTTGATGGCGTTGGAAAGCTCTCACATAAAGCTGAATTTTCTCAGAAGAAACCATTTTCAAATTCCATTCACAAACAGCTCGTTTTTGAGCATCAAGAAGCAATTTCTGTCCTGTCTCCTGGAGAGCAACGAAACAGGGCAGTGATTTTCAAACGAATGGTGTGGCTTACTCAAGTGGAACCAGAACGTGCATTTGGTACCAATGGAAAGTTGGGAATGTCTAGTTTCCATTGCTACAAACGGCACTTGATTTCGACATCGGAGCAAATAGTTATGGCCGATACAAAATGACTGCCTGGGCAATACGGGATTCATTTTCCAGTTTTGCTAACTTTGGAAATCAACTCATTTGACTAACCAAATCATGTTATTTTTCAATGAAATTTTGTACACACTCACAATAACATGTAAACAACATAATCAGGTCATTAGAACCTCAAAATTTTGCACACAAATGGTCGGACAAGGCAGGGGTAAAACGGTCACTTTTGCTTCTTGTACCCAATGAAGTTTCTATCAATTACACACCATTAATCCATCATTTTAACCACTAAACCAACAATATATCCACCATCAATCATCAAATCAGCAACAACCCAAGAGTGGGAGTTCATATAGCCCACTTTCACATTTTATACCATAAACAAGACTACCCACATGATTATATAACCTTATATGTGCAATATATCTTACAAAAACTAAGATCTATGGGTTGGATGATTTGCTACCTTCTTGGATGACTAGATCAGAAATTTTTTGTCACTCTTTGCTCCAGAAAACCGTGGCTTTTCAGCTCCCTTTTTGCAGCTCAAAATACTCCTCAAGTGTTAATCTAAGTGTGGTGCAAGTTTGGTTGAATTTGGAGATGATTTGGTGAAGATTTGATGGAGGAATTTGAAGAACTCTTGAGCTGTTTTTCTTGTTTTGTTGTTCGGCCAGATGAGGGAGCAAGAGAGAGAGAGAGTGATCAGATTTTTAAGCTTCCATGAGAAGATACTAACTTGTGGCCACAAATCACCCATTAGTCAACTCACATTAGGAGCCGTTTGGCGCGATTAAGGCTCGATTTCTCGCGCGTTTGGTTCACCAGTGCACTAAACTTCTAATGCATTTATATTCATGTAGATAATATTCACTCTTAATTGTCCCGAAATAAGGGTCTAAAGTCCCTCAAATAAAGTCGCGCGTGTGAAAACGCGTACCGTCAATTTTTTTACGCTATAACGCGAAACCTCCGGGAAATTCTTATAACGATAGTACTAATAACTATCACTTGAGTATTTAAACATTAAAATACCGAATTTAGGTCCATTGTACATGTCTCCAATATTCCAAACTTATTGTACTCTCAAGCGGATAAAATCTCCAAGCACTATTCACTATTTTTACTAAACGCGCTCCAGGAAATTAATTCGTGAAATGAGTTACTTTAAAAATATAACGAAGTTATATTACCATGTATTTAGGTCTAATAAGACTAGAAAATATTCCTCGAGGCAAATATTCAATTAAATAATTTATTAAGCCACAAATTAGGTTTAAAAATAATAGTTTTTACGAGTCCTCACAAGATCTATGACGATACGTCCCATTATCACGAAGAGAGGAACATCATCCTCCGTTAATTCATGGTCTGACCATGCTCTCCTGGGATAGTAGTCATAATATCATATGGACCTCTTCTTCTTCTTCTCTTTCACAAGGGTACCCTGAAACCCAAGTCCCAATTCATCAATTACTCCGAAAACACTTACCATAGAATTGGATAGAAAAAAAAAGAAGGGGGAAAAAAGGATTACCCTCAGGGCCGTATTTGATGCAGGACTTGGGTAATTTGGAGTTTTTGGCTTGGCTGTTTCTTTGGTAAGACTTAAAGCAATCCGAGAATGGAAAACGTCTATCTAAAGTCTGAATTGAAGTTGGGTTCTCAATTTTGGGCGCCGATTCCCTCCTCGTATGTACCTCTAGAAGAAATTCCCGTGGAGTAGAGATGAACTGAACTTGGGTTCCCAATTTTGGGAAATCAGGTCAAGGCCCTGTGGAAGAAAAAAAGAAAAAATTAATTAATTTTCTTTTGTTTTTGTGGAATAAAAAAATGTAGGGTAAATTAAACTTCTTTTCTCTATTTTAAGAGCTAGTATGAAAAATTATCTACTAAAGTTAATGATACCCCAAAAAAATAAAGGAAAACTGGGGTGCTGAAAGAAACTATTAAGTCTGCATGGCTTACAAATTTTTCTCGTACAAAAAAAAAAGAACAAATTTTCAAGTACCAATTTGAACATGTTATAAATAATTCAAGGGCTATATCATCAAAATCGATAAAATCCTGGTTCGAAAAATAAAATTCGCATAGTCATATCGTCCCAAAAACCTTAAACCCTCGCTGGCTCTCTCTGCTCTTCCAGAACACCACAATCATGAAGCTCCTCCAATCCATATCCGGTACTACTTCCCAACAAAAACCCACATGCATTTCCATCAAAAATCGAAATTTAAATAATTGGTTTCATTTTTCTTGAATTTTTCAGGCCACAATCGGTTTGTTCTTCGAGCAATTGGGCGCAGATACTTTGCAGGATATTCTGCAGATGAATACGCCAGGAAAAATTACGCCAACAATGAATCCGAATACAACACCGTTATCAACTCTCTCACTGCTCAAAGAAGGCATTATCTACTGAGGGATGTTTATGATGATATGATGCTTGATGGGGTGAAGCCAGAGAGGGATACTTTCCATTCACTTATCATTGGGACTATGAAAGGGTCTCGTCTGCAAGATGCATTCTTTTTCAGAGATGAGATGAAAGCAATGGGTGTAATCCCTGATGTAATTTTCTCTCCCTTAACAATTAAATTTTGTTATGCATTTGGATGATTTATCGTTTCAGCAAGTAGCGGGCAGCTATGAGCAGAGCTGTTGAATTTTCTATTTGTTCCATGACTGGGTACTGTAGTCTGGGCATTATTTAGTTTGCGGATATTGACCTGAATGATATTGGTTATAAATTAATGAAAGTAGGAATCTTTTTCTAGATGGGATTTGTACCGTGACAAGTTCCCAATTACTAGTTTTTTTATACAATGAGTGGTAAATTTCATGAATTAGGCAGCACTTTGTGGTTATTCGTGAGTGCTGACTGGAGTGTAATTCGTTTTTCGTCATAAAGAAGAGGAATTTATGCAATAGGTTTCAACTTCAATCATAAGAAGGTCTCATTTAATGATTTTCCAGGAGTTCTCCAGTGCTATTATTAGACTTTTCAGTTCCCCTCTGGTTTCTCTTTGTGGTTCGATAAGTCTCATATATCAATAAATAGTAGGCATCCGTGAGCATAATTTAGGCACCCTTTTTGGTAATTAGTTTCTGTCTGAGTAGTGACCTGAATGAAATTGGTTATTCTTTGTACAAAAGATGAATCTTTGTGGTTAGATTTTAGTTAAGCTATCAGAACTTCCGTCATTATGCTTTTATATTCTGAGTGACGATTTTTCTAGTTCTGAAGTTGTGCTTATTTATTGATTGGCTCAACTGTGGCACACTGTGAAGGAAAATGAGGTTTTATGTATCATGCAGATATCTCCGTTATAATTATCTAAGAGTTTTTTTTTTTGTGTGGTTTCTTTTCGGGTAGGATCTTGTGGAAGGGTGAGGGTTGTTTTGTTCTTCAGACCTAAGTGTAAAGATAGTAATGCAACTGTATTCTTTCAAGCCAATGTTGTAAAGATACTAATGCGGAAGTACTTTAAATAGAACAAGCATAGCTGCAATTACAACTTACAAATTATTCATAGTCATGTTTGGTGGGTTCATTCAGTGATACATTGTGCATAAATATGTATTTGTGACTACAAGGAATTTTGTGGATTTTGTTTCAGGTTGCATTGTACAACTTCTTAATCTCAACTTGTGGGAAGTGCCATAATTCAGACCAGGCAATTCTGGTATATTTATTTTGTCTTTTTTTATTTCTGTATATCCAGGTTGATCAGGATTGGTTTAATGGTCATTTTATTTTGATGAGAATCATTCTTTTACTGTAGCTTTTAGAAGAAATGAAGAGATATGGAGTCAAACTCAACGGGGAGACCTATGTTTGTCTACTAAATGCATGCGCAGCCTTGGGCAGATTAGATCGAGTGTAAGCTACTTGTCAAATGGTCTTACATTGTGTGTGTGTGCGCGCGCATTTTTTTTCCTATTTCTAGTTTTTACGTTTCTAAACTGAATGAAAGCGTATATGTCAAACTTACTTTTTGGTGATGTCTGTATGTATACACTCATTCTGTCCAAAATTGTTTTCCTGTTACATTTCAGGACTAGATATTTAGCTTATTATTTCTCCAAACTACTGGCTTACATTTTCTTACTCTCACTGCAGTCCATGACTTTTTCCTATCTCTGTTAGAAGCCTATCTTTCATAAGCTAGGTTCATAAAGAGCAAAGAATGTTATGGGAAGAATTAGGGAGGATAGTTTACCGCAAATAAAAGGCAGCTATGTTTTTAGTTTGAACCAATTACTAACAGCCACACTAAAACTCTGCATATTGCAGGTTGCCAATAGTCAAGGAGATGACTGCAGGTGGTCTTGGTTTGAACAGATTTTGCTATGCAGGCCTAATAACTGCACACAGAAATAGGATACCTCTTTCAGATGATGTAGCTTCCAAAGTAATAAATCTCAGCTCGCTTTTTCGAAATTATTATCTCTCTTTGCTTCTTGTAAGTATCTCTCATATTTTCTTTTCTTGCACAAAGATCATTGAGCTGGTTGAGCAGTCCAAGGGTTGGGCATCCGTGGACCAATCAAAAACCACAGCAGAAAATGTCATGATGGGCATCACTGATGAAGAGCTGTACAATATGCCTACTGCTGAGTATGTTCGTCGGCGGGGTGGTTTTGTGAATCGGTTGCTTACTGTGTATCATGTTGCATTTCATGCATTGGCTGATCTTGCGAATGTAGAGGTAAATCTCATTATTTTTTGTCTAGGTACTTGTCATAAAATAATTAGATTTTGTATATTGTAGTTGTGTTAATAAACTCTGTGGTCCTCTACTCATAGTAAACTAGGTGTGTTTGTTCATCATAAACTTTGCCTTGAAGGACTTCTTAGAAATCTTTCATATCTAAAAATTGAATTTAACAGAAAATTGTAATCTTATTTAATAGAACACAGACCATTTTGTCTAATTAGAATGGCAAAGCGATGGTGACGAAGAAAGACCTTTACTCAACCTTGTCAAGTGAATGGATATATTGCATCCTCTTCCTGTTACCTTGTCACTGATAGTTACCCTATTAGAATGGAAATTGTTGGCTTCTTTTATGGATAAGAGATCATAGCTTCATTTTGAGAGATGAAGGAGCAAACTCAGTTGATTTGTGTTTTGCTTCGGGAAGTTGCATTGTAGGGCTGGTGTGCGTGGTGTGTTATGCCAGTGGGTTGTTGTTGATGATGATTAGATCTTCAAGCTTTGTACTAAAGTTTCTTGCCATTTTTTTCTATCATACATGCATTTTTTCTTGGATAACAGAATACAAACTTTAATTGCAGAAAAATAATTTCTTTAGGTTATAATGGTCACACAGTGCATTACCCTTTTTGGGTTATAAACTGCTCTCTGAAGGAAAAAATATAAAGTAATATGCGAAGGAATTTGGAAGAGTCCCAATCTGGGACATAAACCAATTACAGGACAAACACAAATTAGTCTTTAACAATGTCATTTAGAGTACCATGACAGAGCCTTGAGGTTGTCAAGAAATTGTAATGATTAACACGTTCTAGGTCAGCTTAAGCGAAAGCATCAGTTACAGTATATAACTAAAAATTCTTCCATCTTTCTCTTAGTAATTATCCGCTGTCTTGTGGACAACTGGTATATCATGCTATTATCTGTTTCCCCAGTTATCAAGTTAAAGCTAAGTCTGTTTCACTCATCTTACATGCTTTGAGCATGATTTTGGTTTGCAAATAAAGTTTAAAAAATCCTGTTTGAACTTGAACAAACTGAAATCCTGTTTGAACTTGAACAAACTGAAATCCTGTTTGAACTTGAACGATCTCGCTGTGGGCTGGGGAAGAGGGTGAGGGTTTTTGAGCAGTACATGTAGGTTTTGTAGTACTACTCATATCTTGCAACAGCCTAGGTGAGGATCAGAAATTATACGACTGTAGTATGTGCTTAAAGCCTGTTGGTTGAACTCCTTTTTACTAGTCACGTGCAATTCTTCTTGCATTATTTCCAACTACTCTTAGTTGACACTATCAACAGATACTGAATAAGCTATTATATGATGAATTTCCTCGTAGCTTACACTTATTTATATGCTATTTTTTCGTTCAGAAAAGCTTAAAACAGCACTAGATTTGCCTTTTGAATACTGTGGCAGGCAATGGAAGCTCTTTGGGATATGCTTAGAAAGGATGGTCAACTTCCAGATATTTTCATCCTGCTGCAAATTATGAGGTATGCCATCTTTGTACATGGAAAGAATGCAAGCAAATAGCACCAAAGACCAAATCTATAATGTTCAGATAAGACAATGGGTAATTAAAACATGTGACTTGCTAAGCAAGTTTTTCTTATTGTGTAATTCATGATGAAGGCCAAAACTGGGAAATGGTCTTTGTGATGAAATTACTGTGTCCTTTTTGCTTACTCTATTTTCCCTTTATTCTGGTGAAGACATTCATTTTATTAGATGTTTTCCTGGACGGACTTGTGATGAAACTTCTGTAAGGGTGACTGCAGTCAAGATTGTTGGGCTATATAGGTTAAATAGATAATGGGACTTAGTTTGTGCAAAAGGTAATCGGGGCAGTTTTATTTTCAGAACCAATGAAGTTGGTTGCGATATAGGTACAGAATTGCATAGTAATGTCTGTAGAAGCAATTGGTAAATTGGGGACTTTTGCAGTTTGATACAGATGGTATTAGGTGTCTTTTGCTCCTCCTGAAGTGAAATTGAGTGGCGAGGTTCTTCCTCTTAAGTAGATTCATTGGTCCCTATCTTCCATTATTGTTGCATCATAGCAGGACATGTATCCTACATTTTTCGTTCCACATTAATTATTATAAAGCAGCTTCCAATTTGTTGACTTTCTTATCATGACCCAAAAGTGCACTTGTACAAAGTGTTTCATTGCATTTTCTTGGGTAGGTGCTATCTATATTCTGGAGACATAGACCGTGGGCAGCAGATCTTTGAAGACTACATGAGTTCAGGGAAAGCACCTGTTCCAGAGCTTTACGTTGTAAGTTTGGAATGCGATGCTGCAGCTAGTATAGCTGATACTCTTACAAATTTAATGCGTTAGTTATTGCATTTTTATTGAAGGAAGAAATGTGAACACTCTTTTTACCTGCTAAGTGCTACTTTCATGATAAATCGTTGCTCTTCATGTCCATCTTTTGCACAAATGTGGAGATTGCAGGATTGTTTAGGGCATTAGTTTTTATAAATGCTGAAGATTTGAAAATTTGCTACACTAAAATAGAAGTCTTGAAGCGAGATCTTGTTTTTAGGTGTAGGGGCTTTGATGCTCCATTGTAACCATCACCTTTTGCCATAGATTTGGATTCTGTCTTAAAATTGTTTCTTGTAAAAATATTCACAGGAATTTCCTTATGTATGGACCATTTATCTGTTTAAAGCAATTTACTAGTGAACCTACCAGATGGTGTGACCTGGAGGTTACTAACTAAATGCATGAAAAGGTCTACGGAGTGAAGCTGGTGCTGCATCTATATAATTCCAGCCTGTAATGCGATTTTGTAACTTTATGCACCAGTCTTGCCTGTTTAGCATCTGATCTTGTCATCTCATTCTGCACTGTACCCTTCTTCAACTACAATTTGTCCTGCTTTTGATGGATTTTCTGTAACCATGACTACCCTCGACTATGTGGTTGTAGACTCTGACTGAAGGAGCAATGCGCGGATATACTGCCAAGGGAATGCAACTTGCACAAGATACACTGGTAATATGTGTTTGTCCTATTGCATTGCGGATGTTGTGCAATAATATATATGTGCATCGTCAACATATTGATGCTGGTGTCTATGGTCATCTAGGTAAATATGAATTCCAGAAACTTTTTCCTTAGCCCAAAACAAGGAAATGATCTCCTCCTTGCAGCCTCAGGTGAAGAGGTAAGTAGAGAGAGAGCAAAGACACTTCTGTCACTGAGTTTTTTATGTTGGGAGTGATTTCGGTAGCCTTCTACACTTGTAAATATGCTTCTGGTTCTTGTTTTTTTTGCCCCACTAATTTCCGTTTTGTTACAAACTTTTTGATACATATTTGCAGACTGGTGGGTTTACAACTGCCAATTTGATATGGGATATGATGCAGGCTCGCAATTTCATCCCATCTCTTCCAGTTGTTGAAGCATATTACAACGGTTTAAAAGTAAGTGCCCTTGTCTTGGTCCTGAATGCTTCTGTCTCTCTTTCTCTCTCTCTCTCTCTCTTTTTTCAGTTCTAGACCCCTTTCATCAAATGTTCTCCTCTGCATTATCTGTTTGTCAATATAAAATGTCATCCATGTACATCATGAAAGCTGTTCTCTAATTGAATAGTCAAGAGTTGCTTTGAGGCAAAAGGACCCAAAAAGTCGTGTATTACTCTTTGCCCAGTCTTTGTGAGGAACCTATCCTCTTTGTTTTGCAAGCACAAATGAGTTACAGTATATGTTAATGCATTTGATGCACATGAAGCTTCTTAATGTGCTTTAGCTGTCTTCCATCTGTTGGCAGAAGTATCCTCACCAAATGTTCTAGTTGTGCAATTGTTGAAAGCTCATCCAACTTGTGACATCTTGCTGGTAGTCTATATTTTGGTCTTTTTCTGATTTAATTTCTTGTTTCAGAGACGGGAAATTCCTGAAGATGACGAACGGTTAACGCTAGTATCACGCACTCTAGAAAATCTACGTGCAAGACGATTTTCTGGACCATTTACTCAATCTTAATGGAAGATAAGTGGTGTTCCAATCGTCATTCCTGCAGTCGATTTTTGTAACCTAAGACTGCTGCCATTACCACCCTGGCAAGTTTTTTTTTTTTTTTTGCCTCAATGAGATTATTGCATTGGGGTAATCGCTTTCAGTGCTTGTTATAGGAGGAATCTTCAAGATCCCTAGGGGTGGTGTTAGATGGATTTTAATCCCTTATAAGGTAAACGATTTACTCAGTTGCTAGATAGCTGATTATTTTTTCTGTCATTAATTTCCGAGGATTGTGAAGTCAAGCGGAGTTCTGTATAAGAGCATCAGATTCAATGTTGCTCTTGTAAACAACATTCCTCCATTCATAAAATGAAGGAAAACTGAGAATTTCATTACTGGAAAGTTAATGGATGGTTCACTTTGGATGCTTCTGGTACATGAAAAGGGGTCAAGTGATCAGAATGCTACTCAGTATAGAGTAGTAAAACTGCACTACGAAATTCTACTTGCTTTTTTTTTTTTTTGCTTCATTCTATTTAATACAACCATAATAAACTTTCTTTTTCAATTTTTTGTTCATAACAACTCAGGGTAGAATATACAATATCTACATGAAATTGAGAGTCGGATCTGCTTTCAACTCCAAACCTTTGCTTTGCTGTCTGTATGCATGAGATGGCATACATCTCTTGTCAAGCTTGGGATTTCGAGGAAAGACAATCAAGAATCAAGCAACAAAAAATGAGTTTTGGTGCCTGGGATTTCATTAATAAACAATATATGTAACTGGAGTCATCAAGACATAAGGGTGAACATTTTTTCAAGGCTGCAGAATTGGTGATTGCTGTTAGACCGTATAGGGAAAATAGGAAACCATAAATTCAAACATGTCTCTCAATTTATAATTTTCTGTACAGAATAAAACCCATAAGCTAAAAGCTTGAAAACAATAATATTTTCTTCCATTATAACTTTAATTGCAAATTTTGGATAATGTTAAGACTGTAGTGTACGAGGTATAGAGGCTTGAGGTGATAGACTTTTCAAGTTCTTCGAAGATATTTAGTGGTAGAGCTTTGGATATGACAATCGGTCAGGCCATGAGTTGACCGGTAGGGTTAATATTCAAGTATTCTAATAATAATATGTCAACTTGAATCTGAGTTGCAAACTTGAATGGTTCGACCTTCTTGATTCGAACACTGATCTGTTAATTTCGCGGGTTACTCGAACTTAGTTAGAATAACTTGTTTGCTTAATTTTTCTTTTCTTTTTCTGAGCTTCTCACCCTGGTAGTATGGTGGATTTTTCTATAATGAAGTTTCCATAAAAACATAAAAATTGCAGCCCAATCCTATATGTATATATTGCTTGCGGTACTTTTTTTAGTTTTCCTTTTTTTTGGTACAAAAAAAATCATGAACAAAACTAAAATTGTGACACTTTTACAAACAAAATCTATTATTTTCACATAAAATTCATGATTGCGTTCTCATAATACTAATTGATAGCCTAAATTAATTATCTTATTTACTTTATGTCGCCAATTTATTTATTGAATTATAAAATTATACATTTAACAAGTTAAATGGATCAAACAAGTCAACCCGTGATTGACTTAATTTAGACCTATTTGCTTGGCTGATTATTCGGGCCTAACTTGATTTTGATCCGAGCCCATAAAGAGCAAACTCATACTCGCTAATTTCATATTAAGTTCGAGTCGTGTTTTTTGGTCGTGTCGAGAATTGCCGCCTGTAGCTTTGATGTCTTTTTTCTCAAATTTTTTTTGAATACTTATTTAAAATTCAACAAGTCATTCCTTTTGCTCCAGGTCTTCTATTAGGAAATGGCTGGTTTGCTTTTGAATTCGTTAGTATTTTGTTATACAAAGGGGAATAGTGCAGCACTTTTGGACATGGAGGTCTGCCAAATTAACTTTCCACTCCTTAACTAGAAAAAGTATTAAAAAAAAAGAAAAAAAGCCACGTTTGAATTTAATTACTATTGAAGATGTCACAATCTAACAAGCAAAATGCTAATTCTAATTGGTAAAGCATGTATAATTAATTCACAAAATTAAATAGGAAAATATTTTTAATTTCCTACACGTCATGTGAGAATATTTGACCAAAGTGATGTGAAAGGTGGAATCCCTTATCTTTTGTTCTACGTGTTTCACGCCCATGACTCATTATGGCATCTAATACTGAAAAATACTGAAAACGAAAGCATCTAATAAGCAAATTGCTAACCACCGGCTCTTCGGCTGGTGGCCACCACCAAGCCCTTAAGGCTTTGATGGGATAGGAGATAAGGTTTGAAATCTAGACGGGTGTCATTCTTATGGTTCTTCTTCAAATTTAGACGGGTGTGTTATGCACCCGTCTGGTCCGGTGGTGGTTCTGTCCCCATCGGTCCCCCGTAGGTTCAGTTGAGTCTCCCCTCTAGCTAGAGTAGGAGTAGATAGGAGTAGGGATGACAATTGACAAAAAAAAAAAAAAAAGCAAATTGCTAATTTGATTATGTAAGCATTTATTTAATTCAAGAAAAATTAAATCGAAGAAATAAATATGTTTAATTTCATTGGACATCATGTGAGAACCTTTGACCACAGCGATGTAAAAAGGCAAAAAAAAATCTTTCTTTTCCGTGCGTGTCTCACCCATATTCTCTATAATAATCTGCCCAATAGACCCATTAAAAAAACAAGTGTAAAAATGAGAATTACAGAAGTACTTAAAAAAAAAAAAAGTGAATGATGCCGAGAAAGGCAACTTGATTTTGACCTTATTCCTTTTCTTTCTTCATGAGTGATTATTGCAAAATGTGCTTTTTCGTAGTGGGTTATCTTCTTTATTCTTCTTTTTTGTTAAACAGTGAAAACAAAGAGGTCAAAAGATCAAGTGTGGGTGGTTGGCAATACGATGTAGACGTGCAATATATTCTATATAAACCTATTTTGGTTCCATACGCATAACCCATTTAGATATGAAGATTAAGAATTGAAGGATTGTAAATATGATGTGTATTTCTTCTAATCTTTATTTAAGGGACATGCAGCATGTGATAACAAACAAATTATGTGAAAAGCTTGTTAGGTTTTTTACAGTTGCTTTTGAAAAAAGTGAATTTTAAAGGAGCTTTTTGAGAGCTTAATTTGCAAAATCCTTGTTTGGATTGTGATTTTTTGCAGAAAAACTTTTAAGTTTTTCATGAACATATTTCTCAATCACCTTTTTATTATATATACATCAAATTGCTAGAGTATATTTTCCGATAAAAACTTCTAAAAATAGCAATTCAAAACTTGCTACAATATATTTGTTGGAAACATTCTCCAAAGAAAGATTTTTATTGTGATTTTAATTCGATTCAAAAATACAAGGACAATCAGATCCTGAGTATCATTATGCTAAAGAAAATATACACTTCATAAAACGTTGTTCTTCTTCTCCTTCTCCTTCTTTTGTGGGTTTTACCCCTTTAGTCTTTCAGTGCTTTAATACGAGAAAAGGAACAACTATGCCCACATTTAATATCTTAGAGATAGAAAAAAAATTGTGGTTTGGATGAGTATTTTATTACAGAAATTAAACGATTATAAGAGAGAAAATAGTGAAATTGTATTAAGCAAGTTACTAATTAAACATTTGATAGCAATTAGCAAGCCTTTCTTTTTCTTCTTTGAAGACAAACCCAAGATAGAAAACAAAGAATTCCTGATAATTGCTCCCACTTTACAATTAAATTCCCAGCAAATTCTCTAGAATAAATCTGTTCAAGCAATAGTAGTAGATTAGTAGTCCACTTGTTGTCCATGGTGCATAATTACAACTAGTGGTAGTGGCGTAGAAAAAAGCTGAATGGACGAATGTTTGATTAGAACCTTCATCTCTGGACTCTGATTGATCGATCAGTGGATGAAAGTCTGATCAGAAAAATCTAGTGGTGTGGACAAAGGCCAGTAGATGAAGTTTCTGGTTGTCAAATCTCATTGACGAATAGTTTAGTGTAGTTTTAGCATGTGGATGAATGTATGAAAGAGGAACGTCATCTTTCCCTAGTAACATCCAATATAACATGATAGTAATAATACAATTCTTGGTGCTGTCATTATAGGGGTGACTACCCTTGTTTTGTTGGTTGTTAAGAGACTTTAAACTCTCCCTTGTAATAAAAATAATAGTGATAATAATAATGTAACTTAATCGTATGAAAAATTGTAATATACACGATAGCAATGCTTTATTTGTATTATTGGTGGATTGGATGAAGGATTTGAAATACTGTCAAATTCTTTTAAATTGTTTGTATTACACGAAAAATATTTGATTTTGTAATTCACTAAAGTATTTTTTTTAGTACTGCAATCCTCTCTAGGGATTAAATTCGAAATCTAGTAACACCCAAATGTATAAAAAAAAAAAAAAAATGCTTGCCTTGGTAGGATATGGATTCGAATGCATTAATAAATTAGTTTTATATTTTTCCTGTTTTCAACTTTGAAGTTATTTCAAACCATTGAGTTTTGGTTTAGTGGCCACCAAAAAGAATTAATTCTTTCTTTGGGTTGTAGGTTGGTTGTTCGAGTCCCACCTACACTGAAAAAAAATTTAAAAGAAGTGCCAAAGCACACTCGTTGCGGCAAACCAAAACAAAAAACTTTGAAGTTGTGTTATCTTTTCTTGTTTCCAAATCACTAAAAGAAAATTTCCTCTAGATATAGCAAAGCAAAGTGGTAGTGATTTGTACCTGGTCAAATTCGTAGTGTTGATGTCAAATCTCTACAGAAGCAAAGTTTTGACTTCGATAAGATGTTTAAGGTTGAATAATCACCAAATTTACTTCCACGTGATTAAGTTGTCAAATTGATATGAAAATTAAACCCCTGTTAAGTTCTGAAAATTTTTGTAAAATGTTGTTCTCTCGGCCAGTAAAATTTTGATAAAATCCTGTTGCCCGTTCTCTCCAAGATTTTGCCTTACAATAAATTTTAACTTCTACTCACTTATAACTCTTTGATTTGCTTAATTGATTCTTGTTCTATATGCTTTTACTTAGTAATATTTTTTCATACTTGTTGAGAGCATCCATTGGATTAACAAATATCTCTAAACCATTAACTTGCATTCATGTTTCCATTGATTTTTTTTATTTTCATCTGTAAAATATCTACGTCAAGTACTTGGCTCTACATTCTTGTTTGTATGCCATTTTATTATAACTTACGATGTATATATTCAAACATTCTCTCTATAAAATTGTCAAATGAACATCTGGATCAATATATTATTTTATTTATACTTCCTCTTATTGAAAGTTGAAATATGGTAAAAGTACAAGTTGTTGAGATTATTTAATTTCTATTTTTTTTTATGCCGACAATATATAGAGGACAGAAATTTGAAGAGAAAATTTTTTTCTTGGTAAATGAAGGGAAAATTTAAATGAGAAACAGGTGAAATTTTGTGTTCCCAACAATTGTTAAAAATAAATAGAAGTATCTCATTGAAAAGGTAAACTCCCTAAGTAAGGTTGCACAATATAGGGGGACTCAAAACACATTTTCATACTCAAGATCATTTGTGAAGAAATCTACATTAGAAATTTTGACTACGAACCTTTGAATTCCAAAATTCTCATGAAGTTTCTCTCTTAACTTCATTTGGATGCCATGAATGTTGTTGATTTGCTCATGGAGGAGGATTCTAGACACTTGGAATGAAGATGATTGTGGAAACTGTTCTATTTCTGAGTAGACAACTTTGTTTTGCTTCAAAATTTCAAAGTGTGGCAATTGATTAAAGTTTTGAAGTTGCAATGCAAGCACTTTTTTGATGAGTGAGCATGAATAGAGCATTGGTTGTTTGTATCAATTTTAGCCAAGGATGATATCACTTGGTTGAAAATAGTTTCCAACCCCTATTCAGCCAAGATTGCCATCAATTTGTTGGTTGTATAATTTTTTTTTTGATAATAAAACATATTTCATTAAAGGATTACTGGAAATCATCCAGCACAATTGAGATACATTGCTGCCCTGATGGCAGATAAACATGCACTAAAATTATAGATCTGCAATTTAACAAATACGTAAGTTCTGAGAAATTAAGGACAGATAAATTTGAAAAACATTTCATCATAGAATAAGTCGCTGCAGCTCTCTTTGTGTATGCTGTAATCGTCAGATCTGCTAATCAACAGTTGTAAGGTCCAATAAAGATGGTGAGATCTGCCGAGATTGATCCAAATCTGAAATATTCCCTCAGATCTGCTATCCAACTAGTTCAAGTTCAATACTGAAAGTGAGATCTGATGAGAAGACTAAAAAAATTGTAGATCTAACATATAGATCTAAAAAAAAAACTCCAAGATCTGAAAAAGTAAAGAACAAAACTAAATAAAACTCTCACTAAGATAGTTTAGGAGAGACTAAAACTCTCAATAGGACACCCTAGGAGAGAAGAAAACTCTCACTAGGATAACCTAGGAGAGACTTTATTGAATGGAAGGAAGAGCAAAGGGTTGGTTGTATAATTTGTACTGCCTACAATGTGAAAGGTTATGGCTTCCAAAATAAAGGGTTCTCATTTCATGATAGAACTGTACATGTTATAATGACAATCCAAAATAGAATTTCTCGCTGTTCTAACTTGTAATTTGAATTGTTATGGAAAAAAAATATATGATTTGACCATTGAAAACCATTAGAAGAAAAAATAGTAAATGATTCTTTGAAAAGTCCTGAACCAAGGAGGAGAATGTTTGTGTAACTTCCGGGGTAGCTTCCCAGTTCCCACCATCAGCCAGAGAATTACATCCCATGCTTCAGGAATGGGACTGAAAATCTAATATAGTAGTTTTACAAATAAAATATTGGGGGCACTCCCTATAAATATGGCTGCAGCTTCCCATAATTCAGACACCACAACCAAATCATACATTAAGAACTTCCTTATCCAACTACGTACTTTTGATTATTTTCTTCCTCTGTCAACTGATAGTCTTCAACCCAAGATACTGTCCAATTAGTTGATATCTTCCTGGATATTAACAATATGACTTCATTGCATATTCTTACCCTGATGATACTGGCCATCACTTTTTATTCATTGCCTATCTCTTCGCATGATTTGCATGGACAAACCATTTTAGAGACTTACATTATCCATGTTGAGTTGCCTGATGACATCGATCAAATTTCCACTGCAGATTTCAGGTCAAATGAATATCTTGAAACTTGGTACAACTCTTTTTTACCAACAACAGCTACCGCAAGCTCAAATGAAGCAAGTCCTCGCATTGTTTATTCTTATCGCAATGTTTTCAAAGGATTTGCTGCCAAACTATCAGCTGAGGACGTAAAAGAGATGGAAAAGAAGCCTGGTTTTGTACTAGCACGAAAACAGAAGATGCTGTCTCTGAGTACCACCCATACTCCTAGCTTTTTGGGGCTGAATTTGCAACAGAACTCGGGGTTTTGGAGGCAATCAAACTACGGCAGAGAAATCATCATTGGAGTGGTGGACACTGGGATTGTCCCTGACCACCCTTCGTTCGATGATGAAGGAATGCCTCCACCACCTGCTAAATGGAAGGGGAGGTGCGACTTCAATTCATCAGTTTGCAACAACAAACTGATAGGAGCCAGATATTTCCACGATGGGAATGGTTCGCCATTGGATGAGATTGGCCATGGTACTCACACAGCAAGCACAGCTGCTGGAAACTACGTCAGAGGTGCAAATGTATTAGGCAATGCCAATGGAACTGCAGTTGGTATTGCCCCTCTTGCTCACTTGGCCATGTATAAAGTATGTACACCAGATGGATGTTCAGAGAGTGATATAATAGCTGCTATGGATGCTGCTATAGAAGATGGGGTTGATATCCTTTCCATTTCTCTTGTAGGAGGGGAAGATCAGTTTTATGCAAATAGTGTATTGCTAGGAGCATACAGTGCAATGCAAAAAGGAATTTTTGTCAGTTGCTCAGCAGGAAATGATGGCCCATTTGAAAGTTCTTTATCCAATGAAGCCCCCTGGGTCATGACTGTTGGTGCAAGCACCATTGACAGAAACATAAGGGCAACTGCCGTGCTTGGTAACAAGCAGGAATTTCATGGCGAGTCACTATATCAACCCAAGGATTTTCCTCCCGCATTGCATCCTTTATTCTACCCTGCAGGCATGAACCAGAGTGATTTGGACTCACGATACTGCAACGCAGCATCACTGAACAAGACTGAAGTGGAGGGAAAGATAGTGGTTTGCCATGTTGGAGGTGATCTTACAGGAATTGAAAAGGGGCAAAACATCAAGGATCTTGATGGTGTTGGAATGATACTTATTAACCCAGAGGAGGATGGTTACACCACTTTCGCTGATGCTCATGTCCTTCCTGCTACCCTTTTAAGTTATGCTGATGGACTCAAGGTCATGGCCTACATAAACTCAACGAAATCACCTGTTGCAGCGATCTCTTTCAAAGGAACTGTCATTGGACACAATCATGCTCCAATGGTCGCTTCTTTTTCTTCTAGAGGTCCAAGCCGAGCAAGCCCAGGTATTCTGAAGCCTGATATAATTGGCCCTGGCGTAAACATTCTCGCCGGTTGGAATGAATCCATCGAAAACAACACGAAATCAAAACTGAACTTCAATGTGATCTCGGGCACTTCAATGTCTTGCCCTCATTTGAGTGGTGTTGCTGCACTTCTGAAAAATGCTCATCCTAAATGGTCTCCAGCAGCCATTAAGTCTGCCATAATGACCACAGCTGATCTTGTGAATCTTGCGAAGAACCCCATTGAGGATGAAAGGCATCTTCCAGCAAGCATTTTCGCAGTTGGTTCAGGCCACGTTAATCCGTCTAGAGCAAACAATCCAGGGCTAATATATGACATTGAACCAACAGACTACGTGCCATATTTGTGCGGTTTGGTGAATTACACTGACAAGGAGGTCGGTTTATTAACACAAAGCAAGGTGAACTGCGCAAAAGAATCAAGCATACCTGAAGCACAGTTAAACTACCCTTCATTTTCAATCATTTTTGGATCACCTGTTCAGAGGTATACAAGAACAGTTACTAATGTTGGTGAGGCTAAATCCACGTACAACGTTAAGGTTGTTGCACCCAAAGGTGTTAAAGTGACAGTGGTACCTCATACTCTCAATTTCTCAAAGGTAAATCAGAAGTTGACATATGAAGTTATCTTTACTCGATTGGAAGCGGCCGCTGAGGGGATTGTGTCTCAAGGGTCTCTTTCTTGGAATTCTGCAAAGTACTCAGTCCGGAGCCCAATTATTGCAATTGTTAATGGGAATTAATAGGGATAACACCAAGTAATAATTGTATTACTTGCTTTTGATTTTTTTTTTTCCTTTTTCTAGTATATTCTCATTGCTACGCATATGCTGTCCTTGTTGGTGAATTTTGCTGCTGAAGAATCAAGATATGTTGGTGACAATCTTATAGTGTTACACTAATCTCTTCAGATGTTTCCTCTGGTTGTATTACTTGTGCTTTTGCGGAATTATTCGAGTATCATCCAAACCAAAATTAGTACAGAATCAGAATATTGTTATATATGATGCCCATCAAAGATCTAAGGCAGATAGCGGAAGGAAGGTAGATACCTCCAAGATCTGAACAGTTATAATTCCAACCCTTAAAGATTTAGTAAAAATTTTACAAAAAAATCCTACGTGATAACCTTGATTTAATTTAAATAGAAGCTGGTCAAGCTAAGCTCCACCTGTGACTTGAACAGTAGAATTATGTGCACATTATAAATAATTAAAGAAAAGGGGGGGGGGGGGGGTTTGGGGTGTTAAAAATATTGAGATACTACCAAGAACTGTGTAAATAAAAGATCCTTCTGTTCTAGGACCTCAAGCACAAAATATATGGGTTTAGGTTACTTTTTCTGCAAAAGTGCGTCTTTTTTGCCCTAGAAAATTTACAATTTAGAGGTGTATATTACTTCAGAGTTTTATAGTAGATCGACCAAAAAAAACATATAACTAGTAATTTCATCTTAATGCAAAAATTCCTCAGAATAATCTACTCATATGGATCTGTTTTGTACTGTGTTAGTAAGTTCGAATGCATTAACCAATTATTTAATGCTTCACTAATATACAATAAGTCTATTTTCTTAGATTATATATCCAGATTTTATGTTTGTTTTTTTTTTGGCTTGAAACATTTACTATAACTATGTGGGATAACCTAGCACCCAATGAAAGACCAGTCGTTGCATTTTCAAGACTCATGATAAATACCTACCAAGGTACAATGCATGTTTACAAAAATAAAATAAAATAAAATCAACTAAAATGATTCCTAAATCCATATTTTCTTATACAAGAAAGGACGAGGTAATAAAAACATTGGACATTGACATTGATATCTCTTCTAGTGAGCTATTCAGCCTGTGAAAGTAGTATGATATGTTTAAAATCCTTAGCTTCTGAATAACTTTGACTTACCATTTTTGCAAATAGGGTCCAATGTTGTCATATGAGTTGTTTGTAACTTGCCCTTATATAAGAAGATATGTATGTAGGAATTCATTTTAGCTGATTTTTTGTGTGTAAACATGATTTATACCTTGGTCGGGGTTTTTCTTGAGTCTTGAAATTGCAACTATTGGTTTTTCATGAATTTGGTTCTGCGGTGGACTTCCTTCATTGAGTGCTAGATCATCTCACATAGTTGTGGTAGATATTTCCAACCTTAAAAAGAATTAAAAATCGAGTAATATAATCTAAGATAATATAATAATTAATGGTATATTAGTGACGCACTAAGTAAATTATTAATGAATTGGAACTTACTTTTTATTTATAATTATTAGAGCTTGCCTACAAGTAACTTTATTTTTGATAGTATGATTTTATTTTGTATACAAAACTTAAAATATCTAGATGTTCATATAGTCTTATAATGTAAAAAAAACTTTACATTTAGAAAAAAAAATTAATACTTCAAAAACTTAATTACCTATTAATATTTTCTTTTGCAATTGAGGAATATTATGGTACTGCAAGAAGTTATAACTTATAAGCAACATTTTGTTTGCTTATATCATCTTTGACCTTGCTTACAATGATATGGATATTAATAAAGTGCTTGCTTATTGGATTGGCGGTAGCACTTGATGTGAGATATGTGTTACAGCGTTTAGTATAAGATATGTGTCGTTTGGATTGGCGGCCACATTTGATAAATTATTGCTTTTATTTCTTGTATTTTTGTACCTTGTTGTAAATGTGAGGTGTTATTGTGAAGCTTAGAATTAAAAGATTTTCACTAAATACAAATTAAAGTCTTACACGAGCATACAGATAATCATGATATCAAAGACATTAAAGTAAAACTAAAATAAAGTTGACAATAAAATAAACATCTAACTATTTCATAAAGTAGGCAGTGCATCCAAGGCCCAAGAAAGTGTTGCTGGGGATTGACGTCCCCAGCGTGCATATATGGAATTTAAAGCCTAAGACGGCAATTAATTAAGTTGTTGGGTTCCATGTGTCAAAAAATTTACATGATAACTTATACAAAAAAACCACGTAGTTTCGGATCTCATATAAATTTGAAGCAAGAATTTAGAAACTTTGTTTCACCACAAGCATTCTTAGTTGCGGCTTTTCTTTGTGGGTTTTTTTGTTTTTAATCGCATCATGCATTTTGCAAAAGAATAAAGAAGAATGTGAAAGGATGAAAATAATACATTCTTTTGTGAATAATGAAATCACATAAATAAAAGTATTCTTTAAAAAAAAAAAAAAAGAAAGAAAGAAGACTTACTTCATCGTCAATGAAGATCAATCTCTTGCACATGTCCAAAGCGTAAGAGCATGAGGTTCATTGTTGGAGAGTTATTGGTGTTGGTCAGGGATTAGAGTGGAATAATTGATGCTTGTGAATACATTTTCCTGCATGGGTTTTTCAATGAAAATCAATTATCTATATAGATTCATGATTCATGAATGACAAATCAATATTTCCATGGAACTTTTTAATTGATTACAAACTCAGAAAAATGATCATGTACTTGAAGTGAATTGAATTCATTAATGGCCTGACTCAGCTAATTAATGAAAAAGGCTGGAGTCTATAAGTCTTCAAGCATCAAGTCTAATCAAAGCTACATTAGTCAATTACAACTGCAATAGAAAACCAACTCCCATACAAGAATATTCAATCAAAAATTAAAAGGAGAAAAGGGAACAGAAAAAAAAAAAGGATAATCGGGAAGTGTAGCTCAAAGAAAGTGAAAACGAAACCTAGTTATTTAATAAACCATGAGGATTAGGTCCAAGAATGGGACGTGCCTGAATGCTATTTTGAAGTTTGTACGTGAAACTGAATTCTCCTGGATTGCTATAAATAGATGTATTGCATTGGATTTGATTAAACTTAGAGTTCTTTAAATCTTAGAGTTCAATTAAACTTCTACTGCTTTAAATCTCCAATTATTACTAGTTAATAGAGTTCTTTGAGTTGTGTTAGGGACTAAACCTATATACTTAGTTCTTTAAATCTCCAATTAGATTGAGATCAATTGCTAATAGAGTTGTTTGTGTTGTCCAATTATGCAGACATTAATAGGTAATAAAATTAATATTAATTGCTAATTAGTAATTGATGCGATTAATTGAGTTTTATTGCAAATTTTGTATGAATGGATTTGTCAATTCGTCAAACACGTTTTCCAGCAATTTTTTTTTGTCTAATACTTATGAGGGCTCTTTTCTCCAGCTGGGCGCAGGAGGAAGAAACCTGATTTCCTGCATTGCAGGATTAAATAAGTACATGTAATTCATATCCCTGATGTAAACCAGGCCGTTGCAATGGCATATGAAGTCAACATAATGGCCATTATCGGAAAATGGTAAGTGCTGTAGATCAGTTGAGGGGACGTCATGGATTTGACTCCAGGGTTGGATGGATACACAGTTAAGTAAGGGGGCTTTCAGTGGCTTGGAACATGTCTGAGCCTGATGAGGAGAAGTTTGCTGTTTTTGGCACGGCTAAGATGAACAGCTATGAAGTTGGGGTTTTTGATCAAAGCACACCAAGATTTACAGCCACATCACCATATCAACAGAGATTTCACTGGGAAGTGCAGTAGAACTTCAATCAACAAGTCTTCAGGGAAATCCATCGTGTGCCATGAATAATCTTGTACCATGAATAATCTTCCAGCATGCCTTGAAAAGAAAGCTAAGGTAAAGCCAGAGATGTACATTTTCAGGAAAGTGTAAGCATCAGATGACATGAAAATTTGATTTGCTGTACTCAAACCTTGAAACTGAATCTAGGTTTGAATGACAGGTAATTAGGAGAATTTTCGTGACTCCTGAGAGGCAAGCACTAGATGAGGAGACGTTCGTCATTCTTGGAATGATTAAGATGAATAGGTATGAAGTTGGGGCTTTGGATCAAAGCACGCCAAGATTTACAGGCACTTTTCAATAACATCAGGGATTTCACTGGTAGGCGCAGTAGAACTTCTATCAACAAGTCTTCAGGTCATAAATCCATCTTGCTTTTCTTCATGTTTTAGATCAACAAAAGATTACTACAGTATTGAATTGTAAGATGACTTTCTTTGTTTTATTTAACTCTTGAACCTCATCTTTCATCACTGCAGCACTAATAATATGTCGATATATGACTCGAAGAAATAAAGACGCAGCAAAATCAGAGGAAAAAAGGAGCTCAAAACCAGTTAGGATCTGAACTCAACCGACCAAAAAATTTAAGAAACTCACAAGCCAATTAGACTAGACAGGAAACTAGAAGCTACCAATATTGACTTGGTTTTTCAGGAACTTTATCCAACCAAAAAAAGGAAAAGGGACTACACCATGCAAAGTCAAAATCAAATTAATTAGCAAATAAAATTACACATATTTTGAGGTCGATGAAGTTAATTCTAAAAGAACTCGAACAACTTATGGCATATCACTGTTGGAGTTCAATTTCCTGGATCTAATTTACACTTGATTGATATAATCTAGAATCGGACAGAACTGTCTAACGTGTACTACTTGACTATTCTAATTGAAGCCTTAAATAGTCCAGGTTAAAATCATTCAAACTCAATTATTAACCAGCTAACAAACAAGTGTAGCAGTATAGTTTTAGACTAAGTAGTCAGTGCTTGATCATCAGCTATGTATATGGGTCCTATATGGTCACTTTTTATCTTCATTGAACCAAATCTTCCTATTTATAAATCACAACACCGACCAAGATTATCTCTTGTCACGTTGTACAAGGAGCTCACTCTTCCAACACACTACAGGTCCATTGTCGCATCGCATTGTCCAAGATTTCCAGGGACTGATTTTGTTGGCCTTAGATTTTTCAAGATGCTAATTAATCAATATTAGCAAAAGCTACCATTGGATAGATAGTAAATCTAGACTTCTTTTGCTTATTGAAGAATTTGATATTTAGGTACGAGAGCTATCAAATGAGTACCTCAAACAACTGATATCATAATCTGTAAATCAGGAGGAATGATCATATTAGACAACACCATAAGCTGGGTCGTTTCTTGACTGAGGAGGGGGGGAAAAGTTAGTTTCCTCCGTCCTCTTTCTTTTGGTCCTTTGGCTAAAAAAATGAATAAACCAGCTTACATAAACTGCTAACCAGCTTTCCCTGTGAATAATAACAAAACGAGAGAGGAGCAAGAAAATTAGACTTAACAAAGTTCTTCTCATGCAGCACAGCATTGGTGTCAACAAGCATTTACCAAATCCAATATCTTAAACCAGTAAGATTGATTTCTTGGATGGTTTTGGTATCCATCACATCATGATATTTCTCCAGGTTTCATTTAGAATAGGGATTTGACAGTATGCACACTTGCTCAGTATTCTGCATATCTCCAAGCAAGCAACCTTATTTTTAGGGGTCTTCATATCCAACAATTAATCATCGCCATTGCGTTGGTCCCAAGTTCCACGTTTTTATTTTACCCCAGGTTGAAAAAATAAAAATAAAAACAAAGAAAATTAGAAATTTAAGTTCTTGAGCTTAAACTCCTTCACTACCCAAAAGTTTTTGGAAAGAAAATAATTACCTCTAAATTTAAACACTAACTGTGTAGTAGATAAAATCGATTTATTTGAGCATGTATATGATAAATGCTAATAGAATTTGTCTATGCCAACAAGAAAAAGAAATCTAATTGCGAAAACACAAAGAATCTTAAACGTTTGGATAGGAGATTATTTGGAGTAATATTCTGAGAAAACATTATAGCACTGTTCGCGATATGAAATATGTGAGATGAAAAAAATGGTTGAGACGATAAAAAAAAATGATATGAAAACGTATTTGTGATGCAATCAAAAAAAATTTTAACAAATAAAACGCTATCAGAGCACACTCATGCATGTCTGAGAAGTCACCTGCAATAGTTTCTAAGAACTGATAAAAAGAAAGTGTATAAAGGGAAAACAGAAAACAAGGGGAAGAATCTTAAACACAAAAGTGAGAAACACGTTTGATAGACGTTTCAATAAAGTCCGATTTTTTTTTTTTTATTTCGATCACAAAGTGGTAAACAGGCCCCGAGTGGTCGGTTTCATACATCTATTTTATGATGCAGACTTTAGGGGGACAAAAAAAAAGGGAAAAAAGAGTAGAATTTATTCATCAGTAGAAATTCCATATTCAATGTATGCATTCAATGACAAGGAAATTGTAAACTTTTTAGACATTCCAAAAGCCTAACTCACAAGCTTCATATAGAGAAAAAGACAGATTTATCATGGGAATGTCGGATTAATATAAGAATTTTTTCTTTTTTAAGTTGCTTAGCAATAGGAAAGGGTTCTTAGAAAATGAAAATGGTTGATGCATGTTTCAAGAGTTCGAATCCTGGAGTCTGATGGTTGAAAATGAAAATGGTGTTGAGGGGTGTGGGAGCTTGAAAAAAAAAAAAGAAATTGATGTACCAAAGATCTTTTCAAAAGTTAATTTCGATACTTTGGATTTAAAAGTCTTGGAAAGGCACAACTTGCTTTTGAAAAAGTTCCTCCAGCAGTCTTTGAAACTAATTGTTCAAAGTTAGAAGGAATTTAAAAGCGTATCAGATGCAAATGACAACTTCTCTACAGAATTTTCCAATCAGACAAAAACTAGAATCAACTTTTATTTGTTTCAAGTTTCAACACGAACTGATTCTTAGATAACATGACTCAAGTCCTATAGTAGACTATGTCAACAACTTCCCATAGAACATTTATAGGGGCAATTATATTATGCTTATTCCGGGAATGATGCCAACTCTGCTTTTAGAAAACATTTTCTTTTCTGTAGTATGCCTTTATTCTTATTAGAACTTGTCTTTTATGGAAATAGTTCTTGAATTGCTTAAAATCATCCAAGCATCCAATACAGTGCCAAAATTATTTTTGCTTAAAATATCAGGGCTTAAATCTGTTAAAAAAGAATTGTGGATACATGAATTATTGAAATTGATGCTTATTGAAAGTTGTACTACATAATTATATTATAACTAAAAAGTGCCTAAGTGGCATTGAGAGGACAAATTGCAATGTCACTTCCCTTAAAAGTGATGGAATAGATAGTTGCGACACTTATCAGCCCACTAAGAAATACATTGTTGACCATACAAACAAAAAAAAAAAAAGAGAGTTGGTCATGGATTCTCATGAAACAAAAAGAATACCAACAGATGTTGGTGCAAGTGAAAGGAGCTTGCATCCCTTAATCATGAGATCTTGAGTTCGAAATTTATGGAAATGGATTGTAAATTATTTGAAATATTTTTATTGTAGCACTTTTTGTGATGTGATGTATGTGAGATAAAAAAGTAATTGGTAAGATAAAAAGGTGTATTGAAAATTGTAATGGTGATGTAAGCAAATATATTTGGACAAATAATCTCCTGTCCAAACACACAAATGTTGGGAGAGCTTCCCCTGCAAGGGGCCCAACCCGACTCAAACAAGATAAGTCACAGATCATAGAACGGATGCCGATATCTGTGGGTTATACCTAAAAAAAAAATGAAACAAAAAGAATAGAAAAAATATCGTAACATATGTAACGAATTTGTCTTTTACATTCCCAAACTACAGGAACTAGACCAAAGAAAATCTTGTACAAGCAAAATATCAGGGTGGTTTTGTTTATATATGCAACAACATTTTCTGAAATTCAAACACCACAAGGTTCAAAACCAAATCATCATTTCCTGGTCCAAATAAAAATACCTCTTCCTCTGAACAGCAACTAATTGAAGCAAAACTTTCTCTAGTTACTAAACATTTTTCCTTTCTGCATGGAAAGTTTAATGCATTTTCTCATCCTGATTTGTGTGCTAACCAACTCTCATTCGGAAATTGCTGCAAATGAATTCCAAGAGCAGAGCAATTTAGAGACTTATATCGTCCATGTTGAGTTACCTGATCCGGATGATGCTGAATATGGCACGAATGCCATAACAGGTGAAGATCTTGGTAGTTTGTACAACTCTTTTCTGCCAACAACTGCTACTACTGCTGCAATCTCAAATGCAACACGTCCACATATAGTTTACTCCTATCACAATGTTTTCAAAGGCTTTGCTGCGAAATTGTCAGCTGAGGACGTGAAAGAAATAGAAAAGAAACCTGGTTTCGTATCAGCACGGCAGCAAAAGCTACTATCATTATGTACAACCCATACTCCTAGCTTCTTGGGGTTGCATCAAAACTTGGGTTTATGGAAGGAATCAAATTATGGTAAAGGTGTTATCATTGGAATCTTGGACACTGGGATAGTGCCAGACCATCCATCATTTAGTGATGAAGGAATGCCTGCACCACCTGCTAAATGGAAGGGGAGATGCGAATTCAATTCGTCAGTTTGCAACAACAAACTGATAGGAGCAAGATATTTCCACGATGGAAATGGTTCTCCATTGGATGAGAGTGGCCATGGTACTCACACAGCAAGCATAGCTGCTGGAAACTACGTCCAAGGTGCAAATGTATTTGGAAATGCTAATGGAACTGCAGTTGGTATTGCCCCTCTTGCTCACTTGGCAATGTATAAAGTATGTACAGCAATTGGTTGTTTTGAGAGCGATATTCTAGCTGCAATGGATGCAGCTATTGAGGATGGGGTTGACATTATCTCTGCCTCCCTTGTGGGAGGAGATTATCAATTTTATGCAAATAGCTTATTGCTAGGTGCATATAGCGCAATGGAGAGAGGAATTTTTGTCAGCTGCTCAGCAGGAAATGACGGTCCTTCTAAGAGCTCTTTATCCAATGAAGCCCCATGGGTTCTAACTGTTGGTGCAAGCACCATTGACAGAAACATAAGGGCAACTGCCGTGCTTGGTAACAAGGAGGAATTTCAAGGCGAGACAATAAATCAGCTAAAGGATTTTCCACCAACTTTATTTCCCCTATTCTACCCAGGCAAGAACCAGGACGATATTAAGTCTAAATATTGTGCCTCAAAATCCCTAAATAACACCGAAGTCCGAGGAAAGATTGTGGTCTGCATTGATGGTGGTACGATATCAGGAATAGAAAAGGGAGAAAACATCAAGGCTGGTGGTGGTGTTGGCATGATCCTCATTAACCATAAGAATGATGGTTATACCACATTTGCTGATGCTCATGTTCTTCCAGCAACCGATTTGAGTTACGCTGATGGATTGAAGGTTATTGCCTACATAAACTCCACAGAATCACCAATGGCAGCAATCTCGTTCAAGGGGACTGTCTTTGGAGACAATCACGCTCCAATGGTTGCTTCATTCTCTTCTCGAGGCCCCAGCCGAGCAAGCCCTGGTATTCTGAAGCCAGACATAATTGGCCCTGGTGTAAACATTCTTGCTGCCTGGCGTCACTCCATAGAAAACAACACTAACACAAAATTCAATGTACTCTCTGGCACTTCAATGTCTTGCCCTCACCTCAGCGGCGTTGCTGCACTGCTCAAAAGTGTTCATCCTAATTGGTCTCCAGCTGCTATTAAGTCTGCAATCTTGACCACTGCAGATCTAGTGAACTGTGCAAAAAACCCCATTGAGGATCAGAGGCACCATCCCGCAAATATTTTTGCCACTGGTTCGGGCCATGTTAACCCATCTAAAGCAACCAATCCGGGTCTTATTTATGACATTGACCCGAAAGATTACATACCTTACTTGTGTGGATTGAACTACACCAACCGGGAGATTGGTATACTCTTAAAACGTAAGGTAAACTGTGCAGTAGAGTTGCGAATGCCAGAAGCGCAACTAAACTACCCTTCATTTTCAATCATTTTTGGATCACCCGTTCAAAGGTACACAAGGATGGTAACTAACGTTGATGAAGCTAATTCAACTTACACTGTTAAAATTATACCACCAGCAGGTGTCAATCTGACAGTCAAACCTACTACTCTCGGTTTCTCACAGGCAAACCAGAAGTTGACATATGAAGTCACATTTACCCTAGTAGCATCACCGGCTAAAAGTAGAGTGTCTCAAGGATCTCTATCATGGACTTCAACAAAGTTCTCAGTCAGAAGCCCCATTGTAGCAACTATCAATGGAAAGTAGGGGCTTTAATAGAGATCTCTTCTTCTTCTTTTTTGGCTGTTCACAAGTAACTTGCAGTAAACAAAAATTTTCAGGAATACAAAATAGTGTTTCATATACCGTAGCAACATCAATTTGTAAAAAATGTATATCAACTACAACTTATCCTAAGATTTCTTATACACTGGTTATGTTAAAAAGTTAAATGTGAGACCTGGGTTGCTTCTTGCATTAATTTGTTGAAGCACAAATTAATGGCCAGAAGGGATGGTTACCACCCTAACCAAACCAAACTGATCAACACAAGTTGTTGACAGTATGTAAATGCTTTGTTCAAGCAGTACTTGTGATTGCTTAGTTGCCTAAATTCAACTTACAGAAAGAGGCTAAGCAAATTTATTGCCTCAACTTGCAGAAATGATCTCCTATTCCACGCACCCAAAGGAAACAAGAACAACCATCATAATTTATCACTACATTGTATTTGTTCATTCCTAGCTTTGACATTACACTATCTTTTCTAAACCAGACTGATATCAAACAATTCCATCATTTCCAGATTCAGATACAGCCAAAAAATTATAACGAAAGATAATGAAGTACAGCATCCATTAGCACAAACAATGACAATTAGAACCATAAAAGCTATAACATCAAACACCCTGAAATAGGAGACCATAGAAAGCATAGAAATGGAGAAGAAAGAAGAGGAGCAAAAGAAGTCCAAAGCATGCTTACAGCAAGACAGCTAAATCCCACATGGCGGACAAAGTATCTAGTTTTTATGTCAGTTGAATCCATCAAGTGACTTGATGCTTCCCACATAGTGCTGCTATCTTGTATTTAAGCTAAAGTAGCAATTGATAAAAATATTGCATCAAATCATGCAGACCATAGAGCAAGACATAGAGGTCTGCAGAAGTGTATTCCTCCGAGCACATGTTGCCTTCAATATTGTCATGTTGTACTGACCAAAAAGAAAGGATGGAAAAGAGTGATGTAGCAGTGAAGAAGTATCTGTGAAACTGCCATTTTTCAAAGATTGATCCCAATACCCAAAATAAAGGATGAGACACATCTGACACAAAGATGAAAAGCTAACACCAATTAGGTAAATCACATGTTCAAGAAACCGAAGCTAACTATGAAGTTTTGCTCTTTTTTTTTTATCTTAAATGACAAACTACAAAAAAAAAAAAAAAAAAAAGAGTTCAAAATCCAACTATAACTTTGCCTTTGGGAGACATCATCAGATTCATAAACTTTCAAAGATGAACAAAAATGCCAGTTTCATTCTCACTTCACTCCATGACAACTTTTGCCCCAACAGCTTTCATCTTCTCGATTATCTGCTCTCCTTCTTCCTTTGACACTCCTTTTTTAAACACTGCAGGCGTCTTCTCCACTAAATCCTTTGCTTCTTTAAGTCCCAAGTCAGTGAAACTCCGAACCTCCTTAATAACCTTGATCTTTGAAGCTGCATCATAGGACTCCAGCTTTAGTTCAAAAACAGTCTTCTCTACTTTCTTCTCTTCCTTGGCAGCTGTTGCTGGTCCCTTCATTGACACTGCACCCATACCAACGTCTCCAGGTTTCATGACCCCCACAACTGGAGGCTCCTTCATACCCATCTTTTTCATCATTATTGAACCAAGCTCTGCAACTTCAACCAAGGTAAGCGACGATATTTCATCAACTAGTCTCCATACCCTCTCTGTTGGAGGACTACGATGTTCCGCAGGATCAAATGTAGCAGGATCATAATCAGCCGGAAGCCTTCTTTGGTCGACTTCTATTTCCTCCACATCTTCTTCGTCTTCTTTCAATGCAGGCTGAGCAAACCCGCGAGCCATCCCAACCGAGTTAACTAATTTATGCACAGGACAGAAAAAGGGCTTCCTAAAAAGTTCATAAGGCAACTGATGCCTTAACCGCGAGAACAAACTCATTTTGTAATTCAGTAGTATCCGCTTTTACAGGATTGACTTAGAAACTACCCATTTGATTCTCCAAGACCCACAAATCAACAGCCTGTGCAGTCAAATTTAAATCTTTATCAATCAATCAAATAGGCATTTTATCAAACACATAGATAAAAAAAAATATGAGCTTGGAAAAGCACGAAAGCATTACAGTTTTAGAAAAGGATCATGACAAATTCGTATCTGAAGGCCTGTAATTTAAAAAATAGAAAAAATATTGTATATAAATGCATATCCACGAATTCCACCGAGAAGAATATACAAGCATTGCAAATAAAATGCGAAAAAACTTGTCTACACTAAACTGTGAAAGACATAAACTGCTTACCACTAGGTGGGAAAACCCACCTCAGTAGTGGTCGGTGGTGCAGAGGAGAAGGGGCAGCGGCGGTGTGGCGGGGAGAGACGGTTGTTTGGGTGGTGGAGAGTAGAAATGGTGGCGTTTGATACTGATACGGTGATACCGCGCTAGTAGAATTGGGACTGAGTTCTGTTTGCTTAGAGGTTTAAAGCCGGGTTTACTTGGTGATTAGTGAAGGCTTCGGGTCAAAACTCAAAAGTGAGTGAGCGTTTGAATTTGCAACTTCAGTCCTGAATCTTTTCCTTTTTAGTCATCTGGCCACAATGTTTTGCAGAAGTTTTCATGAACACAGACAACTATATAACTAGGCCTCAGAGGTCAGGCCAAAGAAATACTAACAATAATGAAAAAAAAAAAGTTTGGGACTTCGTTTAAAATCCAAAAAATCAGTAAGCTTAAAAAATTTTGTATTTTGGGCTGAGATTTGTTATTACTGTCAACTTAACAGCTATAAGTTTGAGGCTTGACAATACCTTTCAATTATTATGAATACAATATCCTTATACTATATAAGATTGAGTTTTGGTGAGAGGGAGGGTTGCATTTCAACCGCATAGGCAGGGACTTTTTGGGAATGTGAAATATTCTGTAGTGTTTCACAAGCTATAGGTACAAGTGAGGGAAGCTTGTGGTTAGGTATATTAAGCGAAATACCCTTATTTATAGACATTTAAAACTTTATGTTGTTGAAACATATGGGTATTTATGGTATGTGCAATTAATCTGCAACCATTTATTATTTTTGGTACAACACACATAAGCCTGTGGGTTTGTGAAATTACTTAAATGGCATTCACACATCATAAATGCAGTCATTACGAAAAGAAAAAGTCATGACCATAAATACGGCAATTGCACACGGTTATTACTGAAATGGCTTTCACACATCATAAGTGCGCTGTTTGACTAATGATCACTGAACATGGAAATCACTTGTACAGGGAGCCCACAAGTGAAAGGGAATAAGAAAGGCCAACCTTGCTCAACCATCACCGTGGTTAGAGCTCAGGTGTGGAAACACCTCCTTTTAGATCTCCTTCTCTATCATTTATACCTGAATTTAATGGCAAAAAACGTGGGCCTACTAATGGCTCCTGAGCTTCGGGGATTGGGTTTTCTTTTGCAACCTTTGTCTCAAACAGAATGCCGCATCGTTTCCCCTCTCACCGGAGCTTATGGCCGAAACATTCCATTTTTTTCTCATTATAGTCTCAATTAAATTGCCAGACATTGGTAAATTAATGCCCAATGGCTGCGTCGATTATGATTGTTTCCATGCCTCCTTTTCACCTTTTTCAGATTCAACCTTATTCTGAGATTGAAATTTTTTTTATGCCCTTATACTGCATAAATCCTAGGCATGGAAACAATCACCGCCCACTGAAGCAGGAAGTTGCGGAGGGCCCGACCGACAATCTTTACGAGGTTCATTAACTTAATTTGGGATTTGATGAGGCTTTCACTTGGCCTCTGCTTCATTTTGGTCCCATGGTTTCTTCATTCTGCTACAGCTTGTCCTTAATCACTTTCTATTAGTAAGTTAATGACTCACTCACTTGAAGACCGACCAAATGTGGACATTAGTAGCGTGTAGTCCTTCACTACAGAGCTCCTTCAGCTTACTTGCTTCCTTAAGCCAAAAGCACCAAGAGTAGCTGCTCCGACAAGAAAAGGCACCAACATCCTTGCGTTGTCTCCACTTTCAACTTCAGCTGTCAGAGTAGTTGAAGCAGGAAGTTGCGAAGGGCTCTCGATCATATATGTTCTATACTCATCATGTAGATGCTGAAGTTGGGACCAAAATGAAGAAACCACCAAGAAGCAACGCATCTGACTGCTGTCTATTACAGCATCTACATGAGTTTACTACTATTCATATCACTAAATAAGTAGACATACATGATGTCTTATTTAACATACTCTGCTATCTATCCGTAGTTTTTATATGAAACAATTTCATAATTATTTGTCCGTACACCTTTGGGAACTTGCTGCATCTAATCATTTGTGTTCGAGAACTTCCTGATTTTAATATTGGAAGACTCTTATGTTGTTTGTCTTATAATCATACATGTTTCTAATTATTTATCGCAACGTATTATTCTCGCAATGTATTATTATTTGTCCAACCAAAAAACCTTCTTCAACCACAAGCACCGAACACCCGCGCAATGCGCGGGCACTCCTCCCCTAGTAACAAAAAATAAAAGCAAGTCTTCTTTAAAGGTCTTCATTGTTTGAAAGTAAGACATTATGTATTATTATAGGGCCTCCTTACTTTTAAACAACAAAACTGTTAATGTAAGAGAAATTGCAAAATCTTCAAATAAGTTTTCGTTTGTGTGTGTAATTTTGTTACTTAACAGTATTAAGTCCCGATTGGAGTTTGCAGTGCTTTTGATAAAAAAGCACTTTTAAGTACTAAAAGCACTTCTGAGATGTTTAGTGAACATCACCTTATAAGCTTTTGGTGTTAAAAACACTTTCAGCAAAAAACTAAAATTTGATATTTTTATAATTGTTTTTGTATTTTTAAAAATAAAATATTAAATTTAATCATTTTGCCCTATATTATGAACTAAATAAAGAGAAATACATTTAAAGAAATTTAAAATTACACATTATCCAATGCAATAAATACTTTCTGGACTATGTATCCAAATAATATATTTAAAAGTATTTAAACACTTAATAAGTGATTTTATTAGAAGGTCTACTAGGTAAAATATCTTTTAATAAGCTACTGCAACCGCAAAAGCCGTTAACGGCTTTACACCGTGAATCTTTTTCTTCTAGTTTACCAATACCTCAAAAGACAGTTATTCAATCCTACGAATCCGAAAATACGAACCGGTACCTAAATTTCATTTTGAATTTTTCTAACAATTTATTTCAAAAGTTGCACAAGTTTCTTCAAAATTTTGATATGACGCTAAGTGGTTAAGGAAACTGGCTTCAATTCTGATGATACTAGTCAAGGAAACTGGCTACATTCTATGTACAAAATAAAACTCTCTGAAAGATTCCATGCCTAATATTCAATCCCTACCAGCACCTGGTGTCAACCACCCTGAAATAGTATAAGCTCAGCCATCTAGATTTGCTAGGCAGTAGGAACTATCAGAAATGAGGCAGCAGGAAAAGGGAAGAAATCAATTCTTACTGAGATACAAAGAAACAAAAGCTTGTACTACACGATCGCAAACTGTCATTTGCAAGACTTGAGAGAAGTATACTAAATTGCTCAAAAATGCTCAAAGTTCATCGAGCTATCAAGGGGAAAGATCACTGGATACTAGCTTGCACTTGACCATGATACTACATGCGGCCAAAGCAGCAGAGAAAGTTTAGTTCGAATAATTAGACTAAAAAATCAGCTCAGTTAAACTCTTTTTACAGCATACAAACCAAAAACAACTCCAAACTGTAAGATAGACTCATCAAAGATGGTGCTTAAGTGCTGAAAGTTTTTGCCGTTTCTCATTCAGGAATTAGTGCTTCATTCTCTGCTTCACCTTCTTCTTCAACTTTGGGCTTTGATGAAGCCCCCGCTCCAGGTGCCTGCTTCTTTTTTATTCCACTTACAATGTCGTCAATTCTTAGAAGCATGCAGGCAGCTTCGATGGCTGTTTTAAATGCTTGCACCTTCACAGTGTAGGAATCCCATATCTGAAATTTTAAAAGAAGTAAGCTGCTCATGTGATCCTCAGACCATAATACCTGACTTTTAAGAAGCTCAAATTTGCAAAACTGAAAACTAAACTTAATAAAAGATCAGGAAATTTATGTAGTTAGAGTACCATAGCTAGTCCTAAGAAGAAGTAAATAGTCACTGAAACAAAACTAGATTTTGGATAAATTATTTCTAGTTACGTTAGAAGATAAGACTTAATCCAGATGTAAGGGGAAGAAGATCATACCTTCCTCTCCTTCATATCAGCAATTGCACCAGTATTACCATCTATGCCAACCCAAGCATTTTCACCATTTGCATGCTACAATAACATATAACCGATATCAAAGTCCAATACATAATGACTACAAGGAAATAAAGACGCAAACATCATTCTAGAAAATAATTTCAGACGTGATGCTCTTACCGTCCCACGCAAGGAAGTCATTGTTCGAATAACATTGACACCACAATTCTGAGCCAAAGTTCGTGGTATTGCCTCAAAGGCAATTGCAGCAGCTTCATAAGGCCACTGCAGCACAAGACAGAATTGAAATAGAATTGAAATATTAAAACAATTCTCAGTGGAATAAACTGATTCCTGAAATTAGCAGTTGAATCTGAGAAAAATACTAGCTCCACAAAATAATAGGAATGCATAAAGAAGAGCAATCCACCTTTTCAATGCCTTCAACAGATGAGCTCTTCTGCTTTAAAATCGCTGATACAGTCAACTCAGTTGCACCACCACCAGGAACAAGTTTTGGATTCTTGACAATGTTTCTTGCAACGGACATCGCATCCTGTAGGACAATTTAAATAGAGTCAAAAACATTGTTCCATAGCCGTTATACAATAACTAAATCAATGTAAACCAACCTGTAAATTTCTTTCTACTTCATTCAATAGGTCTTTGCTGGCACCCCTTAAAAGAACAGTACATGCTTTTGGATCCTTGCAATCAACAATGAATGCAAAGAACTCATCCCCAATTTTCCTCACCTCAAATAGCCCAGCTCCAGTCCCAACATCAAATTCCTGTAACTCATCAGGTCGGTTCACAATAACTGCCCCACATGCCTTGGCAATCCTGTTATTGTCCGTCTTTCTCAACCTCCTGATTGCAGAAACGCCAGCCTTGCTCAGATAATGGCATGCTAGATCACTCAACCCCTTTTCTGTTATCACTAAATCAGGCTTAAACTTCAGTATCTGCATGCAAAGGTTCTCAATGTACTCCTCTTCCATTTTTAATAACACGCTCCAATCTTCTTCCCTCATTAATTCTGCATTTGTTTGATTCTCGCCTTTCTTGTACTCCAGGGGACAATCTAGAAGGATGATACGAGGATTTACAATCTTTCTTCTCATTTTGCCAGGGGCAACCACATCCTTGTTAAACATAACTCCCTTAAGGACCTGTGAATCTTCCAGTTGCCCACCCGGAACCTTCTCAACCTTGACATATTTCTTAATATCCACTTCACGGATGCCTTGTCCAACTTCCACTCCCACGGTTGTTGTAGCATCAATTGCTAAATCCTAGAAGACAATCAGAGATATCAAATGATTCCAAGATAAATATTCAATGCATGGCAATAAAAACTTATACAGAAGTCTAACAGTCATTCAGAAAATTGATTAATCAACATTGAGCCTTCAGGAATTCCAATTTAAGAAAAGATATTAACAGTTATATTATGCACAAAAAATATACTTCTTCAAAAGCATGGTCAAATAAGTTATGACAGTCCAAGGATAAGGTCTTAGCAGCTGATTGGAGGTAAAGAGTATCCCAGTTTTACCCGATATTAAAACATAGGAGGTAAAGAAGCACAATCAGTTACATGAGGAATCAATTAAAAGGCTAAACTTGATAGGATTATCATGCTACAGGGAGTAAAACCCGTTCCATAGAAGGAGATTCATTTTTCTGAAGACAGGTGTTACTTAAGTACAGAAATAACTGCTAGTAATCATAAAACAAACATTTACAAATACAAACTTATCAGTAAGAAAATGTAAAATTTGTCATTCAAAGGATAAATTTCACCATTCCCAATTTAAGAAACAATTAGAGAGAGAGACAGACAGACAGAGAGCAGGATATATGTTGCTTACCGCAATAAGATTCCCAAATTGACTAGTAAATTTTGTGCCAATACAGCTCTTTACAAGGCCTAACATTGTTGCACCTGCCAAAACAATACAATGTATTTATTTGTGAGAAGCCAAAAAAAATTCTGAACAGTTAATACATGCGAAGGGGAAGAAAATTAAAACCAATTTCAAAAGGCACATTTTCAAGCATTTTTTCTATCTTCAAGTACAAAATTAATCTAACATTTGTTATTTCCCACGTGTACCAGGGATAGGAGGGAATTTTAAAAATAAATAAACCAACAACAACAGAGGGAGAAGAGATGGAACAACAACAATATTCATTCAACAAAATAAGGAGAAAACAGGAGGCAAGGTCTAGGAAAAACACTACCATGCACAACATATGCTAACTGGTCTATCAGCGAAACATAATTAACAAAACAGCCAGATGAAAAATATTAGTATCCACACTATGGTTCAGAGACTAACATGCTAAATGAATAGAATATCAGCAAGCACCATTTTTATAAGGCAACTAGCCATGTAAGACTACAAGGCTAAATGACCATCATCACACTGCAAACTATACTGCCTAAAAGTGAAAAAGTAAACTGCTATAAAATTTTTGGATACTTCTGAAGAAAGTGAAAAAGGAACTTACGATCCTTAACGTCAACAGTCATAGCTATCTTTTCCAGCACGGCTATGGCATCTTCTAGAGCTTTGTTGTAAGCTACAATAACAAGTACCAAGCATTCATCAGAAACAGAGAGTTTTTGTCCCAATAATGAAATGACAAGCACAAAATGTAAAAAAATGCTACCTCGGCAAATTACTGTTGGATGATAGTTGTTGTCAATGAAGGCTTCAGCAACATGAAGCATCTCACCAGCTTAAAAAAGTTTTCAAGATGGTAAATAAGAGGAATTAGTCAAGTCATCTAACATATTAACTAAACCATACAAGTTGCCTTCCTGACAAGTTCTAGCAATATAAATAAGATAGAATAACACCATCACGTAAGATATCAGTCATACACACATAAGGTGATAGAGAAAAAAGATTGCACCCGATATCAAGCAAAACTAGTTAAACCTTGTTTCTACTACAAAATCTACTCAAATTGTCCAAATGCAGAACATAGGACGCCTTAGCAATTACTAATTGCTTATTAGCAACCAATAGCACAACTTGGGCAAAAGAAGCCACCATATAGCAAAGAGACAGGGAAAAAAGAATACAAATCCTCCTAATTTTTTTTTTAGAAACTCCTCTTGCATTTAAGAAGCTCTAAATAGGACCATAAATAAGATAAAAAACTTACCAAGTACAATAACAGACGTAGTTCCATCTCCAACCTCCTCATCTTGAGTGCGACTTAGTTCAATCATGGACTGCAGCACCCCAACAAATAACAAAATTACAAAAAGATACCTAATCACCACAAGAACCACAATCACAGGCAAAAACGGAGAGAGTTTATGTACCTTTGCAGCTGGGTGTGCAAGATCTAACTCACGAAGAATAGCATTTCCATCATTGGTCACTACAATACCTGTATGAATCCATTAAAAAAAAAAGTAAACAAGGATCTCACCAAACACAGATGGTCAAAGAGTGTTTGAGAGAGTTAAAATGGGAAAACTTAGAATGCAAAAGTGTGAAAAAGTCCTGCATTCCACTCAAAAGATGAGAGGAGAAAAAATCTCTCATTTCATTACAAATGCATATTTTCAGATTGCTTCCCACCCATGTGCCCATTAAAAAAGAAAGGGAAGGTATAAAATTTCTCTAGATTGAGACAAAGAAAGGCAGTCAGGTTAATGTGTGACTTATTAGAGGATGACCCCAATCAATATCTACAAATAAAAATTATCTCTCCATCCCACCCTCAAATCTAGAGATTTGAGTGGCAGAAATGATGTCAAAGATGAAAAGGCAAATGTTTTCACATATATCAATTAGCTGTTAATAATGCACAAGCAGAACTATTACCTCCAGCTGCGTCCAGAAGCATCTTCAACATAGATCGAGGACCCAAAGTGGTGCGAATAATGTCTGCAACAGCCTGGGAGTATAGATGAACAATGCAATTAAGACAAGTATGCCAACCTTCAGTACATAGAATTTTGTATCCACAGAAAGAAATGTAGAAATGGTTGAATGGGACCAATAGCTTAACTGTATGTCAAACTACTTACATGTCAACCAACAGAAAAAGTTCCATACCATAACTATGACATCCAGTGAACATACAACTACAAGTGAATAGTTTTTTCAAATCTTTTTGATATTTCAATAGTATATCTTTAAGACCTCAAATCATCACTGCCAAAAATATCCAAACACAGCCTTAGTCAACCACATTCAGGGCTGTGTCTAACCACCTTAACTTTCAAAACTCCGAATGACAAAAGCAGAGTAAACACAAATAACATTTTCAAATACCCATTCCAAACAACATCCAAATTCACCAACTCACCATAATCCAAAAAATCTCTTCTTCATGCCACTATGCTGACCAAATCTAAGTTTTCAATTGACTCTTAATATCAACAAGGTTTCTTTTCAGTTCCCCCAACAAATTTAGTTACCTCACCACCTATACAAAGGCATTCAAATAATAAAGGCAACAACTATTTCAATCAACGCCAATCAATGTATGACTCTACTAAAACAAATTCCTTTCACAAAAAATAATAAAGAATTATTTGTCTGTCTAAAAAAAAATCCAAATGCAATCACTTCATACCTTGGATGCTTGGATGTTAGCATAGTGCACCTTATTTCCGGACTCTCGTTTCAAAGTATCCTCTGCTCAATCACAAGCAAACAATTTATTAAGAACCAAGATTGAAAACAAAAAAATAAATAATTTAAAAAGATTACCCAACCCAAAAATCAACAAATACAACCATCCTCCAAACTACGCCGCACAGCTCCAATCAAGCTAGTGAAAAGTACAATCTATCAAAGTCAATGTACTACGCAAAAAACACTGAACAATTGCAGAACCATTCCCTCAACCTCTAGGGCACAGCCACATTATTTCATCACATCTAAAATTTCAGGAAAATAAATAAATAAACAAAACTAAGTATGCAAATGCATTTCTTCACCCTTCAACTCAAACCGACTTCACCTCAACATCGTATGCTACCAAAGATCAAAACTTGTTACTCATAAATCGTAAAATCTAGGGGGCTAAAACAGAAAAAGAAGAACTCATAAGGCTGCAAAATAAGGAATTAAAAACTAAAAATGAAGTAAAATTGCTTACTGAGGACTAAAACTGGGGCGTGCATTTTTCTGATTCAATCGACAGAGAAATAGAGAGGATTTGCTGTGTGAGAATGAGGGAAGTTTTTGGAGGGCTCTACTGCTTTTTTACGATTTGGGCGAGACAAGTGTTTATGAGTAATTTGAATCGCGCTGGTGGAATGGAAAACCCTGGAAGGTTTTGGGCATTTTTGACGTTGTCACTGGGCTGTCGCATTTTATTGCGAATGTCCAATTGTTCCATGCCACGTCGCAGAAGGGGGTCCCATTAAATTTGCAGCACCCTTACTATTATATAGAGAATGGATGGATTGAATAGTACAGGAAGAGGAGCGTTATATCTCAAGGGGCTGTTTGGAACCTGAGTTTTTTGGGAGTTTGTCTAAAACTTTACTGTAGTGCACTGTAGAAGTTTTTGAAAAAATTTTGTAGAAGTTTTTGTTAGGTGAAAAATTTTGTAAAAGTTTTTGTAAGGTGAAAAACTTTTTTTTTTCTTTTTTTTTTTCCTTTTTTTTTTCTTTCCCTTTCTTTTTCTTTTTCTTTTTCTTTTTCTTTCTTTCCTTTTTCTTTTCTTTCTTCTCTTTTTCTTCTTCTTCTTCTTCTTCTTCCCCGTTACCTCCACCACCCCCAGCTGCAACTCCACCTCCCGCCGTCCCCCTCTGCCCCTTCCCCCTCCCCCCGCCTTCCCTCTCTCCCCCGCCGTCCCCCTCCCCCCGCAGCCTCTCTCTCCCCCGCCTTCCCCCCCGCAGCCCCCCTCTGCCCCTCCCCCCGCCTTCCCTCTCTCCCCTGCCGTCCCCCTCCCTGCCGCCTTCCCCCTCCCCCCGCCGCCTCTCTCTCCCCCATCTTCCCCCCCCGCAGCCCCCCGCAGCCCCTTCCCCCTCCCCCCGCCTTCCCTTTCTCCCCCGCATTCCCCCTCCCCCCGCAGCCTCTCTCTCCCCCGCCTTCCCCCCCGCAGCCCCCCTCTGCCCCTCCCCCCGCCTTCCCTCTCTCCCCCGCCGTCCCCCTCCCTGCCCCCTTCCCCCTCCCCCCGCCGCCTCTCTCTCCCCCATCTTCCCCCCCGGCAGCCCCCCTCTGCCCCTTCCCCCTCCCCCCGCCTTCCCTCTCTCCCCCGCCGGCAGCCCCCCTCTGCCCCTTCCCCCTTCCCCCTCTGTCCCCCTGGCCGCCCCTGCCCCCTTGGCCGCCCCTCTCTGTGCCACCCCCCTCTGCGCCAGACGTAAGAGAGGAAAAAAAAAAAAGACAAGGGAGGATGATGGCAGGGGAGGAAGAGGGGGAGAGGGAAAAAAATGGGGAAAAAAAAAAGACCGGCACCAGCACCGGAAATTGGTGACGGAGCCGGCAATGGAGGTGGTAGTGAGGGAGGAAGAAGAAGAAAAGGGGAAGGGAATTTTTTTTTTTTTGTGTTTTGGATATTTTAAGTGTGTAGATTAAAAACTTTGATAAGTTTTTTGGGGTTCCTGTAGCAAAAGTTGTTAAAAAACTAGTTTTATACAAACTTGGTAAAAAACCAAGCTTCCAAACAGGCCCTCAGTTTTCTATTCTTCTCGTCCTCTTTTTGTTATGGCGGTTAATTAAATACGGGGGTGTTTCTTTTATAGTAATAGGTAATAGAGCATTAAAATTATAAACAAAAAAAGAAATTTAAAAAAGATATCTGACAAATGTAATTGAACGTTACGAAACCAAAAAAATCAGAATACATTTTTATTTTTTTGGAGTTAAATGATTAACACCTAATGAAAATCTTCATCGAGCGCGTGACTGTCCATCTCATTGGAAGAGATTTATTTATCTGACTCTAATTGAAGAGATTGTAAGATGTTATTTGTAATTTACTCAATATTGTATCCGTTAATGATACAGAATTGATAAATGCAAAAATAGGTGACAGTTTATAACACTCTTAAATGTATAAATTCATTATATTTCATTTTCACTATTTCCTTATTTTGATTCTTTTAACCTTTTTTGTTTTCACTACATGTATGTATTAAAAGGGTCTTTAATTTTTTATTACTTTATTATTCTGATATTGGTTAAGTTATCTCTTTATTTCATCTTTTTTCCATATTATCCATAATCCAATGACAGCTTTCCCTTATTAGAGCTACATGTCACATTTTTACGGACAAGGGCAGGGACGGTCATCAGAATGACCGCTCCTGAACTGAACAATCAACGGCCAGATTTTGGTCAAAAAAAATGTGCGGTCCAGATCACAAGTTGTACATCGATTCTCACAATGTGTGTGGGGTTCGCAAATTTTTGTACTAAAATTACACGTTGTGCAAACAAAGTTAAGTCGTGTGCAACCAAAATTACGCGTTGTGTAAAATGACCAAAACCGCCAAGAACGGTTGCACCGTTCCTGCCCGCTGTCCCATTTTTACATACAATCTCATCCATCATTTTTCTTAGGCCTTTCATTTCTTTAAATTAAAAAATTATCATAAAATGTTGATTAATTTTTTATATACGGTCAATGTATATACAATCATGTCTAGATCATAATTTGAGTTTTAATCTGAAATTCAAATTTTACATATATAACATGCATTTGGGTCCACTAGTGTATATACTGACAATATATAAAAGATTGATCTACAAAATATATGAGCCCCGACTAAATATTTTAAGATGTCCAATTAAGTTTTCTAAAGCTTGTTGGATGTTATTTTACATACACAACCGTATAATAATATGTTAAGCGTGTTTAGGCATGGATTAAAAAGACATTATGTAATAATATTTGGTAATTTTTTGTCAATAGGAAAATTGTAGGAAAGTGGTGTAAAAGTAGTTGCTATCTTCTTTATGTATCCTCATTTTACCAGTAAATTAGAAAAATATCCTACATTTCCTCTACATATTAATGCATAAAGCAATGGATGATTTAGCATGAATTAGATAATGGAAATAATACATTTGAAAGGTGTAGATAACATAATACACCAATAACTAGAAATCTTAAGTTTACGTAGAAATCGTCACTAGTAACTTAATTAGTAATATGTTTAAATAAATATTTGTTGCAAATAATAGTGTCATAGTATACCTCTTGCTAAAATAAACCAATCCAATAGAAATTACTCTTACAATAAACTAATATTCCTTTTTATTTCACATTTTTTTAGTAAAGACAATTCATAATGATAGCTATTTATGAAGGTAGGGCAGTAATGTGGAAGTGTATAATAGTTGATCTAGTACACATAACTTTTCCTTTCTTAATATCGCTTGTCCTAACCAGCAAACAATATGTTCATATATAGGATTCAAACATTAAATCTAAATTTGCAATATAGATATATAGTAAACAACCAGCATCAAATGAAATTTAAGAAGACAATATAAAATTGGAAATAATTTTTACAAAATAATCAACATAATTGTAAATCTAGAATTCAAAATTGCAATATAAGAGATATGTCTTCAAGTCAATAATCTAGCTTTAATACTCAACACATGAGCAAAGTTAATAGAAGTCAAATGCAATACTTGCTTCGTTGTACTCTTTCTTTAAGTAATCTTCCTTTCTTATTTCTTTGCACCATTTTTTCCAATTGGCAGTATATATTTTCCCTTTTTCTGTTTAGACTTTGAATTGATGCTGCACTCCGACTTTGCATATATTTTCTCTGAATAATTCTTTTGCTTTCTGCATCATGTTCAAAGGAAACATATACATAAGTGCCTTTAACATTACAATATAATTGAGAGTTTAGAGCTTAAAATCAATCATTTTTCAATGATAGGCACATTATATTGACGCTATTAAGAGATGTACTATAAATTTGGGAATAGAAATATACTTAGCAAAACTTAAAGTACTTTAAAAAATGATAATCTACTATAACATGCCAAATTTATTGCATGGTTTTTCTTTACACTTGATTTCATGTATGTGGTAGAATAGAGGTAAATCTACTGAACCACGTGTTTTTAATTTTGTCTGAGGTAATTGTTTTACTCATTTTACTATAGGCTTACACTATTTTATCGAATTTCTTTTATATTAAAGGCATTGAACAAAATTTGTTTTCACTCAAGCAAGAAAAATATGGGTATACGACATATAGTGTTGATTGTTTCTACTTGATTTCTTCATACATGATATTGAATGTTTACTACAATCACCAACTTAAATCAACAAAATGGCAAACATTAATTTTATGCAGTTGATAATTTATGGTTAACTTTAAAACCACCTTCAAAAAACCTTTACTCTTTAATATATAAATAGTGTATTGTATAGAATATGTACCAAAATTCTGATTGTAAAAAACCCAATAAAGAAAAAACTCATGTGGCATCTAGATAATTCAAAACCAATTTTATATACTTGTTGATAAACACAAACAATATTAGTTTGTTAATATATCATAATAAAATCACAATTCAATTAATTAGGTTGATTAGTTATGTGATTTTATAGATAATGGATCAAAACTGCCAATTTTAATGATCGAATTCTCTTTGGTAAAGTTGAATTCTTTTTCTTCTTCTCCATTTGTTAATATAACCAAAAGAGTTAGAAAAGTTAAACAGAAAATTTGATAAAGCTCAGCATTTAGCATCTTCTTATTGCATAAAGTCCAAGAAAATAAAGGAATAAACATTTATACGTGAATAAATCTATACAATTTAGCCATGTTTTCCTCCCAATTATCAAGCATAAGATTTGAACCTTAAACCTTGAACCTGATAGCGAAGAAAACTCTAAGAGTTCTTTTCTGACTACTAGGCTAATCCCAGTGGCTATATATGTGTGTGTGTACACTTTTGTTAGTTTTACTTGTTTCCTCCATTTTGACATTTAATATAATAAATACTTACATTAAAAAAGAAAAGACTTACAATAATAACATGTCTATTTTGTAACACATCCCCATAGAGTATGCTAATAGCACTAGTATTATTTTATTCGTATGTAAAGATTAAAAACAGAACATAATTACTTGGAGTATATACCTTATTCCTCTTGATTAGGACTATTTACTTCTACAGAAATGGGGTCTTCTTCAAATAAAAATCCAACCAAAAAAAAAGTCGATTAGATTATGAGTTGGGTGATTAGTTTACGATAATATGAGGAAAATAAGAGACTACTAGTAAATTGAAAATTGAAGTAACTAAATGATGAAAGGGACATTCTTTTCTAGAGAACTTTCAGCAATGAAAGTGCAAGATATATGTCACAATAAGCATTGCATGTGATTGATATTTGACACTAAATGACCAGCAATTTGTTTATTGCTTAAGGAGATATTTTTTATTCATATATACATTTCTCCAAGATTTTTTAAAGTTAAACAATGAGATAAATTTTCTTATTTTGCATGGGAAGAAGTATGTAGTTATAATGTGTAGAAAGTAAAGATAGAGATAAAAGTAAAAATATTTCAAAAGTTAAACAAACACCAGAAAAATGAAGTAAGAAAATATATTCAATAAGCTAACCAAACACCTGAAAATGATGAAAGGGAAATGATTTTCATGGAAAATTACTTCCACGGAAAATATTTTCCCAATGAAAACATTTTACTTCCAACCAAACAGACCCTAAAACTTGTAGAGTTATGACAGTCCATAGCAAAAAATATGTCTTGATTTCTTCTATGAAGATGGGCCTAGAACTTGTGCTTTAGTTTTGATTTTCTCTAGCCAGTTTTGATAAAAAAAAAAAAAAAAAAAAACTTGTACATCAAAAGTTAAACTTCCACAATACGTAAACAGTAGCCAATCACGATTTTTTAAAGAATGATCTGCCAAAAATTTCTTCCAACCTTTATCTAGAAACATCTTTTTCTTGGACCAAAATAGTTTAACAACCCAACGACCACCAAAAGGACCATTTAGAATTATAGTATTGGATGCCCTTTCTCGTATATTCTTCCAACGCTCAGGGGGAATGAACTTAGTTAAAAAAACTTAAAGAAAATATACTAAATTAGCTAATATAAATAAATGGATAGTTGAATAGTTATAATAATATTTTTGAAGATCAAAGATACAATATGCCATATATGTGCTAAATATTTAAACAAAAAAAGCACATATTTGTTTACTTTGTTTTGGTTAACCAATCGAGTTGTTATGGCATATTACACGATAAAATGATTTATAATCGTATTATACTATTTTAGCACAAAAAGAGTAAAGTTAGCTAGCATTTAATTTATTACATGTAACACCATCTTAGTTGTTAAACACAATTTATGTGTTGTCAGTCATTGTTAATAGATTAATAATTTATTTAACTTGATTAATACAAAGATATGTGTTTATACTGGAATATACATATATGCATATGTGCGTGTTTATATATATGCATACACACACACGTGTGTATGTGGAGTAAATAATAAAATAATAAAAAATAGAAAGAATTATACGCATAGCCATATATTAATGTTAAGTATAAATTATTTTTAAAAATTTCACATAGAATAACTATTAATTGATTGTATTCTACCTTAAACTTAAAAAGGAAATGTATGCAAATCAACTCTAAAATTTCAAAAAGGCCCATGCCAAGAATCTCTACTATTAGCCAACTCGATTTTTCAATATACAATTTGTTCTTTTTGAGAAAAAATTGCAATAATTAAATCACTAAAGCTGGTCCAGTTTGAGTGAATTATAAGTTTATTTTCTAACCAATCTTATAATAAATATCATTTGAATAAATTTTTGATATGTACTAGATTCTTTGAAGATTATATAATAAATGAAAATAACAACAAATAATGATATAAGCAAGTAATTGCCAAAGAAATATCAACGTATATCACAACTAATGAATGATGTAAATTTGTATCTTAAGATGATAAATTAAAGATTACCACTTTTTCAATATTAACTCCATCTTCAATAATCTTAAAGAAACTAATTTGATCAAACTTTTGATCTACGTCGCTGATAGCATAAATTGCCTTTGATGAATTTCTCATTTTTTCCTTAATTTGCATAAATTTGAGCTGCGCTATAAAAGATGTTTAACCCTAGAAATTACCTTGTAGTTTTAAAATGTACATAAAAAATTCCTTATAGACAAAAATTCTATACCTGTTGGAGAAGTACATAAGTTATATAATTATCTCATAAGACTTCTTTGTACTTATAAAACTATTAGAATAAGAGGAACATGTTACCTATTTTGACATAAAAAATTAGTAATCTAAGTTAGGAATTATATAAAAAGAAAAAATTTTGAACAATTTTGCTAACGAATAATAGTGATAATTAAAAATAAAGATAATATAAAAATTTTAATTTAATAAAGGAGCAATAAAAGTACAAAATTTCTTTCATAGAGAAGTAACGAAAGATATTGTACTATAAAAAAGAGTAATTTATTTATTGTCATATCATATATTACACATATGTCCCTTAGATAGATATAAGCAAATTCTTTTCTAGACAAATGTTTTAAATTAGTGGAAGCTTTCTTATTTGGAAAATTTTAAAAATATTTGGCATAACATAGCAAAAGTGATTTTATATCTTGTGATATTCATAATAAAATGGTGATAAAAATGCGAAGAGTGAAATAGTTTTGGCAATACAAAAATTTATAATTCATTATAGACAGTAATAGTCTATTCAAATTAGGTCATGAAATGGTATATCTATAATACCTTTTATCTGATTGATACAAGTTAAAGTAGATACAATCTAGCTAAAACACAAGAAATTTTTCTTGTTCATAAAATTCTATATGAATTAACTTGCATATTGATTAAAGTCGCTCAAATGTTTGTGAACCATTAGTAGAAGAATAAGAAAATAAAGAAATAGTCATATTATGTTAGGACAATCTTCATTAGATATAAGTCACTAAGTTTCGGTGAGTTATTCTCATATTCTACTAAGTGGACGTTTTATCTTTAGACCACATGATAAATAAATTATAAAAAAATATGTTTGTTATGTTTGTTTATGCATTTTATTCTTTTACTTTTTTGGTATCAATTGATTAGAATCCTTTTTGCAATTCCTTTTCTATAATCAATTTCTTCCAATCTATTAATGAATTACCTTATAAAAATTTATATTAATAACTTTATTTTTTATCAATCAACTCACTCTTTCCTCTTTCTAATGCTCTTTGATTATGATATTTATTACTATTATTTGTTTGATTATTTATTACCATTATTAATATCTAGACAAAGTATGCTACATTAATACTTATATAGATAGTTTGTTTTTCCTTCACTCTTCAAAAGATTCATGTACATATAGTTTTTCCCTTCACTCTTCACAAGATTTATATATAGTAAAGTTCTATGACCAAACTAGAAAGAACATGAGGGAAAGGGGATAGGGGGTAAGGAAAAATGATGAGAGATGATTCTAAAGAAAGGCGGGGACATGGGGAAAAATGTAGAGGGTAAGAAAAAAGAGGTGGAGAGGAAAGGGGAGGATAAAGGAGAGAGGAGATCAGTTGAGATGGCAGGAAAGAGGGAAAGAATGCAGAAATAGGAGGGAAAAATGGAAAAGTAGCAAGGCGAATGTAGAGTAAGGTAGTGGAGGAAAGGGAAAAAAATGGCAAAATCTCAAAGAACAAAAGGAAAAAAATTCGCTAAAAATACCCCAAAAATATCACGCTGTATGTTTTTAACAAACACAGCTATAGTTAAATTGTTTTAAAACATCCCAAAAAATAATAATCTAAATGGACCTAAACTTTTAAGTTAACAACTTCAAAGAACATGAGATGAATCCTCCTCATCTTCTTTATTTATTTTCAAAACTAATGCAAAGGTGGAGAAGCCCTCCTCACCCTTGCGTTTTTACAAACACACAAATAGAGTACAAAAACATAAGTTTGTTTAAAATACTTATTCTAGTTATATATTGGAGAAGGTAAACATCCTTGTGCTGAGTTTAGTTTGGATTGGTTTATAATGATCCAATTGTATGGTGGATAAGCAAGTAAAGATAGGTAGAGTAGATTTGAGTTAATTGAGGCCTTGTGGAAGCTTATTTCATATTAGAATTGATCAGTGGGCTTACATTATCAATACAAAAACGAGTGAGTTGTAATTGAAGTTTTATTATAGAGTTAATTTTATACATATTGACAGTGTAAGTGAGTTTTAATTGGAATTTTATTGTAGAGTTAATTTTATGTTATAGTGACTGTGTATATAGAGTCATGGTTAGATGTATAACATATTATATAAAATTATCAATTATCATATATCTAACAAAAATAATGTAGATATATTGTAGGTGTATAGAAAATTTATCCTTTATTATATGGTTCAAAGATTCTCCTGTAGTCACTGGATAATTATTTTACATGGACATTAAATTAGCAAATCCAGACATGAGTCCATTGAACAAAATGAGCCCTTAAACTCAGGGGACTATGCTGTCCAATAGTAAGAAATGTCAAATCAGTGGTGTACAACAATTTTTCTTCGAAACTTTAGGGTCTAAGGATAGTTCTTCCAAAAACAAAGGGGGTGTAGTTTAAATTAACCAATTCTTTCCCACCTTAAAATTACAAGGAGGAAATTGCTGTAAGTCCACCTTAAAATTCCCAACAGGAATTGGACATTGAACCTTTGACAGAATCCGGGACAGAGATGGAAACGGGAAAGGTGGTAGTGGAGAGAGCAGGTGGAAAGTCAACTGCTACTCACTGCTTCTCAAAGTATCCTCTTAAATTCATCATCCCCAATAAGGTTCCCTCCCTATTGATGCCTATAGCGGAAAACATTCTGAAGTAATTGTATTGGCATACAAGAAAGAACGTTTGATTCTTGATATGGGTTTTCATTTTTATGGTGGTTTTGGCAGGTGGGTCCTTCTCAAGCTGACGCTGTTTGGATTTACACTATCATTGATGGTGGTGGAATTGTGTCGGCATGCACACTGTCCATTTCCCTGCATAAAGAGATGTGTATGGTTTTTGTGCGTTTCTGTTTTTTGTTTATAGTTGAATAGTCTGTAATAGTTCTATGTTTTGATTTGAGTGATTAAATTTGTTGTATGTATAAATAGGGTGATTCTATAAAGTTTGATATTTCAGTTGGTGATGGGTGCACCACAGTGTTGACCACTCAAGCTTCAACAAAGGTCAAATCTTTGATGCTATGTTCCATCTTATGGTTTTTGTTTTGCGTTTGCTATTAAGTATTGTTGGACTCTGTAATGCTTTATTTTTCTTTCGTTTTTGATGATGCTTGCTTAATTTGTTCTACACTATTGGCATATGGGTCTACAAATCTGTGGAATCAAAGTGCTCTGAACAAGTCCTGGAGGTAATCGCCATTTTGCTTGATGAATAAGCTAATTCAGCATTTATTGGTGTTTGTGTTTGATAATGTCTGGTATAACTTTTAACAGTTTCCCCACGACAGTGATTTGTTTGTCACCGTGGAGTCTAGATTGGTCAAAAAGTATAAAGGAAAATTGGACCTAGGCTGCATTTGACATGTTAATTTGGGATTGGAGTTGAACATGTCTGTCACCTAATTAAAGGTAGTAATTATCAAGAAACGTTTTCAATGATCTCGTACATGAAATGCTTTTCCAGATGGTGTTTGCTTTTGATTGCCTTCAAAGTTTCTTCAGCTGTTCCTGATGCTTGCAGAATTGTACAAGTTTTATGTGCACTTGATTTTCTTTTGAGAATTTGCTAGTACCATTGTGTTACCAACATATTTGTTACTAGCATTATGTTGCCAACATTATTCTGAAGCTAAGTTTTGCATCTTTTTAATCAATAAAAGTGCTAGAGGGGGGAAAGTGCTATTTTCTTAAATCATATTATGTTTACTTTAAAAATTTTGATGTGGGAAACCTGATTCATGAGATGGGCCAATTTGTTTTTATAGAAATTATGGACACACTCAAGTTGTCCAGATGTCTCACTTGTTTATTGGGATACACTTCATAGTTCCTGTTAGATCTGTTCACCAGAAAAGGTTTCTAGTCCTGAATGGTCTATTTCTTCGGACATCATGAAGTAGATCTACTTGAGGAAGCCTGGAATTAAAGCTGCTAATAATGGTTTTGAACTTTGTTTGTCTTGGGATGGAGGGGATGGTTTGATTTTGAAGTGTAAGAGGTTGGGACAGAATAATCTGAACTTGTGGAAGAGAGAGGACGTGAAAGCTAGAAGACACCTAGAATAAGGATTTTGATTAGAGCTGTACAGTTTAGAAGAGAAGATGGTCAATAAGAAGAAATCCTAGGATGTATTACAAGTTTAGGTCAAGCATTCAAGGGCCATACGAATCCCTTTTGCAAGTTATTGAAAGAGCACATGAGTCATACAACATTAAAACTATTAAAAGCTAATCTATAGATAAGGACCCTGATACAAAAACTTGCTAGATTATTCTACAACGCTTTTCTACCATTCCTAAAGGAACACCTAAAACTTCACCTCATGAAATAAGGTACCTGCTGGAAATCTGGAATCTAGATTCACTGCAAATAAGTAGTACGAGGATGTCTGACTTAGAGGTAATAAGATTCATCCTAGCTTAATTTGATCAACAATATCAAAATTCGAATAAAAAGTTAGTAGTAAAATCTTTGTCTAAACTGCTTCCTTCATTTTCTTTGTATTACTTTTCATGAACCTTTAATAGACTCTCTTAGCCCCTTGTTATCTTTAAATCACCTCTTGGATTTACCATTGGATCTGAAATACGAAGAATGTAGTACTTAATGCATGCAAATTTTTCTGATAGGCAACGGGTGGAAGTAAGATAGTTCCGAGACCAAAAAAAAAAGTACTGTGCATGGCTATGAATTGTCTGTGCTGACATAGTGATGGAATTTTCATCTTGGCTTGTTCTTGTTTTGGACCAAAAAAAAAAAGATATTATGGCTGTAAAAACCTGGGTGTTTCATTCTGCTGCTTCAAAAAATAGTGTTACTGGGGAAGAGTACTTTAGCTTCTCAAGCCAAGTTTGTATAATCTAGTATCCTACTTATCTTATACAATATCTTTCCTGAGTTTTAAAGCTATTGGTAATAGCGGCTTTTTTGTGCCGCACAGTAGGCAAGAATTGGAAGTGATGCACTTTTGGCTGTGATTCCAGATCCAGTTACATGCTTTTCAACTGCAAAGTATTCTCAAACTCAAGTATTCAAAGTGTTTCCCAGCTCCAGCTTGCTCATTGTTGATTGGATAACTAGTGGCCGCTATGGAAGAGGTGAAAAGTGGGACTTTGAACTTTACAAGAGCACTAACAACATTTTTTAGAAGCTGATGAGCCTTTGTTTCTTGACACGGTATTGTCATCCTCAAGCCATGTTTTTTAACTATGCTAGCATCATTGTATACTAAGCGTGTGATATTGAAGAGAGTGGTGAAACTGAAGTATTTTAATCTTATAAGAAATTTTTATTTTTTGAACTATTGCTTGCAATAGATTCATGTCAATCTTGAATATCTTTAGATTTATGTAGAATGTTGTTTTTTTTTTGTTTTAATTGCTTTCGAGCTTTCAACCTGTGGTCATTTAATGTCCTTTTAGTCAATTTATGCATATACAGGCCTTAATCCTGGGAATATATGTCATGTTGGACAATAGAATATTGTAATCATGGCAACTGCAGTTTCCAGGAACATGGTAAATTAATTTTGTCAAACAACTTTGAGCAAATGTCGATTAGATGCCTTAATGATAGGAAACATCTTTGAGATGAATTCCCAAAAAAAAAAAAAAAAGATCTTTTGGATGAAATTGCTTTATTCTGATGGACTGAGCCTGGAGAATGTGTTTCTCCATAGCAATTAATGTTGATATTAGTTGAAATAATCAAATGCAAACATCTCATGGAGATACAAGCTTCAGATCTTCAAACTGATTTACTTGGAACTTTGGTGCACTTTTTGAACTTTGGCTTGCTTAAAGATCATCTAGCACTTTGGCATGCACAGGTGTTATGTTACCCAGTCTTCTATTGTCTTCAACATGGAGATCATTTAGGTAATTTTTTTTCCTCTATCAGGAATCTTTTGTTTTCCTTTTCACGCATGAATAATCATTAGTTGTTGGTGAAGTCTCAGAATGCTCTCTGTATTTGGGTTTCTTGACTCCCTTGTGTTGGGAGACTCTTGCTTTCGGTATTTTCTATACATCCGACTCTAAAACAAACTCATTTTGTTTTCTTTACATCTAAACTAATTAGAGAATGTTGATCCAAGAATGGTTACCTTTAATTCAGCTCTCTTCTCTGAAGTTTTTCCTTCTACAAGATTAACTCGTCTTTGAACTAATTAGATGATGGTTATCCTTCTCATTTAAATAGCTCAGATTGTTTTACTTTGATCACAGATATTGCTAGAGCAGGGAAGGTATAACAGTATTGCTGAAAGGATGCAAGATTATCAAGTAATTGCGATGGTTATACTTTTGGGGTATGCATTGACTCGATGAATTAATGTAACCAGTGCTTTTATTCTTTACATGATTATTTCCTTTCCATTACTCTGAGAGACTACAAATCTTTTTAATTTTGGGCCAAAGCTGAAGTTCATTCAAGACCAAATTCAGGAAAATGTGAAAAACTTGATGTCTCAGCAATTTCGTATTCCTTCAGGTAGCTCTGGACGATATGGAGATATCGATGACAATCCTTTCTTGACCAGACCCAGCTTTTTGGCCTCCTGCAGCGTCTTTGGTCAAAAGGTAGATTTTTTTCACATGGGTGTTAGTTTTCTTGCACTGGTAGGCTCTTTTTACAGTCAATATTCAATAGGTTCTGTTCCAAGGAAATTTTATTTTAGTTGCTTGTTTAATACCACTGACTAATCTGCAAGGCTTTACGTCTACAATTGCAGTCAGGGTCTTCTACTAGTCGTGTCATATACGCTTGAAGATCCTCATGGAATTTTTAATGTCTTTGGATAGCTCTTTGAGAATCTTATGCTAATCAGTGGGTGACACGACATGATTTTGCTATTTTTTTTCCTTTTATATGTTAATCTTTCATGGATCATCTTATGCCTTGTGGAAGCTTGATTTATGTATAGCCTAAATCTGCCTCGTCAAAATTTTGCCTGTCTCCATTACATGCACAGATGGTTAGACTTGACAATTGACAAGCTTTCCACCTTTTAGTCATGCTTTCTCTTGAACTCCGCATTGTAAAAAATGCTTCTTTTCTTAAACTGAAGTAACATTTTCTGTAAGAATGTTTGGCATAGCTTCTGAAATTTCTGATTCCTCTATTCTGACATTGGTGTAGTGAAAATTCCATCTCTACGTTGTCATCATCAAGTCAGACAAATTTAGCTTTTGTACAAATTGTTTCATGCGTCAAATTTTGTTTAACTAAATTGTTACATTCTTCATTTGAGGACATGTCAACGCCCTGTTTTCCGCAGGGAAGAGGTGTTGTGGTTCGAATTGCTGCAATGACGACTGAGTCAGTTTACAGTTTTTTTCATTGTCAGTTGTCTGGCCTGGACTCACTGCTTGGTGTGGCGCCATATCGATGATTGTGGAGGGCCTTTTTGTTGCTTAGGAAACATCATAAAGTCATCCAAGATGCTGGAAGAGGCTAATTGCTCTGTTTGTATTTTTTTCTTCTAAAGAAGATTCTCTTAATTAAGTGGTAATATAATCTATGATATTGTATGTGGCACATTTTGTACTTCTGTTAGAGTGCCTAATCCCGGTTGCAAAATTTGTAGTTGGGATAATTTTGTAAACCTCCCTTCAGGTTTCTGACAATTTTGTGTAGCGCCCCTGATATTTTGAGTGCTGTAATAATGTAAACCCCTATCCCAATAAGTAATACTAAGGGTCCGTTTGGGGTTACGGTAGTTTATTGTAAAGTATTTTCTTAGTGGAGCTTTTAATAAAAGTATTTATCAGCTGCCTAAGTGCTTTTAAACATATTGTTGGAGACATAATTCAATAAGTACTTATTGTATTAGATAATGTGTAATTTGAAAATTTTTAAAAGTGTTTATCTCTTTATTTGGTTCATAATATAGGATAAGATGATTAAATTTGACATTTTGTTTTTTAAATCACAAAATTTACTCTAAAAGCACCAAATTTGAGTTTTTACTAAAAGTGTTTTGAATACCAAAAGCTCTACTCCTAATTTTATGAGATGATATTCTTCAAATACTTTAAAAGTACTTTTAGTATTTAAAAATACTTTTTACCAAAAGTACTGTAGTCCCAAACAAAGCCTAAAAGGTCGTGGGAAATGTAGGTATGTGATATCAAAATATTCATAGTTTATTCTAAGGGTGTAAATGAGTCGAGTCGAATCGAGTTTTGATTCAATTGAGTCAAGTCTCAACCTAAGTTTATGATACTCGAACTCGAGCTCGTGCTCGACAACCTCAAAATATAAAGCTCGAGCTCGAGTTCAAAAAAATAAAAGTTTATGATACTCGAACTCGAGCTCGAGCTCGACGACCTCAAAATATAAAGCTCGAGCTCGAGTTTAATAAAATAAAAATAATTATTTTATTTTTTTAAAAATAAATAAAATAATAATTTTTTTAACAAATAATAAAATATTAGGAATATATATGTAATTTTATTATTAAAATAAAAAATATATAATCGAGTTCGAGCCAGCCCCTTGTGAGTTAACGAGTTTAATATTTTTGAACTCGAATTTAAGTTTGAATTTGACTTGATCAGTTCGACCTCGATGTTAACCGAGTTCGGTCGAGCTTGGACTTCGATCACGAGTGACTCAATTCGTTTGCAACCTTAATTTATCCTTTTGAGCCAGACACGAAAATGAGTTATATTTTTGACCCAAACTTGTGCATTTAAATGTTTCAAAATTTGGAAAAAGGAATGGCCCTATTTGCAACCTATCCCTTTACCTACTAATTGCAACTTTTTTGACACACTATTTATTATTTATTTTTCCATCTATGGCTCAAAAGTAGTTTTATTATGCATGAAATGGATTCAGTAATGACTCACCATGAAAAGGATTACAAGTCCTTAGGTACCCATAATGGGATTGGTGAATATTGTGAGATAACTTTATTATTACAAATTAAGGGCGATCAATCAGGTGCAAAGAAAAAAAAATAAGAAAACAATTATTATAGGATTTTTTTAACAGATATTCTATGGACACTCGTTAAGACACTTACATTTCATCCAACTTACTATGTATACACATACTAATAATTACTACTTTTTTATACACTTTCTCTAATTAATCTCCTTGCATTTATACACTTTTTTAAAATATAATATCCGAAATACATCTTAACGAGTGCCCATAGGTACCAGTTAAACAGATCTATTATTATATAGGGCATAATTGCCTAGTCTACTGGTTAAATGCTATTCTTACTTGGCCTAATCTTGTTGAGATTTTTCTCCGCCCTGCAAATTTATAACTGAGACAATCAAGAAGGTTGCAATCTTGCTTAGAGAAAATGCATGCACCATTATGTCCCTGAACACAGGCGACTCATGTACTGAAGCTTGATCTTTTTCAGCGCAACAAGAACATCTTGTATGCTGCTTCTCTCTCTTGGAGACTCCATGGTGCAGCCTAGAGCCACTTTCATGATTGAGGCTATGCAGCTTAGCTTTTCAACAAAGTATTCATCACTTTCCTTTAGCAAATTAGCATCGATGACATTAGCTAATCCATCAGGCATTGAATTAGCAACCCAGCTCTTCAGGCTCAATTTTTCACCAAACATTTCACTGTTGGGATTTGTTCTCGTGAAGACTTCCATCATCGTAATTCCAAAACTATAGATGTCGCATTTTGCTGATACCAATCCTTCCAACCCATACTCTGCAAGGCAAGAAATATATAAAATTCATCTATGTTCTCAAATTGGTTGTAATTTTTGATATTTGGAATTTGCAACAAAAAACGACTGAGGAAATAGTACTTTAGTTGTACGAGAAAATTCTTCACCTGGTGCGAGATAGCCAAGTGTGGCTAGTGTTTCGGTGTATGTGATGCTGTTCTCCTCGCCCAACAACTTTGTAAGGCCAAAATCACTTAGATGGGCAACCATGTCTTGATCCAGCAGCACATTACTTGGCTTCAGATCACAGTGAATTACTGGAGTTGAATACTCACAGTGGAGATATTGCAATGCACATGCCACATCAATCAATATGTCCAATCTCTGCATCAGATCGGTAAAGTAGTTGTGCGAATACAACCACTTCTCAAGACTCCCATTAGGCATGAACTCAAGCACTAATGCCTTAAATTCAGGGGTAGAGCAGCTACTAATGACTCTTGTGAGGTTTCGATGGCGAAGATTGCGCAACACCTCACATTCTACGTCAAAACTCTTGAACGCTCCATCGACTTGTAAATTGAACACTTTAACAGCCACAGCCCTACCATCATCAAGAGTACCTCTATAAGCATATCCAAAGTTTCCAGCCCCCAGCAAATTGCTTTCATTGTACCCGTTAGTTGCTCGTAGAAGTTCAAAATATGAAATTCTTTCTGGCATTGCAACTAAGGATAAATTTGCTCCACTGGAAAGTGTATCTTTCTTTCGATATCTTGGGTAAACAAATCCAAAGGACAAGACTCCCGCTGCTATTATCACCCCCAGTAGAATAAAAATTGTTCGATGCAGCTTTTTTGTTTTCAATTTGTGAGCTGAATTATTTGGACATGGGGGCACATGAAACCTTTGAGATCCACAGAGGGCTTGATTTGAAGTGAAGGATTCGGCAGTGAAGTTGATAAAAGGCCCTCTGGAAGGAACTTCACCACTTAAATTGTTAAAAGAGGCATTGAAATGTCTGAGATACCGAAGGTTCTCCATTGACATTGGAATTGATCCAGAGAGAAAGTTATGTGATAGATCCAATGACTCCAAGCTTAACATCTTGCCAATCGATTCTGGGATTGATCCTTGCAATCTGTTGTGTGCTAGAGAAAGATTTTGCAGGTTCTGCATATCTCCAATTGAGTTAGGAATGCCACCTGAGAACTGATTGTTTGACAAATCAACCCAATTTGCCATCTTCATATTCGTAATAGCATACGGCAAAGATCCACTCAGCAGATTTGAGGAGAGGTCAAGCTCCAAGAGATCTTTTAGGTTCCATATTTCCTCAGGTGGAGCAGAATATAGTCTGTTGTGACCTAGGTTGAGATGCCTCAGGGAAGTAAGATTTCCGAAGCACTTTGGAATCGAGGCCATAAATTTATTTTGTCCAAGGTTCATTGTATCCAAGTTGTGGAGAGCACAGAGCAAATGCAGGGGGACTCTGCTAATTAGTTTGTTCATACTGAGATCCATGTATTGAAGCTTTTGTAAATCTATTATCGTAGCTGGCAATGACCCACTTAACTCGTTGTTTGATAGATCTAATAGGATCAAATTTCTGAAGTTTCCTATTCCATCTGGAATGGTGCCCTTGATTTTGCAACCTGCTGCATATAATCTTTCAAGGGAAGTTGAAAGGTTACTGATCGAGTTTGGAATTATCCCATTCAATGGATTGTCATTCAAGTCCAATATTGACAAATATTGGCATTTTGTCAATGAAGTGATGAAACTCAACTCTTGAGATGAGGAATCGCTCGTTAAACTGTTGTTGGATAGATTCAGCAGTTCCATGAGACTTAGGTCCCCTAGGGAAGTAGGAATTGGACCCGTGAACTTGTTATAACTAAAATCTACTCTACGAAGTTTAGAAGAATTTGAGATTGAACTAGGTAATGCTCCAGAAAAGTAATTTAAGTCGAGATAAAGCTCTTCTAGATTGGGAAACCTATAACCGAATGTGGATGGAAGATTGCCTGAAAGTTGATTTAGTGACAGTGACATAACAATCAACTTTGAGAGGTTGAAGATCTCTATTGGTATTACACCTGCCAGAATAATATTGAGCATATATATTAAACCATATAAGTCTCTAATTTCTGCCATTGAGAAAATTGTCATACCTATTAAGTTGTTGAATTCAAAACTTTGTATTTTAATCATAGTTGAATTACCAATCTCTTTTGGAATTTGGCCTGCAAAAATGAAATGGAATAAATATCAACAAGTTAGATCTTTGATGGACGTTTTGAAGAAAAGTAAATGAGAAAATTAATGGGCCAAAAGCAGGAAATTGGCCACATCCCGGCACCCCTCAACATTTTGAAATTGGCTTGTTTTGGAATTAAAAAGACATTTTAAATTAAATGCATGTGAAAATTAATTTTGTTTTCAAATTTTTTTTTTTGCTATTATGTAGAGCACTAAAAAATATGAATATGTTTTCGCCATTAACTTGTCCATCAGGACCATATTCTTATCTACTGCATATATCCCTTGTCTTCCTAGCTGTAAAGGAACCAAAAATTCTGAAAATCTTTGGCAACAATTCTTTCCTTGAGGCAGCATTTTGAGAATTCATTCGGCAGAAAACAATCTTCAGCTCTAAATTTTTCTTTTATCTTTTGCCGTTTTGAGTTGGAATCTGGAAAGATAGAGCAAAAATGGTGCAAGACATGCTATTTGGCTTTGTCCATGCATGGTGAAAGAATTAATTAGCAAGGATCTTACCTTCTAAATAGTTGTAACCCAAATATAGGAACTCAAGCTTCTTCAGTGCTCCAATTTCTTTTGGTATGGAACCTCCAAATTCATTGTGAGACAAAGACAGCACCCCAAGTTCTGAACATTGAGCTAAATTACTTGATGGTAATTGACCATTTAACTTGTTAAATGATAGGCCAAGAAAATTCAGTCCAGGAAGATGGTAACACATGTCACTTGGAAGAACTCCGGATAGGCCATTACCCGTCAGGCTAATCATTTGCAGGGAGGAAAGATTGAAAATCCCTATAGGAATGTTTCCTTGTAGACGGTTGAACGAAAGACTTATGCTTTCTAGCTTTGACAAGTTAGAGATGGAAGATGGGATAAGACCAGTGAAACTATTATTTCTAAGAAACAGGCGATGAAGTTGAGGAAATGAACCAATCCACGGGGGGAACTCTCCTTCAAGATTGTTGAAGCTCAAATTAAGTAGTTTTAATCGGCGCAATCCAACAAACTCATGTGGTAGTTCTCCATGGAAGTTGTTCGCACTCATGTCAATAGAAACAAGAAATGATAGATTTCCCAGTTGTGGAGGTAAGGTGCCGGAAAGATTCATGTTTGAAATGTCCAAGGCAGTCACTCTACGATGACGAGAGCCACAAGAGACTCCAATCCAATCGCAGACCGAAGAGCCAACAGACCAGTTTTTGGCCAAGATTTGTAGAGGGTCAACCGAAATGTGAGCTCTCAAGGCAAGAAGAGATGACTGATCAGTGGTAATATTGGTCGGGAACATGGCGAAGGAAGCTGAAAGAAAACATAGCAACACAAGTCCAAGTGGGGAGAGGTGGTGAAATTTCTCCATGGCTAATGATTGCTATATGATGGGTGAGGAGTCGCATTATATAGCGGTCTCAGTAACATTATGGCTAATGTTTGTTAATTTGATTTCTATTTTCAGATTTAAGTTCCAATTGACGACATTGACACGGTGATGTAATTGTGATGCTGATTACAATTCTTTTGACCACTATTCTAGGGAATTTTGCAGTCAAGTTATGACTATACATCCACGTCACCATTTGCTTTATGTAAAGAGTAGAATTTATTTAGTTTCCATGGGAGAGAATCGACTTTGGGGTGCCATAGCCCAAAAAGAGAGGGAAGCGAAAGAGAAAGCAAATATGTCTACTCATTACTTAAGGAGACTAACCGACTTTGTTTAAGACCAGGAATCTTGAAAATTTTCCTAAACTTGAGCCATAAACCTGACATACAAGCATAGAAACTACCAAAATTCTAAGAAAGCCTCAAATAATGCCATATTCCTCGAACTTACTATTGCTGACAAATAGCTTGATATATTAAATAACTAAAGCTTGGTTAAATTTCCTTCACTTCTCTTTACCGTCATGGGAATTTTAGTAGGGTCTAAGAACCAGTCAAAATATATTTGGACAACAATTTTCCTCTACGTTTACTATAAGAATCAGTTAAATTGTTATAGTAATTTTTCTACAAAAAATCTAAAAAAATGCAATCCAAACAAGAAATTGCCAGAGTTCAAAGATGACCCTAAGTGATGAGTTTTAACATTTTGAAGTTGAACGAGACACAACCAAAAGGCCTCCGGGTAAATTGCTAAGTTGAACTATGTTGCAAAGTACATAATTTCTAACAAAAAGCAAGAACTAATAGAACTAATAAGTAATACGCATGATTGAAACATTTTCAGGACAAAGTCATTTGTCACCTTCAAAAACTTGGTCATTATGCAAGACACTAAAGTGATTGTTCTTTGACCATTCTAAACGATGACTTTGTATAGAAATTTGTGATGTAGAATTTCATCTTATCGTGCATGAAACGCTAGAAAATCAATGATGCTTCAGCCCCACAAGTGCAAGGATAATTGGATTCGTTGTTAATAACATTATAACATATTATTTCAAATAATATTTCACTTACATCATAAACATATTTTCCAACTCATATTTTTATCTCACATACATCACATCATAAAAAATGTTACAGTAATTATTCCAAATAATATTTTAAATAACATTCTATCCAAACAAACCCATTGATATCACGAAAGACAAAGCCAGTTCCATCTGTATAATTTAATTTATCATGTAAATATAAAACATCACAATTATTGCACTTCCTATATTTAATTTTTTTTTAGATTAACTACACGTGTCAAAAAAAAATCTAAGACCACTCATAACGAGTGACTATTGTGCACTCATGAGGCAAACCATATATTAATTTGAAAAATTTGCAATTACTAATTATTTTGCTCTTATTTCCTTTTTGGTCAGTAAAAATTGTCACTTTAAAACTATTCAAACAGAGCCCTAATAGTAAAACTACTGTTACATGTGCTCGGTAGAAAAATAATCATCTGTAATCTTTACCTGTTTAGGATTATTTCTGTACGTCTAATAAACATATAAAGAAAAATGATCATCTGTAGTCTAGTTTTTTGGTGAAGCAAAAATTGAACTTTTCAGTATAATGTTGTTGAGCAATACTTTAATAGTTTCTTAGAAAAGACAGCATGAGATTGGTTTGTCTTTTGCTCAATTTTCCACATTGTTGAATATAATATTCTTGCCAATTTTGTGATTTGGCATATTGATCAAACCGTAGCTTACTCAATTGTAAAACCTAATGCACTATTATACTCTATCATATATGAAGATCGTGCCTAATGTGCCATTTCTTAGTAAATAATTTCTGTAGAATTGAACCTGCACCTATGACATTGCCATATTTTTACACAAGTAATATTTGACAGGACGAACATGTATAAATTTATTATTGGAGGGTTTAAACCAATTCTTTTCTGCACTTAAATAAACAAAGTTTAATAACTATAATAAATGGTAAAATTAAACTCAAACCCAAACCTATGTCTACACAAAACAGCAAATTAGATGATGCCCCCCCCCCCCCCCCCCCCCCCCAAAAAATGATGCCCATTCGTGTAAATAATGAAATGTAATTAGTTAACCACATACTACACAATGAATGCCATTCCTAGCATCAAGGAAATTACTGTAATTTTCAGATCCATTTTTCAGATTATTTAGTACTATGCCTTCATGGAAAAAAAAGACCTTTTTTTTTCTTTTTAAGTATCTTTTGCTTTCCGGAGATGTCAGAGTTTGGGGAAAATATCTCACTGGAACATTTTGTGAAGTCTTCATCGGTGTTGACTCCAGAAACCAATCCCATTGTTCACAAGTCTTCTTTCAAATTATGATTTTTTTGGATGCCAGGGAAAAAAATGAATAAAGAGCGACGTGTAACTCTATCATTGGCACTGTAAAGAAGTGATATCTTATCCACTTTCTGAAAAATCTAACACTTGGATGGCTCTTAATTAGTGAATTGGACATAAGATAATCAGTCGTTGTTTGATCAATTTAATGTTATGTGGTTGTCTAACACTACTTGCACCGATTAACTATGTATTTACAGATGTTGCTTCTATTCTTTGAAGAGAATTTTCCTGAATAAGTAATTCCTGTTATATTTCAAAAACAATGGCGAAAGTTGCTTTTCTAGTTCAAGAGTCATTAATAAAGAATTAGATAGTACCTTAAGAAACAAAGATTGAAAAAATCCTTGACGCAAATTAGTTAGTTGACAAACTTCATGGAACAACACTGAGTGGGAAGACTGGGAAAATTCCTCCAAGATTCCATAATGGACTCTGGTGACTTGACCTTACCAAGTCTTTGTCCTTCATTTGATAATTTTCTAGCGACCGGGAAAATTCCATACTGGACTCTGGTGAGTTGACCTTACTAAGTCCTGGTCTTGTGCAAGAAACAAAATTTATTGTGACTTATGCAACTGCAACTCAATCGTGCACGGAACGCTGGAAAATTAAGGATGCTTCAGCCCCACACATGCAAGAATAATGGAGTTCGTGGTTAATAACATTGCTGAGATTTGTGGAAATCATACAAATAGAAGCAGCTCAAATTATGAATTAGCAAATTTACTTATACAAAGTCTTCTATTAATTTGGAACAACCTGTAATTTCCTAGTGTTTTGTTTTTTTTTTTTTTTGGACAGTAAAGATTGTCGCTGTATAACTACTAAACAAAGTACTTATTTCTCATTTCAATTTATTCTTCTCAGACGTAGGCAAAATTTTGTTTACACCAACATGTTTAGGAAAGCATTTGATTACATTTTTTTTAATTTTGTTTAAAATATTTTTACGTGTAGTAACACAACACAACTAACCGATAGTTACCAAAGCATTTAGTTATAGGGTTCTTTTTTTCTTTTTCCTTTAATATTACAACTAGTCAAATGGTTGCATCAAGACAAACATATTATAATTCAGCAGCTTGACAAACTGATCCCAAATGGTGGGACAAATAATAACATAAAATCAAGACTAAACTTTCATTTAGTAACATTTGAATCCAAAACCTCTTTTCTTTTTTTTTGGTCCGTCACTTTAATTGTTTTTACCACTAAATCAAGGTATCGTTGGCTTTCTTGTAACTAATAACAATAATAAAAATAGTACTTTTGCTTCACACACGTCAATATACTGAGTACAAAAGTTTAGTAATCTAAAAAGTTATGCTAGCCAGAGTCTATTTCTGATGATTAACAGATAAAAGAAATTGATAATAAATTAGATGCAAAAATTGAAGTCGTTGGTATAGTGTTGTTGAGCAATTTTTAAAAAGTTAAATGTAATCCTCATAGGAGATTGGTTTGTCTTTAGCACAATTTTTTGCCATATAATTACTAGCCAATTTTGTGATTTAGCATATTGATCAAACCTGTTAAAATACTCTGTCCTATAGCCAAGTATGTATCCTTACTCTGCTATATGTAAAGCACTATTACACTCTGTGAAACATGAAAATCCTATCGAACCTATCATATATTATTGTTTTTTTGAGGTACAATAGAAGTACGACGTTGTCACATTTTTCTTCGAGTAATATTTTCCAGCAACAAACAATTAAGCGTTTTATTGGAACCTCTAGACCAAATATTTTCTGCTCTCAAAATAAATAAATTAAAGTTTAACAATCAAAAATAAGATGTAAAAGCCAAACTGAACCAGGACTTATGTGTAGACAAAACTGCATTATATGATGTTCATTCGTGGCAATAATGCAATATAATATATGAATTCCCACTTTTTTGCCACTTCCATCTTTTGTATTTGGCACATTTTCAACTTCTATTATAGTGCCTCATCCTAGTTGCAAACTTTGTAGTTGGGATAATTTTATAAACCTCCCTTTAGGTTTCTGACAATTTTGCGTAGCACCCTGATGTTTTGAGTGCTGCTATAATGTAAATCTCTATCACACTAAGTGATATTAAAAGGTCGTGGGAAATGTAGGCAAGTGATATCAAAGTCAAGTATTCATAGTTTACCCTTTTAAGTCAGACGCGGAAATGAGTTATATTTTTTACCCAAAATTGGGCATTTAAATGTTTCAAATTTTGGAAAAAGGAATGGCCCGGCCCTCATCAGCTTGAAAGCAAAAGATCTGAAATTGTCCATTTGATTGGTAACTCCTATATGACCACTGTTTTTTTTTTCTGGTGAAAGAACAAGATAAAATGGCAACAACTATTGACGCATAAAATAAGAATATGTAAAGAAGTCAGAGGAAAAATAATCTTTCAAGAACAGCTAGGATAAACACAAAATTTTAACATTATTACGTACCTCTCTTGTGGATAGCCTAGCATTAAAATTTTCAATCTTTGTAATCATGTGCCAAACCTGCCTTTTATCTGGCCATTGGGGCAGGGAGTCAGAGACTAGAAGAACCGATTTTAAATGGCAACTTCTATTTGTGCCATTAACAAGAATTGAGCCCTTTTTTTTTTAAGATAAGAATTGAGCCTTATTTAATTTTGTCTGTGAAAATTCAAATTCTCGCCAATATTAAAATTTTTGTTGTGGGTCACCTTCACTCTTTTCGTATACTTATTCTGTGCCCCAAAAACGAAAAAAAAAAAGCCTTTAAAAGGGTGATGTGTATGAATTTTAATACGAACTTCTAGGATTTACAAGGTGTGGTGGGTTAAACTTTGGAGTACCTGAGAACTATTCTGATTTGAGGATTTTGAGAAACCCAATCACTCTGTTTGCCAGATAAATAATTTTAATTAATTTATCCAAATCATTGCCCACCTGCACAACCAATACATTTACCTACTAATTGCAACTTTTCTGGCACACTATCTTTTATATTCTTTTCCATCTATGGCTCAAAAAGTAGTTTTATTATGCATGACATGGATTCAGTAAAGACTCACTATGAAAAGGATTACAGGTCCTTAGGTACCCATAATGGGAATATTGCGAGATATATATTATTACAAATTAAGGGCGATTAATCAGGTGCAGAGAAAAGAAATAAGAAAACAAGGAGTGAGATCCTCTTCTTAGCTTATCAACTTACACTGTTAATTATTTTCTAACAGGTGCCCGTCGCTAAGACACCTGCATTCCTCCCAACCTACCATGTATAAACACACATTAATAATTATTACCTTTTTTCTTTTGTATTTATACATTTTTTCTAATTACTCTTCGTGCATTTATACACTTTTCTAATTAATTTTATATTCCTAAAAGTATAACACATGAAATACATTTTAACGAGTGCTCATAAGGCATCAATTATACAAACCTATTATTGCATAGGGTATAATTGCCTAGTCTATCATTTTTTCACTCATAATGACTGATTAAATGCCATTTTTACTTGACGTCCTTATCAGCATGATTTAATTTTTAACTTTTCTTATTTGTAGATGATGAGAGATTATCTGTAAAGGAGTATTATCACCAAAAGATAGAACATAAGAAATGAAATAATCCACATAATATGACAAATGCCTAGAACTGCTTGACGATTCAATATAATTCACAAACTTAAGAACATGTTCTTGGTAATGTAATCGCCGAAAGCAATGATCTGTAATTGAGGAAAAGATTAGTCCTTAATTAACTTGAAATAGAAAAGGAATCTCCTTTAACATTTTATTCTGCAACTGCATATTTAAGATTAAGAAGGTCGATATTTATGCGCTAATAAAAGAAAGGAAATGTTTTGATTAATTTTATTATGCAGTAAAGACTAAGAAAAGGATTACAGCCCCGTAACCATTCATGAAGCATAATGAGTGATCAAATGCCATTTCTACTTGACCACCATCTAACTAGAAGCTTGGAGAGTTGGGAAACCTACAAATTTCAAAAAGAACAAGCACCTTTAAGACTTCCTTGAACTCTGGGAACTCATGTATTGAAGCTTGATCTTTTTCAGCGCAACAAGAACATCCTGTATGCTGCTTCTCTCTCTCGGGGACTCCATCGTGCAGCCCAAAGCCACTTTAATGATTGAGGCTATGCAGCTTAGCTTTTCACCAAAATATTCATCACTCTCCTTTAGCAAATTAGCATCTATGACATGAGCTAATTCATCAGGTATTGAATTAGCCACCCAGCTCTTCAGGCTCAATTTTTCACTGAACATTTCACTTTTGGGATTTGTTCTTGTGAAGACTTCTATTATCATAATTCCAAAACTGTAGATGTCGCATTTTGCTGATACCAATCCTTCCAACCCATACTCTGCAAGACGCATATAAATTCATCATATGTTCATAAATTGATTGTATTTTTTTAGTTTGGAATTTGCAACAGCAAACAATTGAGGAAATAGTACTTTAATTGTACGAGAAAATTCTTCACCTGGTGCGAGATAGCCAAGTGTGGCTAGTGTTTCGGTGTATGTGATGCTGTTCTCCTCGCCCAACAACTTTGTAAGGCCAAAATCACTTAGATGGGGAACCATGTCTTGATCCAGCAGCACATTACTTGGCTTCAGATCACAGTGAATTACTGGGGTTGCATATTCACAGTGGAGATATTGCAATGCACCTGCCACATCAATCAATATGTCCAATCTCTGCATCAGATCCAGAAAATAGTTGTGCGAATACAACCACTTCTCGAGACTTCCTTTAGGCATGAACTCAAGCACTAATGCCTTAAACTCAGGGGTAGAGCAGCTACTAATGACTTTTGTGAGGTTTCGATGGCGAAGATTGCGGAACACCTCACATTCTACGTCAAAACTCTTGAACGCTCCTTCCATTTGTAAATTGAACACCTTAACAGCCACAGCCCTTCCGTCACCAAGAGTGCCTCTATAAACAGATCCAAAGCTTCCAGCCCCCAACAAATTGCTTTCATTGTACCCATTAGTTGCTTGTAGAAGTTCAAAATATGAAATTCTTTCTGGCATTGCAACTAAGGATAAATTGGCTCCATTGGGAAGTTTATCTTTCCTTCGATATCTCAGGTAAACAAATCCAAAGGACAAGGCTCCCACTGCTATTATTACCCCGAGTGAAATAAAAATGGTTCTATGCACTCTTTTTGTTCTTGATCTGTGAGCTGAAATAGTTGGGCATGGAGGCACAAGAAACCTTTGAGCTCCACAGAGGGCCTGATTTGAAGCGAAGGATTCGGCAGTGCAGTTTGTAAATGGCCCTTTGGATGGAATTTCACCACTCAAATTGTTAAAAGAGAGATTGATATATTTAAGATACCGAAGGTTCTCCATTGACATCGGAATTGATCCAGAGAGAAAGTTATGTGATAGATCCAATGACTCTAAGCTGGACACCTTACCAATCGATTCCGGGATTGATCCTTCCAATCTGTTGTGTGCTAAAGAAAGATTTTGCAGGTTCTGCATATCTCCAATTGAGTCAGGAATGCCACCTGAGAACTGATTGGCTGACAAATCAATCCAATTTGCCATCTTCATATTCGTAATAGCATACGGAAATGATCCACTCAGTTGATTTGAGGAGAGGTCAAGCATTAAGAGATCTTTTAGGTTCCATAGTTCCTCAGGTGGAGCAGAATAAAGTCTGTTGTAACTTAGGTTAAGATGCCTGAGGGAAGAAAGATTTCCGAAGCACTTTGGAATTGAGGCCATAATTTGATTTTGTCCAAGGTTCATTGTATCCAAGTTGTGGAGAGCACAAAGAAAATGCAGGGCGACTCTGCTAATTAGTTTGTTCATACTGAGATCCATGTATTGAAGCTTTTGCAAATCTTTTATTGTAGCTGGCAATGACCCAGTTAAGTCATTGTTTGATAGATCTAATAGGATCAAACTTCTGAAGTTTCCTATTCCATCAGGAATGCTGCCCTTTATTTTACAATTCGGTGCATTTAGTTGTTGAAGGGAAGTTGAAAGATTACTGAGTGAGTCCGGAATGATCCCATTCAATGGATTGCCACCCAAATCCAATATTGCCAAATATTTGCATTTTGTCAATGAAGTGATGAAGGTCAACCTGGAGATGAGGAGTCACCCGTTACTTTGTTGCCAGGTAGATTCAGTAGTTCTAGGTGACTTAGGTCACCCAGGGAAGTGGGAATTGGACCTGTGAATTTATTGCTACCAACATCTATTCTACGAAGTATAGAAGAATTTGAGAATGTGTTAGGTAATGCTCCAACAAAGTAATTATCCCCGAGGAGAAGGTGTTCTAAACTGGGAAGCCTATAACCTAATGTTGATGGAAGATTCCCTGAAAGTTGATTTTCCATAAGTGACATGACAGTTAACATTGAGAGGTTGAAGATCTCTGCTGGTACAGAACCAGTCAAGCTGTTGTATTCTAAGATGAGTAGTTTGAGAGAGTGCAAGTTACCAATCTCTCGTGGTATTACACCTGAAAAAATAATAGTGACGTACACGTCAAACCATACAACTCTTGAATTTCTGTAATTTAAAAATTGTCATACCGGATAGGTTGGCATCGTGAAGGGACAGGATAGTCAGCATAGTTAGATTACCAATTTCTTTTGGAATTTCACCTGCAAAAAGTAAATGGAATAACTATCAATAAGTTGACACCTTTGAAGGAAAAATATAAGCGGGAAAACTGATGGACCTAAAGAGGAAATTTTTTGGACTATTGCCCATTTTTGACATTGGCTCCTCTCAGAATCAACAAGATACGTGTAAAGAAAGTACATGCAAAAATTAAAATTTATTCTTCAAAATCTTTTTTAACGATTACGTTGAGCCCTAAGAAAATAAGAATATGTTTTGGCCCTTGACTTTTCCATCAGGACCATATTGTTATATGCTGCATATATTCCTTGTCTTCGTAGCTCTAAGGGGACCAAAATTTCTGACAATCTTAGCTCTTCATGTTTCTTATTTTTGGCCTCTTCAGTCAGAACATGCAAAGATAAGAGTTAAAATTTTTAGATTTGGATCTACACAAACTGTAGATTAGAATAATGCATAATTTTACTCTGTCCGTATATGATTGAAAGAAATAGGATCTTACCTTCTAAATGGTGGAATGCACCCAAATATAGCTCCTCAAGCTTCTTCAGTTCTCCAATTTCTTTCGGTATTGATCCTCGAAATTTGTTGTACGAAAAATCCAGCACCCGAAGTTCTGAACATTGAGCTAAACTTGATGGTAATTGACCATTTAATTTGTTCTCTGTTAGGCTAAGGAAACTTAGCCCCTGAAGACGGTGACACATGTCACTAGGAACACTTCCAGAGAGGCTGTTAGCCCCAAGGGCAATCTTTTCCAACGAGGAAATGTTAAAAATCCCCGTAGGAATATTTCCTTGAAGAGAGTTTTCATCAAGATATAAAGTTGCTAGCTTTGACATGTTAGAGACGGAAGATGGGATAAGACCAGTGAAACTATTTTCGTCAAGATGTAAGTGATGAAGTTGAGAAAATGACCCAATCCACGGGGGTAACTCTCCATTGAGATCGTTGATGCCCAAATCAAGTACTTTCAATCGGCGCAAATGAGCAATTTCACGTGGTATTTCTCCATGGAAATTGTTTCTACTCATGTCAAGAGAAAGAAGAAATGATAAATTTCCCAGTTGTGGAGGTAAAGTACCGGTAAGATTCATTTTTGAAATATTTAAGGCAGTCACTCTTTGATGCCGAGAGCCGCAGGTCACTCCAATCCAGTCACAGACAGAAGAGCTAACTGACCAGTTTTTTGCCAAGATTTGGCGAGGCTCTATAGTGTGTGCTCGCAAAGTAAGAAGAGCTGATTTATCAATGGTAATATTGGTCATGGACGACATAGCTAAGGAAGCTGAAAGAAAACATAGCAACAAATGTCCAAGTGGGGAGTGGTGTTGAAATTTCTCCATGACTAATGTTTGCTACATGAAGGACCGGGGAGGGATTATATGGGGTCTCAGTAATATGGATTTGCAAAACTGATTCTTATTTATAAAAATGATTAAATTTCAACTGACCACATTGTCAGCGATGCATAGTCATGCTGATCAGAATTCTTTTGACAAGTATTCCAGGACCTAGTCAATCTTATTATCTCTCGGTTATGAATATACATATGTGACCATTTGTTTCATGCAAAGACATAAAAACTATAATTTTACCGAAGGTACCAGAAAAGAGTCTGCGATAAAGTTTCTATGTGGTTTTTTTTTTTTTTTTGTAAGTAGCATTACATAAGCCCATAAAAAAATTTACTTCTGTATTCAAATAAAATGATTTTCTCATGTCGAAGTCTAACTGTACTGCAGGAAACACCGGTAAAACCCTAAGTTGCAGAGTGCAACTCAAGTACTTTAGTTTGAATGATTCTGGTGTTTATTTTGCTTTTCTTTCCCCTTAAAGGGAAAGCATTCAAATATGATGTTTATTATTTAATACCATCACTTTACAGACGTCTCTTTCTCTATTTTTGCTAGTTTAGAGTTTGCACGGCCATAAGGGTCATTTGGATTGAGGAACTTGGATGGGTTTGATTTGAAATCTCTACTCAAATCACCTGTTGTTCGAGTTGCTTAGCAAGCATTTGGACTTAAAATTCATCTATCAATCAGAGGAATTTAAAACTTACGAATTATTGATTTAAAATAACCCAAATTTAATGTCATTTGAAGTCTTTCACCGCGCCGGCAAAATTCTTTTGAGGTTTCTTCATCGATTGAGCAACAAACGAACAACCAGAAATATAGGGTGGCACCACCATCAAATATTGTTAGTGAAGGTGTCGGAAATCACTTAGAATCTTTAGTCTCGAAATTATCTTCTATCTCGTCTGTCCCATGCTTATATAGCTGCGACGTATGTTGATACATTGATAATTCAAGAAAACCTTTGACTCGTTGATCGTATTTGTTATCAGTTTGGTTGAATTATCAATACATCAACAAATGGGATAGAAAGTGATGAGTTGTATTTTTGCCATTAATTCTATGATTATTTTCCTCTTTTATTATACCAAATATTATTTTAATTGATTGATTCTACTTATATTTGGTATTTGGTACTAATTGTAGGAAGGTGGAGCAAAAAGAGATAAAAGATGTGATTTTTCAAGAGTTTTCCAATTCAAAATGGAGTCTACATGGGTTATTGACAGAAGATTAAGAGAAATTAAGTCTATTTGGTTTCAAAAAGCTAAAAATTAGGAAATGATAGGATGGCCGGCCCGTGTAATTAATACTCAAAGGAAGCAGCAATTTCTGGTCCTTTGATTTTCCTTTGCACAGATTTGAGGGAGTAGTAGAAGCTGAATAGGAAACAAAAGAAAAGAGAAAGCCGGATCCCGCGGGAGTGCTACTTGGCCAGGGCTCCTGTTTGACTTCGGGCAGGAAACAATAAGAGACGTGAGGGCACTAGACTTGGTCTCCACTTTTGTCTCCTTTGGCCGACTTTGAAAAGGAGAATTGCTTTGGTTTTTATTTTGAGTCTTTTACTTTTCTTCTTTGGACGGAATTTGGGAAACAGCAATTGTAAGCTTCGAATAGGTTGGTTCTACATTAATGGAGAACTAGCCTCTTATTTCTAGTCAAGGGACAACTGAAGATTTGGTTCTGCAATTACTGTGAGATCGTATTTATTTTAATCGCTTTCTCATTTATTGGTATTTATATGATTCCTGCTTTTAATTGTTATAGCTCTTGTGTATGATTGATTAGTGCACAATAATTAATTATTCATATAGGCTATTTTGCTAAATAGGGGTAATTGAATCCGTAATTGTTCGTTACCTCTATCCCAGTAGCAACTGCCGTAATTGGGTTTATGTCAGGGAAACATACGATCTAACTTAAACAAACCCTCTTAGCGTGTTTGTTAGTTAGGATTGGGCCTTTCTAATTCTTAATGCAATCTAGAAATTAAATCCTACGGTCGTACCTAGGGTTGTTTTTAGGTTAGAGAAATAGTTAACGGTCGTACCTTAGCTATCGATAAATTAAGGAAGGGTTGGTTGTTTATCGCGTGCATGACAACTATAACTAATCTATTAATAAATGTTGGAATTACCTTGAATCGATGATCAGTTGCATGAACCATTTCTGAAGTGTATCCTTGGCTAGAGTTTCTTTTAATTATTTCTCTTAATCAATTATTTTCTGCAGTTAATTTATTTAGTTAGTATTTGATCAAAAAACCCCCCATACTTTGGACTCTAGAAGAAACGAATTATCCCCAGTCCCTGTGGATTCGACCCTACTCACCGCTATATACAAAATCTGTATTTTTCTCGAGTAGGTACTTATTATTGCACAGGTTCGGCACCTGTCAGAAAGTAATTTCAGGACAGAGAATTTGAAACAGTCGGAAATAAAGTACATTATTGAAGGTTCAATGTTCCTTCCACTCAAAAGGTCGGTGTAACTGGAGGATCCTCCTCAAGTTCGTGTCCAAGAGAGGAAACTAATGCAACGTTAATCTCGGGAGACTTCAAATGTGTGAAGGAGAAAGCATGAATACGAAATTCAGCAGTTAAAGGAATATATTTGCAAAAGCATTTAAATGGAAAACGGTAACCCTATATTAAACAAATATCTTTAAAGGCATCAAATAACACCAAGGCGTTTGAGCCGAGCAGTGAAAGCATAGAGTTTGAGTTTTTGACATCAGAGGCAGCGGCAGGGCTTTATTGTCCTCGCCTGAATGAGTAATCTATGTTATTTTTCAAAAACAATGACGAAAGTTGCTTTTATAGTTCAAGAGTCATTAATAAAGAATTAGTGAGTACATTAAGAAACAAAGAAAAATAAACTTGGAAATTTGGCAAATCTTTGATGCAAATTAGTTTGCCAAAAAAGAATTTCATGGAACGGGTATTGGGAATTGCAGAATCATTGCAATTCAACCAAGGCATCTTTTCTTAGCCTTGGTGGGAAGCTTAGTAGAATCTAAAGACCAATAATCAAAACTAATTTGCCCAAGTTCAAGGATTAATCAAAATGATGAGTTAACATTTGGAAGTGAAGCATAAGAAAAAGGCAGAAGGTTTCTAAGTTGAGCAAATCTTGGAAAGCAGAGAATTTCTAACAAAAAAGAAGAACTATCAAGTAGTAGTCATGACTCGGGATTGAAACTCTTCAGGGACAGAGTCGCTGTCTTTCATTTGATAAATGTTCGCGCTGAGCGGGAACACTGGAAAAATTCCTCCAAGATTCAGCCTTGTTTGGACTGTAATTTTCTGCAGAAAATTTTTTACATTTTTCATGAACACAGTTTTTGCATTTGATAATGTCATTCGTGGTAGTAGTGCAATATAATTAGTCAACGACATAATATATATGACAAATACCAATCCTAACATGAATTCTACAAATTAATGCGGATGCTTTGAACAAGGAAATAAGTGTGGTTTTTTCTGCAATCAAGGACAAGGCCTTCATTCTTTAATGTTCGAGCGCATGGGCAGACTGGAGAAACACCTCCAAGAAACTATAGTAGATGTTCCTCAACTCTTTGGCCAGAAAATTTGTGATGCTGTGTCGCTTTGTCCCAGTCGTGCTGCAAACGCTGGAGAATTAAGGATGCCTTAGTCCCGGAAGCAGGGCACTGACAATCGTCCAGAACAATGGAAAAATTCCTCCAAAATTCCACACTAGACTCTGGTGGGGTGATCAAAAATACATTTGGATTGTGATTTTTAGTAGGAAGATTTTTACGTTTTCTATGAATATATTTTTCAATCATTTTTTTAACTCATATATATGAAATCGTTATAACACATTTTTCTATAAAAATTCCTAAAAATAGCAATCCAAACAAAAAGAAACAAAATTGATTGTTCCTCGACTATTCTGAATGATGACTTTGGACAGAAAATTTATGATATAGAATCTCAATGTGCAGGAAACGCTAGAAAATTAAAAGGATGTCTCAGCCCCACATATGCAAGAATGATGGAATTCGTGGTTAATAACGTTGGTAAGGTTCACAAAATTAGGGAACCAGAAAGCAAGTAACATCAATACTACCGAGCAATAGACATGACTTCTACTCGTCTACATTAATTTTGCAATTAATAGATGAGAGATAGGTCTGGAAATTATACAAGTAGCATCTTCTATGAATTTGGAAAACCTGCAAGTTCTCAGGATTTTGCACTTGTTTTCTTTATGGGCTGTAAAAGTTGTATTCGTATGGCTATTCAAACAAGTACTTATCATTTGAAGTTGTTTTCTCAGAGGTAGAAATGTCTATAGGCTACCATATTTAGGAGTTCATTTAGTTACAGATTATTTTTTCTTTTTTTGGAGATAGATTACATTTTACCTTTCTCTGGTTTGAAACTTTATCACATATCTACACTATGGTTTAGAGATATATGCACAAGTCTCTCATGGTTTAAAGACTTACTCCACTTTGTGGCATGTTTGGATTGGTGGCCAAACTTGAGCCTTCTTCAAATGGGCCTAACATACAGTTCAGTGACGTTGTGCTTACATAGCTTTTGTATATGGCAATTAACAGTTAACTTTGGTTGCTAAGAGCCTTTTCCATTTTTTGTTGACAGAACTAACAGCAAAAGATAGCTATTAATTTTAGGTAGATGATGGTAAAGTTAAGATCAATTTTTGGTTGATACAGTTTTTCATGTTATTCTGTTGTACCTATTAACTCTGTGCTTACAGACACAACTTCTATGCAGAGAATTTGCCATACTAAAGTAAATTAACCGTGACATTAGCAAAAGGTTGTTTCTATAGTTCAAGAGTCATAGATAAAGAATTAGTTAGTACTTCAAGCAGCAAAGAAAAGTAAACCTGGAACAGGGACGAAAATGGGGGGTTAGGAACAACCACTCCAAAGTCTTGAAAATTTAAATGTTTTTCTCACTTTGAAATTTGGAAAGATTTCAAACCCTTTTGTTTTTCTTCCTTAGAAACTTTCATGTTGATTTGAATATTATAAATATATGAAGTTCGACTTTGCAAAATAATTTATTTTTTATCCCTTCGATGATTTGGAAGTTCTGAAAATTCTGTAATGCAAATTAATCAGCGAAAAAAATCTCATGATCAAACGGGTGTTGGGATTTGCAAATTCATTGCAATTCAAGGCATCTTCTATTAGCAATGGCGGGAATTTTAGTAGGATCTAAGGGCCAGTCAAAACTAAATTGCCAAGGTTGAAAAATGATCCAAATTGATGAGTTTTAACATTTTGAAGTTGAACAGGATACAACCAAAAGGCCTCCAGGTAAATTTCTGAGTTGAGCAGTCGTGAAGAGTACATAATTTCTAACAAAAAGGAGGAACTAATAAGTAATGCACATGATTGAAACTTTTCGAGGACAAAGTTATTTGTCACCTTCAAATACTAAAAGTCTTGGTAATTATGCAAGAAACTAAAGTGATTGTTCCTTGTCTATTTTGAACGATGACTTTGTATAGAAATTTGTGATATAGAACTTCTGTGAGAACCCGTAATTTTTTTTCCATTTCCTAGGTTTTATTATATCCAATGGCTTGTTTTCTGCATTTTCGTGATTAGGAAAATTTCTAGATACTTTTAAGGAGCAGATATAGTTTTTAGATGATTTTTCTAGTATCGAATAGTTTTTGAGAAATTAAGAGCGTATACCGGACGTGGGACCCACTAGGGCGAAAAGTTCGGAAAAATTCGGTCAGTTAGGTTAAGTTTTGGATACTGGATTAAATTTACCGGGTGTTAAGAGATAATTAGAGGTTACCAAGTGGATTGGTGTAAGAGAGACAAAAGTTAGGCAAGCAATTAATGCAAGTGACAAGTGTCACTTAGAGATTCATTACCATTTTTTGACCACTATTCATTCGCTTACCAATTTATCAAAATAACTCAAAAAGTTGACCCAAAAATCCCTAAAATTAGCAAGTTTGAAGCCGGCTCTCTCAAGGAAGGAAGAAAAGAAAAGCTCTCCAAAATTTTGCTCCAAACCTTGCTCAATCTTCAACTTCAACCGGTTAAATTTGTAATTGCTCCATAAAACTCCTACACTTAGTGATTTTGAGGTGATTGGTGAAGTTGTTTGGGAAGCTAAGGTGTTGATTTGCTTCCTATCTTGTGTTATAAGGTGAGTGATTAAGGAACTACTCTTTTCCTTCCAATAATGTTGAATTAGTAACTTATGTGAGTTGAGGTGATGATTATTGGTGCTATTTCATGATTTGGGTTGAGATTGATGACATTTTCCTATTTAATCATGTGATTTCTGTTTTAATATGATTGTTATGGTGTAGCCATGTATGATGATTGGAAATGGTATTTAAGGAAGCTAGAAGGTGGAAAAAGTGGTTAATTGCAAGCAATTTCTGTTTTGGAAAGAAATTTGGAAAGTTAGGGTTCTTTGATTTACATTCTGCCCGGCACTGTAGCACATAGTTAGAGGCCGAATTGGCCTTGGGTTAAAACATGAAAGTTGTAGAGAATGATATTTTAGAGATGCCTGCAAAATTTCAGGTCAATCAGAGTAGCGTAGCTTGATAAAAGACGGAATTACCCTTGCTGCCCTGGTTTTACCCGAAGTTGAGAATTGCTTCTGTAATGGGTTATTTTGGTTGGGAATGCTTCAGAATTGGTTGTTTAGGTCTTATGATGAAATGTAGCCTTGTATCTTAGATTTCAGATGGCTTTGGAATTTCTGGATTTGGACTTAGGTAGCCTGATTTATGATGTTTACACCAGAATGCGATTTGTGAACCTGTTTTTGCGGTTCTGGTGTAGTAGATTGTATTTTTTACCTGGTTACACTCGAAACTGGACTGAGTGACCTTCTGTAACATTGTAGCCCTATCTCTTAGCTTCGAAACGGTGTATCTTGTACCTTCATCTGATAATCGTAGTGTCTTTGTTGCCAAAACCGCAAAATGATGTCAAAAACTGTTTTTTTCGGGTTAACGCTTAACTCCATTTCCGGATTTTTCTGGTTTCCTCTAATGCTTGTGTATGCTTATGGAACCCTATTGTGGTAACATTTGGCATTGGTTTATGACTCGTTATCGAGTCTCATTGTTCTTGTTTGCATGTTCTAGGGCGTGACGGTGGTTCACAACGCTCCTTTGACGGAGGTGCATGAAATATCATTTTCAAGTTTGGTGAGTGTACTACTCACTTGTGTGTTACTATATGGCTTTGATACTTGAACTTGATGAGTTAAATGTTTATTGCACCATCGATATTGATTGAAGTGAGGGTGTACTTTATCACTCTCACTTATTTCTCATGTTATTGGCATGTTACATGGAATGTTACATGAAATGTTACATGAAATGAAAGTACATGACTTGGTGTCGTTTGGACGAGTATCCAACGACCATGATTGTTACCATTGAGCTCAACCCCATTGGTAGTTGATTGAATCGAGCCGGCGAGGGCTTGGTCGTGCCAATTAATGAACCTTGGGGACTGTTATATGAAATCTTGTAGTATGAGAGACTCTCGATTCCGGTATACTCGAGTAATACCACAGTGCAAGTGTCTGGAGTTCGGGCCCGGTAGGGGTATGTTGGGTGGAAGGAATGGAAATAAAGTGGAGTCTACGGTTGGTTATTTTTAAACATTGACGGAGAGTCAATGAGGTTCGATCAAGAATGCAAACGAGGAAAAGGGCTCTTGAGAGCCGTCCGTATCCTTTTATCACCACCATTAATGTGTGCCTTTGCTTACTTTTGATGTATTGAAATGACAAACTTGATGCTTATATGAACTTGGTTGCTTGAGTGGTATTATCTCACTGGGCGTAAGCTCACTCTATTCCTTTTGTTTTCCTTACAGGAAAATAAATACTTTTGGACTGCAATTGATAGTTGGTTGCCGAATTGAGCTAGTTGGACATATCTTTTGTATAGCTCATTGATTGAAACCCTAAATGTACTTTTGGGTCCATTTCCCTTTTGATTTGGCAAACCGTACTTGTATCCACTTTTGAATCACTTTGGTATGCCACTTTGGATTGTATCTGCTAAATTTCAACATGTAAATATTTGCTTGATATTTGGTTGGGTTTTGACGTGTCGGTTACTATTCATGGCCGACTCCGGTTTCGTTTTTTTTTATTTTGACATTTTGGCTTGTTTATGCCCGTTTGTATGTCCCGAAACGTATTAGATCGCTCGAAACTGAACCGTTAGTCCTGGCGAGAGCTGGGCAGGCAGTCCGCTAACCCCTTTGGTTCGCCTTAAGGGAAGGTGGGGCTGTCACAACTTCATCTCATCGTGCAGGAAACGCTAGAAAATCAATGACGCCTCAGCCCCACAAATGGAAGAATAATCGAATTTGTGGTTAATAAAGTTGGTGGTATCACGAAAGAAAAAGTCAGTGCAATCAATACTACCGAACAACGGGACTGGACTTCTACTCATCCACGTCAATTTGCAATTAATAGATGAGAGATATGTCTACAAATCATCTTAATTGAAGAAGTAACCAACTCCCAACAGAGATATGTCTGCAAGTCATTTGTCACCTTCAAAAACTAAGTTTTGATCATTATGCAAGAAACTAAAGTGATTGTTCTTTGGCCATTCTAAACGATGGCTTTGTATAGAAAATTGTGATGTAGAATTTCATCTTATCGTGCATGAAATGCTAGAAAATCAATGATGCTTCAGCCCCACAAGTGCAAGGATAATTGGATTCGGAGTTAATAAGTTGATATCACGAAAGAAAAAAATTCCATCTATATAATTTAATTTATCATGTAAATGTAAAACATCACAATTACTGCACTTCCTATATTTAAAATTTTTTTGAGACTAATCACACATGTCCAAAAAAATTAATATCTAAGATTACTCTTAACGAGTGCCTATTGTGCACTCATGAGGCAAACTGTATATTAATTTGAAAAATTTGCAATTACTAAGTATTTTGCTCTTATTTCCTTTTTGGTCAGTAAAAATTGTTTCTTTAAAACTATTCAAACAGAACCCTAATAGTAGAACTACTGTTACATAAGCTGAGTAGAAAAGTATAATTATCTGTAGTCTTGCCCGTTTATGATTATACTAGGCAAAAATTTTATTTCTGTCCAATAAACAGATAAAGAAAAATGATTTTGAAGTTGATGCAAAAACTGAACTTTTCAGTATAATGTTGTTGAGCAATGCTTTAATATTTTCTTAGAAAACACAGTATGAGATTGGTTTGTCTTTTGCTCAATTTTCCGCATTGTTGAATAAAATTTCTTGCCAATTTTGTGATTTGGCATATTAATCAAACCGTAGCTTAATCAATTATAAAACGAAATTTGTACCCTTACTCTACCGTACCTACTGCACTATTATATTTATCAAACATGAAAATCGTGTCTAATGTGCGACTTTTTATTAAATAATTTCGGTAGAATTGAACCTACACCTATGACCTTGTCATATTTTTACACAAGTAATATTTGACAGCGTTGAACATGCAGTATACATTATTATTGGAGCGTCTCAACCAATTCTTTTCCGCACTTAAATAAACAAAGATCTATAATAAATGGTAAAATTAAACTCAAACCCAAACCTATGTCTACACAAAACTGCATAATTAGATGATGCCCCCAAAAAAAATTAAAAAAATGATGCCCATTCGTGGAAATAATGAAATGTAAAATTAGAAAACCACATACTACACAATGAATGCCAATCCTAGCATCAAGGAAATTACTGTAATTTTCATGGCCATGGACTCCAGATAGATCCATTTTTCAGATTATTTAGTACTATGCCTTCATGAAAAAAAAATCTTTTTTTCTTTTTAAGATTCTTTTGCTTTCCGGAGATGTCAGAGTTTAGGGAAAATCTCTTAGGCCTCTTACAGTTTTAGCTGCATTAGAACATTGTGTGAAGTCTTCATGGGTGTTGACTCCAGAAACCAATCTCATTGTTCATAAGTCTTCTTTGAAATTATGATTTTTTTTGGATGCCAGGAAAAATAAATAAATAAAGGGCGACAAGTAACTCTATCATTCGCACTGTGAAGAAGCGATATCTTATGCACTTTCTGAAAAATCTAACACCTGGATCACTCTTAATTAGTGTATTGGGCACTCATTAATCAAACTAAAGGATAAGATAATCAGTCACTGTTTTATCAATTTAATGTTATGGTTCAAGAATCATTTGTAGACACCAAATTTTTGGTGTAATTTCTTTTACTTTTTATTCTCATTTGTCGTGGTTGCTTTTAGTTTTTTTAGTTTCTAGTTTCTATTTTAATTTTTAAGTTTTAACGTAGAAAAATCATGGAAAAAGAGAAAAAAAGGAAAATTGTTCACAAAAATACGTTCAAATTTAATTTTTTGGTATTTTGGTTTATTTTTGTTAATTTATTTTGAAAAAAAAAAGAAGAAAAAAAAATGATGAAAAATGAAAGAAAAGATCGAAAATGGTAATTTTGTTATTTTTAGTTTGTTTATTTTGATGTGTTTGTAATTAAAATTGTTGTTTATTATTATTTAGTTTTACTATTATTTTTTGTTAAATTATTAAGTTAAAAAAAAAAAAAAAAAAGAGAGAGAAGAAAGAAACGGCAAAGGGGAGTGAGGGCTAAGGGACAAAAAAACAGAAAAAGAAAAAGGAGCGGCGGACAGAACGAGGGAGAGGCTAAAAAGGAAGGAGGTAGCACCTGGGTTTCTGGGGGGAGAGTTAGGAGAATCCAAGAAGAAGAGACTGAGAGGTTGGAGGTCTACGGGGTTTGAGAGCGAAGGATTTGGCAGCGGCTAAGCCTGGAGGGACCGAGGAACTGGACAGAAAGAAGGAGAGCATCAGGGGGCTTGGCTACGTGAAACTGAAAATTGAGTGAAGCTGGGCAAGAATTTGTCTTCTGATCATCGTACACTTCAATCCGCCTTTTAGAAGATTAAAGGTAGTACCTTTCATTTTATTTCCCTGTCCGTAGATTACAAGAGTCTTGTTAGAAATGTTGAAATGTTGTTGTGATGCTGGCTGCTATTGTTTGAATCAAAATCTGGTTTTGTATGGCGGATAGTGAAGAAAGTTGCGGCTGGAAAATTGCAGAATGCATGAGTTTCTTTGCATTTTTTGAGTGAGGTTCTTCTATGTTTTGTTTTGTTTAAGTGATAAGGTTCTATACTTGGTTGTTTAGCCTAGAGTCTTGATGTTTGGTGGGTGAAGTTCTACTCAAAAATTAAGCTTGTGGATTGAACTTTATGTTTGGAATTTGAATTTGCAGCAGATTTATGATCATACGACCCCTCTCTGCCCAGATTTTCCTTTCCTTTGCATGACATGAGTTTGTAACATTGAATGAGGGCCTGAAATTTAGTCTTGTTGCCAGCCATTTGTCATGAAATGCGGCGTGAATCTCAGGAAAATTAGAATTGTAGAAACCTGCGCATGAAGCCTGTTGCAATGAGCTTAAAGCTTTGGTCTTGTTGAAGCAACATGCGCGAGTAGCTTTCTTTTTCCTTAGATGGCCGTAGCTTTGGCTTTGTTTGAAACACTGGATTTGTTTGCTGTTTTTTTTTGTTGCATATTCAGTTTTGTTGTGTTAATCAAAGTGTCCAGATGTTAAATGAGGTCAAGTGATAGTCTTTGCTGGTTTTGTTTGAAGTTTACTTGAAGCCTGCATTTGAAAGCTTGAAGTTGCAAAAAATTCTGGATGAATATTGCAGCAATCTTCCTCTTTCTTTTGCTGTTTAAGTTTCTTTCTAGCCTTGATGATCAGCTCCGTTTTCTCATTTCAATGAATTTACATGTTTAGTTGATGATTGATAATCAGAATTTTGGCATGTGGTGAACGTATTTGCATATTGAAATGGAAAGAAAACCTTGGCTGGAAAATAAACAATCAGTTTTGCCGAGCCATTTTTGTATGTTTTTCCAGATTTTTTGCACTAGATCTTGCTAAGTTTCCTGCTTGTTTGAATGGTGGTAACTGTGAAGTGGGTTGTCTAGTCTGAATTTGTGATGTTGATTTGGAAATATCTAATCAAAGTTGTGCTCAAGAAATCTGGTCTTGAGGGAGATGTGCAGCAGTCTTCGGTTGCTAGAGTATGTGAAGTAATTGCAGAAACTTGTTTCATGGCTATTGCATAGAACTTGCATGTTTTTTCCTTCTAAATTTTCTACCTGTTGAGGCGATGGTAATGACATAGTTTGCAGCTTAGTTAAAGCTATGTATGTGAGCTTGAGATCTGATTTTTTTGGAAAATAAGATGTGAGTTTGAGTTGGGTTTCGTTTGAGCAAACATAAGAGAAAATATTGCAGAAACTCACTTTGAATTTGATTTACCTGCTTGTTTGGTTGTTAGATTCATGTTTTAATGTGTTGGTTAGAAGATTTTTCGATCAAAATGGTGTTAAGGTTGAGAAAATGAAAGTCACGGTTGTCTTCTGGGTTGCCGAAAGCTTTCAGCAGAAATTTCTGCTGCAGAATGTTGTTTCTCATGTTGATTTTCACGTAGCTTGCATGAAAACTGCATGAATTAATCTCTGAAAATTACATTTTTAACCCCCCAAGTCCCCTCTTGACTCACTAGGGCCCAAGTAATTGGAACATTTAATCAATTTGATCCTTCTAAGTTTCTTTTTGTTCCACAAGAGCCCAAGCATGTTCTAGTATCTTGTTATTAAGTCCTAAAATCATTGCAACTTCAATCATTGTTTGACTTTTCCTTTATTTTTAAGATCTTTGAAGTGCTTAAACGATTTATTTGGACTTGAATGTTTGAGTAATGCTTGTTTTGGGTCTTTAGTAGATGCTATATTTGGAAATTGAACGGGTTATTCCGTTTTCTTGGTCTTTAAGCATTTTTTGAGCTCATTCAAGTTGCAATTAGGTGGTTTTTGATGTTTTTGCTTATACTTTACTTTTAAATTGATGCCTTGACCCCTTTATTGTTTTGAAGCCATTTTCCTTCATTTGCTTACCATTAGGGGAAGGTATAACTTTCTTTTATCCTCTTTACTTCTCTCTTACGTGCTCCTACGTGTTACGTGAATATGCATGTCTACTTTGCTTTCTTAATTCCTTGCATTTATTTCATTTACTTTTACTTTTATTTAAATTATTCATTATGGGGTATGTGTACACCTCTTGGCTTGTAATAGATAGGGCATAGCAAGTAATTTGGTCCATTTTCCCTTTCCCTTTTGTTTTAATTAGCAAATGTAATGGTTGCATGCCTATGTGTTATATGTTAAACGCTTTATTAGGATTTTGCATCTAGTCAAGCATGCTAAGTGTTATGTGCTACGTGTTTATAAGTGAATCGCATGTCTACTCGCTTTTTGTAGTATAGATGAATGGAATGGATGAATGTACGTCACCACACTAGTCCAACGCTAGTTGTGGCTTTTTTTATCGTTTCCACTAGTCCAACGCTGGTCGGAATTCATAGAATGGGCTAGTCCAATGCTAGACCCAATAGGTTCTTTTTTTCTTTCCTTTTTCATTAAGTGCATGATCACCACATATCATGCATTTCCTTAGTTTACCATTTGGCATGTTCCTCAAACCCCTTCCCCTTCACTTTAGGACTTGCATCTCATGCTAGTTAGGGTTCATTTGCTTGAAAATCCCCTTCCGATAAGGGAAACGAGCGAGTGTGGCTACTCGATAGCCTTAGCACGCTAGTTTCGCCTTCTAATCAAAGGGAAAATCGAAGTCGAAAAGTTAGAAGTCAACCCCCGTACCCGACTTGTTGCATTCCCCTAGGGTCATACTTTCATTTTTATCACTTCCATACTCTTTTAATCACATTTTTCTTACATTTCTCAATCCATATTTTTCACTACATCTTTATCATTCATTTACTTTACTTCACAAATGAAATTCAAGTTTCACTTATATATGTACTATTCTATTTTTATTCATTTGCACACACAAGCATTTTGATTTTCATACAAATTCACACATGCACTTTCTTTACACATTCGCGCACAAACACTTTGTTTTTTTACATTATTTCATACATGAATCTTTTCATACACTTGCACACTTGCACTTGAGTCACCATTTGCATCAATCGACCTCTATGAGGTTTCCCTTTATTGGCCGCCACAATTCATGTGGTTTGGGACCAAAAACCTCACGAGAGACATCATAGAATTTAGGATTGCATTTCTCATTCATTAGTCTTTGTCCAAATTGCAAATACATACTTTGGGTAGGAAAAATTAGGAAAATAAGGGTTAAATCACGCAACTAGCCTTGGCTAGGTCGAAGGGGTGCCTTGGATTTTTATCCTTGCCTTCCCCTTCGTCAAATGTGACTCCCGAACCTTTTTCTTTGTTTGCGTGGACTAGGAGTCGTTCAAAAGGGTTTTTTACTTTTTTTTCCTTTAAAAATTCACTTTTTGGGTGACTTGGTACACCCTAACTCTATACCAAGTGGCGACTCCATTTTTCATATAAAAAACCCTTTTTGAACTATTTTTCTTGGGTCAAATCGTCGCATTTTCAAAAGTCCCATTTAGACCCATATTTTTTCATCAAAAAATTCATTTTTTCAAAATCAATAAATTCACAAAAAACAATTATTTATTTTTTACCAAAAAGTGGGGCGCGACATCATTAATAAAGAATTAGTTAGTACCTTAAGAAACAAAGATTGAAGAAATCCTTGACGCAAATTAGTTAGTTAAAAACCTTCATGGAACGGCACTGGGAATTCCAGATTCATTGCAATCCAATCAAGGCATCTTTCTTGAACCTTGGTGGGAATCTTGTTAGAATCTAAAGACCCATGATCAAAACTAATTCGCCAAAGTTCAAGGATTAATCAAAATGATGAGTTTTCACATTTGGACGTTAAACAGTATTTTAAAAAAACTTTGTTCGAAGGCCTCCAGCTAAATTCCTAAGTATGAGCAATCGACCAGTAGTCATGACTTATGGGCGAAACTCTTCAAGGGACAGAGTCTTTGTCCTCCATTTGATAATTTTCTAGCAAGTGGGAAGACTGGAAAATTCCATACTGGACTCTGGTGAGTTGACCTTACCAAGTCTTGGTCTTATGCAAGAAACAAAATTGATTGTTCTTCAACTATTCGGGACAGAAATTTTGTGACTTATTCATCTTCAACTCATTGTGCACGAAACGCTAGAAAATTAAGGATGGTTCAGCCCCACACATGCAAGAATAATGGGATTCGTGGTTAATAACGTTGGTGAGGTACACGAAATCAGGAAGCCAGAAAACGAGTACCATCACATCAGTACTACTTATCAGTAGACATGACTTCTACTCATCCACATTAATTTGCAATTAAAAGATGAGAGATTTGTGGAAATCGTACAAATAGAAGCAGCTCAAATTATGAATTAGCAAATTTACTTAAACAAAGTCTTCTATTAATTTGGAACAACCTGTAATTTCCTAGTGTTTTGTTGTTATTTTTTTTTGGACAGTAAAAATTCTCTCTGTATAACTACTAAACAAAGTACTTATTTCTCGTTTTAATTTATTCTTCTCAGATGTAGGCAAAATTTTGTTTATGCCAACATGTTTAGGAAAGCATTAATTGGTTACATTTTTTTAATTTTGTTTAAAATTTTTTTATATGTAGTAACACAACACAACTAACCGATACTTACCAAAGCATTTAGTTATAGGGTTCTTTTTTTTTTTCTTTTCCTCATAATATTACGACTAATCAAATGGTTGCATCAAGACAAACGTATTATAATTCAGCAGCTTGACAAACTGATCCCAAATGGTGGGACAAATAATAACATAAAATCAAGACTAAAGTTTCATTTAGTAACATTTGAATCCAAAACCTCTTTTTTTTTTTTGGTCCTTCACTTAATTGTTTTTACCACTAAATCAAGGTATCTCTGGCTTTCTTGTAACTAATAATAATTAAAAGTGGTTATTATCACTTTAACCCCTTCAACTATATCACTACTATCAGTTTACCCCACAACATTATCTTTTAGTCACTCACCCCTATAAGTAATTCAACTCAACATGTTAAGAAATTTTGGACAAAAATACCCTTTTATTTTATAGCATTACTATATTGTTATTTTTACTTTATTCTTTTAAATTATAGTGATATAATCACTTTAATTCCTAACATTATTTTCTAGGCATTTTACTTCATCGTTAATCTAATTAGTATGGTCAAAAATTTTTAAATATATTGACCCTTTTATATATATAATTAAAAATAAAAAAGTTGAAATGATTATTCTTCTTTTTTTCACTTTAAGAGATCCAAAAATATAAAATTAAAAGGATTTTCTCAAATTTCTTTTTTCACACTTATTAGTACTAGGAAAAGAAAAAGAGATAGGAAAGAAGGAGACAAAAAATTAGATTTTGTAAAGAAAATAATAAAGAAAAATCTAACATTATCGTATTAATTTAAGGTTATTGGGATTAGGATTGAAATTTAGTGGTAAACAGTAAAGTAAAATAATTTTAAAATAATATAAGTATTTAATTCTTACTTATTTATATTTAAAAAAAAGAATTGAGCTCTCTCTCTCTCTCTCTCTCTCTCTCTCTCTCTATCTCTCTCTCCCCCTCTCCCTCCCCCTCCCAATCTTTCTATTTGTTTTAATATTAATAAGATTGCTAAGAAGAAAGAGATTAATGCTTTGACTTTTTTCCTTGATACTAAAGATAAAAAGTGCCACTTTAAATTTTTTTATTGTTTTTATTATACAAAGAGGAGGGTACTTCCTCTAAAATTTTTTAACTTGTTAAGTTGGTTTAATGGTGGGATTAATTGCCTAAAAAATAACTTTATGCGGTAAATTGATAATGAGACTATAGTTTATGGGGGTAAAGTGATAATAACTTTTAGGGCTAAACTTGTCTTTTTACTTTAATTAATAAACTCCGTTAAGTTTGACCGTTAGTTTTGGGGGTAAAGTAACTAAAAAATAATGTTAAGGAGAAAATTGATAGTAACACCAAACGTTAAGGGGGAAAAGTGATAATAACCCTAATAAAAATAGTACTTTTGCTTCACACGTGTCAATACACTAAGTACAAAAGTATAATAATCTAAAAAGTTATGCTAGGCAAACATACTAGTATTTCTGATGATTAACAGATAAAAGAAATTGATAATAAATCAGATGCAAAAATTGAAGTCGTTGGTATAGTGTTGTTGAGCAATTTTTAAAAAATTAAATGTAATCCGTATAGGAGATTGGTTTGTCATTAGCGCAATTTTTTGCCATTGTTGCATATAATCACTTGCTAATTTTGTGATTTAGCATATTGATCAAACCTGTTAAAATACTCTGTCCTATAGCCAAAAATGTTTTTCTCCCTTCGAAATGTGGAAAGATTTTAAACACTTTACTTACAAATTAAACCTTATGTGTAAAAAATTTTAGAAACTTTCATGTTAATTCGAATATTATAGGTATATAAAGTCTGACTCTTCAAAATATTTTTTTATCCCAATGTTGATTTGGAAGTTGTGAAAATTCTGTATTGCAAATTAATCAGCGAACAAAATCTCATGATCAAACGGGTGTTGGGAATTGCAAATTCATTGTAATTCAAGGCATCTTCTCTTAGCCGTGGTGGGAATTTTAGTAGGATCTAAGAGCCTGTCAAAACTAAATTGCCAAGGTCCAAGGATGATCCAAATTGATGAGTTTTAACATTTTGAAGTTGAACAGGATGCCTCAAGGTAAATTTATAAGTTGTCCAGTCTTGAAGAGTACATAATTTCTAACAATAAGAAAGAACTAATAAGTAGTGCACATGAATGAAACTTTTCACGGACAATGTTATTTGTCACCTTCAAATATAAGTCTTGGTCATTTTGCAAGAAACTGAAGTGATGGTTCCTCGAGTATTCCGAACGATGACTTTGTATAGAAATTTGTGATATAGAACTTCATCTCATCCTACAGGAAACGCAAGAAAATCAATGATGCCTCAGCCCCACAAATGGAAGAATAATCGAATTTGTGGTTAATAACGTTGGTGATATCACGAAAGAAAAAGTCAATACAATCAATTTTATCGATCAACGGGACTGGACCTCTACTCATCCACATCAATTTGCAATTAATAGATGAGAGATATGTATGCAAATCATCTTAATAGAAGAAGCCATATACTGAATTAGTGAATTTACCTAAATAATATCTTCTATGAATGGATATTTCTAACAGGTATATAGTGGGTGCTGGTCAGCAACAAGTGCCCATTTCTTTAGATAAACTATTTATTAATTTGAAAAAATTTGCAGTTTCCTAGTATTTTGCTCTTATTTCTTTTTTGGGTGGTAAATTCTATCAAGGCACCAATTGCAGTACCTACAACTAGCACGAAATCTTTCATTATTGGGGGAACTTGTAGACAATGAGTACTGAAATGACTTTTCAGGGTTTATGTCCTCAACCATTCCCACGCTCAAGTCAATGTTAAGGCAAAATAACTACAATTAAAATGAATGCCCCAGTTCCACAAATAGTTGGCAATTATGGGCTCATAAGCAAAATGATTGCAAACTTTGTTATTGGGAGGCATGCATATGTATCATTAATCAGCTGAACACTTTTTTTTTTATTATTTGGTTGGTTGAAGAAATTGATCAGCTTAACACTTAACCAAGGCTCTGTCTCTACAAATAATACATGGAATAATTTTAGAAACCTCGCATGAGGTTTCTAACTATTTTAATGGCCTCCCTCTAGGTTTCAAAAATTACTCTAGCAACCTTTGAAGTTAATTATCTTGTAATATTTAGACCCAATTAATAATTAAAAGTGATATTGTGAGAGAGAAAATAATATAATTTTATCATTATCCCTCATCTGCTACATTATTTAATTAATTTAATACTAACACACACGTTAAATAAAAGCACTAAAATTTGCTGTTTATCATTAGGGATTAAATCACATATATCATCAAAAAATATATATCATTTATATTTTTCACTTAATATAATATTCAAATTACCCTTTTCAATTATATCCCCGTTGTCAAACATGATCAACAATAAATAATTAAAAAAATTGGCAACCAAAATATTACAGAGAACAAACTTTAATATCATAAATATTCTTGTTAGCATATTAAGGTTAGTTGTTGAGATTTTTATGGTATTAAAATTCGCTCTTTTTAATATTTTGGTTACAGAATTTTTGATTATTTGTTGTTAATCATGTTTGACAATGAATTTTGTAATTGAAAGAGTAATTTTGATCTTAGATTAAGTGAAATATATAGAATGATATACTTCTTTTGATGTCATATGTGATTTAATCCATGATGATAAACAGCAAATTCTAGTATTTTATTTAATGTTTAGGCTTGTATTAGATTAATTAATCAATTTAGTAGATGAAGAATAATGGTGGAATCATATCATCTTCTCTCTCCTAATATCATATTTTAATTGTTGGTTGGATCCGAATGTTACAAGATAATAAATCTCAAGGGAAGCTAGTGTAATTTTTAAAACCTGAATGGAGACTAGTGAAATAGTTAGAAACCTCAAGGGAGGTTTCTGAAATTATCCCATAATACATTTAGAGGCTAACTTATTGCAAACATGACACCTTTTCTTTTGCAATCAGTCAAAAAGTAAAAGTATGTTATGAAACAACTAAAAGTGGATGTCCCATTGTATTCTCAAGAGGATTAATTCTTATTTTATTGCTACATTATGTATAGAAGTTACAATTCATAAATCTATTCATGTAGTGAAGGAACCGTTTCATAGGTTTTTTCATATTCTTGTAGTAATGGATGTTTAATAGGATTGATGTACCTTTAATCTTGTAGTACCTATATATAGAGGTATATTGACACCTTTTGGGAGTACTTTTGTATTTGCTGGAATATAAGAAAATCACTCTCCATTCCTCTACTTTTCTTCCAATATTTCACTTGATATTATAGTAGTTTATTTTATTAGTTTTACAACAAAGTATACATTTTTTTGTTATTGCTACACAATAATAAGAAGCAAAATTTACATCACATTGTTTTTACCAATTTTTACACTTGCACGGCCGTGTTTGTAAACTGTTGGTAAGAGTCATGTTTACATCTGCCCAAACAAAAGAATCAACAAACTAGTTTTTGGCCAAGATTTGTTGAGGGTACCTCTTTGGCAATGTGAACTCTCAAAGCAAGAAGCATAGATTGGTTATTGGTACTGTTTTTTAATGCAACATTGGAAATGGAAGGACTTAGTTGCGAGTAAACACGGCAACCGAATAATAAGAGAAAAATGACAGTCAAAATTTTGTGTGATTTTGTGCAATTCGGGAGGGGGGTGGACCGGTGGAGGGTCCTATTCTGGTCTCAATCATTCGGAATTGCCATTATTCATGCCAGGACTGGGTTTAGCCCATTGGACCTTTAAACTGCCCCTTTCGCCTTGAAATAGTTAAGGTTCAGAGTTAAAATGTTTTATCTTTCTTACTTCTGATTGTGACACTTCATCAAAGTTATAATATGTTGATTGTAAGATCAAATTTTAAGTAATGAAATTATAATTAGTATCACAAACATCTTAGACAATAATAACTTTTTAGATAATAAGTAGCATATAATACAATAGTGATATATATTGATTGCCCTATAGATATGGTATTTCAAGAATTAAATGTGTAATTATACCGGTTGTAGCCTTTTTAGTGTTGTGCTCCAAACTCGATGCATGATCACAATGACCCCATATTGAAACCCAAACCCAGCCCAACACATAGGAAATTCAAACCAGCCCTGTCAGATACAGCACCAATACAAAATTATTACCCAACTAGAATAAAGCAGGTTGGGGGATATATAATTGCAAGAGATAAGAAAGGCAAACTCATTGGGTCATGGGCATGCCCCTCAAAAGTATGCAGAGAAGCAAAGTGGAGGAAGCATTAGCAGTAAGAGCAGCAATGGTTCAGCAAGGATTGAAGGTTGGAGAAATGTGGAATTTGAGACAGATTGCAAAGTGATGGTTGACAAACTTGGTGAGGAAACTGCGGTAGATGCTCAACTTTGCACCATCATAAAAGATAGTATTAAACAACTAAGTTTAGCTTTTGATAAGTGTTGTTTCTCCTTTACTAAAAGAGAGAACAACCATGTTAGTCGTAGATTAGCCAAATTAGAGACTGTTTGGAAGACTGACTTCCCAGCTTGGCTGACTGAAGCAGCAAAAGCTGATATTGAAGAGCAGTTGCTCAAAGTTGTGTGTTTGACTATTTTTAATCAACGAAATGCTGCCGCTTTTGACCAAAAAAAAAAGAAAAAACAGAGCCACTTGGGAAAACCAGGAGAGTTAGGAAAACTACAAATCTCAGAAAGAACGTGAACCTTTAAGACGTCCTTGAATGGAGGGCACTTATGTACTGAAGCCTGATCTTATATACTCATGTGGCATCTAGATAATTCAAAACCAATTTAATATACTTGTTGATAAACACAAAACAATATTAGTTTGTTAATATATCATAATAAAATCACAATTCAATTAATTAGCTTGATTGGTTATGTGATTTTATAGATAATGGATCAAAACTATCAATTTTAATGATCGAATTCTCTTTGGTAAAGTTGAATTCTCTTTCTTCTTCTCCATTTGTTAATCAAGTAAAAAATTAAAACAGAAAATTTGATAAAGCGCAGCATTTAACATCTTCTCATTGCATAAAGTCCAAGAAAATAAAGGCATAAACATTTATATGTGAACAAATCTATACAACTTAGCCATGTTTTCCTCCAAACTATCAAGCACAAGATTTGAACCTTAAATCTGACAGCGAAGAAGATTCTAAGAACTCTTTTTAGACTACTAGACTAATCCCAATGGTTTTATATATATATATATATATATATATATTACATTAAAAAAGAAAAAAAAACTTACAATAATAACACGTCTATTTTGTAACACATCCCCATAAAGTATGCTAAAAGCACTAGTATTATTTTATTCACATGTAAAGATAAAAGACAGAACATAATTACCTAAAATATATACCTTATTCCTCTTGATTAGGACTATTTACTTCTTCAGAAATGGGGTCTTCTTCACATAAAAATCCAAAAAATAAATAAGTCAAATAGATTATGAATTTCATGATTACTTTACGATAATACGAGGAAAATAAGATATTAATAGTAAATTGAAAATTGAAGTACCTAAAGCTTGTCTTGTAGAGTTATGATGGTCCACACCAACGATGTGTAGTTTATTACCTCTTCTTGATTTCTTCTGTGAAGAGAGGCCCAGAACTTGTGCTTCAGTTTTGATTTCTCTAGCCTGTTTTGATCAAAAACTCGTACATCAAAATTTAAACTTTCACAATACGTAAACATCAACCAAACACAGCTATAGTTAAATTGTTTTAAAACATCCTAGCAAATAATAATCTGTTGGGATATCAAGTGTGAATCAATATCCCACATCGGAAAGAGATGAGTAGAATAAGGAACATATAAGTGGGAATGATCCATAGACCCAATGCCTTAAGGTTTTGGGTTGGATGTGGTGTCAAACCCATGGTTGTGGTTCCCATTCTAGCTCATGGTTAAACTCTCCCCGAGTTTGGCTTTCTCAGAGCCTAACAAGTGGTATCAGAGCTTGGTTGCGAGATTGGGCTACTCGAGGTTCGTAGTTGGATCCTAGTTAATTATTAAGATCAAGTGGATTGGTAGCTGTTACTAATTGAACAATTTAATGAGTGGTATCCTTGTTTCAATGGCTTGGTAAAAAAGCATTGATGATGAAGGATGGGAAGTCGAAAAGCATGGAGATGCTTGACGGTGAATCTAGGCAGGTGATTCAAGGGTCAAGGAAAAGGTGGAATCCAATGTTGATTTTGGACGTGAATCGGTGGAGACTTTCTCACACCTCCAACGGTTGATACTTCATCCCGGTGAATTTTAGATTTTGGTTATGTTTTTTGGGTAGTGTGGCACGTGTCCCAAAAAAACAGGGAGATCTAATTTCTATGCGCCAGGAGACTCTGATAGGTACGAGTTTTTCGTTTTAGGTGGAGTCTTGGAAACCACACGTGGCGAGACAGTCCTGAGGATGGGAAGAAGTATGGTGATTTTACCACTTGGTTGCCTCAATGGTTAGGGTAAGAGCTCACAGAAGGGGATTCTGGATTACAAGTGGTGGTGAGAAGAAATCCTGCAAAGGGAGATGGTGAATTGAGGCACCTTCTCACGAGTCAACTGGAGGTTGGACTCGGGGTAACTACACATGTTTATTTGCCGATTGAATTAATTTGGTGTCAGAACTGTATTGATTCGGGTGTGTAGTTTGGTACCATATTATTTGGTAGTTGAAGGCAAATGGTTGCTAAAAGAAATTTTCGCCAAGGTGGAGATTTGTTAGGAAATTGGCTTAAATTCTTTTAGGTAGATTTCTTATCTTGTGTGGAAGTAACTAGTTTCCTAATTGGCTCTTGTTACTTGATGTAGTAGCCAAGAAGTATTCTATTTAGTTTAGGAAATAGTATTGGTTTCCAATTGTTATTTGGTTCTTTGGCAGTAATGTTCCCTATAAATAGATGGGTTGGCATACCACACAAGTAGACACACAAGGAGACACAAGGGGCATCATGTAGCCTTATACATGGGGTGTGAGAGAGGGTTCTTGGGAGATGAGAGATGGTATACAAGGGTTGGGTTTGGGTTCAAGTTGTATTCTTGTATAGGGTTTTCCTCTCATAATAAAGAACAGGTTTCTCTTCGTGGACGTAGGCTCAGTGGTGGAGCCGAATCACGTTAAATATTGTGTGTCGTTTATCTTTCATGCTTGTGGCTTGTTTGTCATTAAATTGTTGTGCACTTGATATCTCAATAGTTGTTTGTTCCGCGCTTGGATCCTAACATAATCTAATGGATCAAAACTTTTAAGTTAACAACTTCAAAGAAAATGAGATGAATCCTCCTCATTTTCTTTATTTATTTTCAAAACTAACGCAAAGGTGGAGAAAGCCCTCCTCAGCCTTGCGTTTATACAAACACACAAACAGAATACAAAGACATAAGTTTGTTTAAAATACTTATCCTACTTATATATTGCAGAAGGTAAGCATCCTTGTGTTGAGTTTAGTTTGGATTGGTTTATAATGATCCAACTGTGTGGTGGATAAGCAAGTAAAGATAGGTAGAGTATATTTGAGTTAATTGAGGCCTTGTGGAAGCTTATTTCATATTAGAATTGATCAGTGGGCTTACATTATCAATACAAAAATGAGTGAGTTTTAATTCAAGTTTTATCATAAAGTTAATTTTATACATATTGACAGTGTAAGTGAGTTTTAATTGAAATTTTATTGTAGAGTTAATTTTATATTATAGTGACAGTGTATACAGAGTCATGGTTAGATGTATAACATATTATACAAAATTTAAATTTTGATCAATTATCATACATTCAACAAAAATAATGTAGATATATTATAGGTATATAGAAAATTAATCCTTTATTATATGGTTCGAAGATTCTCCTGTAGTCACAGGATAACTATTTTACATGGACATTAAATTAGCAATCTAAACATGAGTCCATTAAACAAAATGAGCCCTTAAACTCAGGGGGCCATGGTGTGCAATAGTAATAAATGTCAAATCAATGGTGCACAGCAGTTTTTCTTCGAAACTTTAAGGGTCTAAGGATAGTTCTTCGAAAAATAAAGGGGGTGCATTTAAATTAACCAATTCTTTCCCACCTTAAAATTGCAAGGAGCAAGTCCACCTGAAAGTTCCCAACTGGAATTGGACTTTGAGACCCCTTGACGGAATCGGGGACACAGATGGAAACAGGAAAGGTGGTAGTGGAGAGAGTAGGTGGAAAGTCAACCGCTACTCACTGCTACTCAAAGTATCCTCTTAAATTCATCATCCGCAGTAAGGTTCCCTCTCTATTGATGCCTATAGCGGAAACCAACGTTCTGAAGTAATTATATTGGCATACAAGGAAGAACGTTTGATTCTTGATATGGGTTTTCATTTTTATGGTGCTTTTGGCAGGTGGGTCCTTCTCAAACTGACGCTATTTGGATTTACACTATCACTTATGGTGGTGGAAATGTGTCGGTATGCACACTCTCCATTTCCATGCATAAAGAGATGTGTATGGTTTTTGTGCGTTTCTATTTTTTGTTAATAGTTGAATTGTCTGTAATAGTTCTATGTTTTAATTTGCGTGATCAAATTTGTTGTATGTATAAATAGGGTGATTCTACAAAGTGTGATATTTCAGTTGGTGATGGTGCACCACAGTGTTGACCACTCAAGCGTCAACAAAGGTCAAATATTTGATGCTATGTTCCATCTTATGGTTTTTGTTTTGCGTTTGCTATTAAGTATTGTTAGACTCTGTAATGCTTTATTTTTCTTTCGTTTTTTATGATGCTTCCTTAATTTGGTCTACACTATTGGTATATAGGTCTACAAATCTGTGGAATCAAAGTGCTCTGAACAAGTCCTGGAGGTAATCACCATTTTGCTTGATGAATAAGCTAATTCAGCATTTATTGGTGTTTGTGTTTGATAATGTCTGGTTAACTTTTAACAGTTTCCCCACGACAGTGATTTGTTTGTCACCGTGGAGTCTAGATTGGTCAAAAAGTATAAAGAAAAATTGGACCTAGGCTGCATTTGACATGTTAATTTGGGATTGGAGTCACTACAAGAAATTTGGCCTTTTGTGACAACAAAAAATCATCACTAAAAATCAAAAAGTCGTCATTATATGAGTATAGTGATGACTTTTTCCATTGTCACATCGTTGTCACTAATTCTATGTCACAAATGGGTACGTGTGACAACCCTTTGAAAGTCGTCACTAAATCTTGTTATTTAATGACGAGGAAAAAGTCGTCACTAATGGTTATCATTCTGTGACAAATTTTCTTGTCATTATTTCACATATTTTTTTGTCATAAATGGAGCAAAAGTCGTCACAAATTTAAAGTCTACAGTGACGACTTGAACTTGTCACTATCAGTCCTAGTATTCAGTAACAGGAATAATCGTCATTTAGTGAACTTACATAAAGGTTGTCACTGAACTTTATCTTAATAAGCTGCAATTGTTCATCATTGTCACGGCATTTTCGACAATTATAGCAAAACTCAATTTGACAAAAGGCTTGGTGAACTTGCATGCTAGTGACAACCTTCCTTTGAAAGTTGTCACTGAGTTTTGTCTTCAAGAGTTGACATTGACCATTACAAATATAGTATTGCGATGCCATTTTCAACAAATATAACAAAACATTCAATTTGATAAAAGGCAAAACCAAAGTAGAATATATGCCGCAAATTCATATATTTGGCCATAACACATCTCCAAATTAATCAAAATAGAAGTGAACCACAAATGTTGGGAATATAGTAATCCCACATAATCAGTTTGTAAGTTCTAATAGCCAATACATATCCTTCCCAAAAGATAGAATACTAGATTTTGCCACTAAAGCATAGACTACACAGCTATGGTCAGATTTTGAGCATCTCTTGCAGCACGAGCATCATCAGTCTTCTCACGATCAAAATATGAAGCTAAACTGCATTAAAAATAAACTTTTCTTTAGAGTTTCAGCATATCCAACTACTGTGAACTTAAGTAAAAAAATCAGTCAAGTAGGTGAAGCAGCCAAAATAAAAGTTCAGCCAAAAATCAGTAAAATACTTTTCTAATTTCGCAAAGAATCATCAGGTCGGGGTTGCTTCTCATGTAAAGGAAAAGAATCAAAAATGATTTTCTTGCCCCCTTTCTCTCCCTTGTGCATAGAATATGTAAACAGATAAAATTTAGTATCTTTTTTCCCAACTACAAAAGAACAGATATTTGAACCAACACACTTTCACACATTCACAATAATGGCCAATAAGCATGAGCAATGCTGATAGGATAGAATTTCAGATCAACAGTAGTAAATTTGACAAAGATGATGCTCTATAAACACCTAGTTGTGACCATTAAGGCATTAATATACAGCTGGCAATGGTGCAGAAACAAGCAGACATGACCATAACAGAAACTGGACCACAATCCCCAAACTAAAAAAGAAAGAGGGCAGAAGAAAGAAATTCAGATAAGAGAGAAAAAAGCAATATAGTTATGTTGATTCTCTGATTTATTCAACACGACAATGACAAAACTGTTAAAGTTGAGAATAACAAAAGCATGAATGCTTACTTTGGCCCAATGAAGATTGCTTCAACAGAAAGGTGATACCCGTCTTTTTGCTTCTTATTTCAGCCAAGTAATTAGGATTGGCATTCATTTCTAGAGGCACGGTTCTTGCAAAGCTTCCACTACTGCATACAAAATTTCCCAACGTCCCATATAGAAAGGATATAGGGTGCAGAATAAAACACAATTTTCAGATTCAATGTTTCCATAATTGAACGTTAGAAGAATTAAGGTGACAAAACACAATAGCCAATTTCCAGAGCTAAAAATATAACCTTTTATGAAGAGCTAGGGACACATATCACAACATGCAAATGCAACAAAGTTTCAAGAGCTCACAGTTTCACAAGATACAGTAGTGTACTTTCAAGTGCTCACAGTTTCACACAATGCAAATGCAACAAAGACTAGAAAGTCAGGGTGCGAAGTTAAGGCTTGATTTTCACAATAAGTATCATCTTTGGACCAACATTAAGCATAAAATTATACCAATAATCTAGTCATCAAGACTTAAGGTTGAAACTCCTTACCTTTTTGCTGTCTATCATTTGCGCAAGTCTTTCATTTGGGCTATCAACTCCTCGTACAGCCCCCTAGTTTCAAGTTGCTGATCTTGCAAGCTCTTAATTAGTTCCTTTTGGGCATTGAATTTCTCTGTAATTTGTGTAGGTCGTTGCTCTGCCACATCTGCCCGTCTTCGATGTTCTTCAATTTCACTCCTCAAGTGGTCAATCTCCATTGCTTGCCTCTTGGTTGTGCTCAGTTACGAAGCTGTCCAGGTATGTATCCAAGTTGCTGTTGACAAATTTCAGCACTGCTCATTGAAGTTGATGCTTCCATCTCTTTCATTGTTGCCTAGCCAAGATAGAATAGTTTAGGTGTTAAAAGGCATGTCACAAAGGAGCTGTAAATGCATAAAAATAGAAAGACATCTCGCACCAAAGTCTCTTTCGCTAGATCATTTATCAGTCCTCCTGTCTTCTTTGATGTACGACTAATTTCAAACATTTCTATCTCTGAAAGCTCCACTCCCTCCTTCCTCTTCTGTCAAATAGAAATTTTGACACCTGACTTTGAGAATGAAGAAGGACAAAAAGCATAAGCACATCTCCAAACAGTTTTAATTGATTACATTCTCTTCAACAACTCTAGCAAGTGACTTTATTCCCACAGTAGTATGAGTTTCATTCTTAGCACGATTTCCTTCGTTACGGTCACTGATTTTCTATAATATATAAACAGCCAGCAGTAATTCTAAATAAATATGACAAATAAGTTTTATATTTAGACAAGACTAATTCAAGTATGTAACTAGATCTTGAATTCTTCACTTCCAAAGTAGTTGCATATCCATGTCCAATCCTCAACTGATACACCTTCAGGAACATGTTGAATTGCTTCCTCCTTCGTCCCAAAAGTTAGAAAATAGCGATGCAACCGATATCAGTGATTCCGATACAAGGTGTTCAATTGCCTATTTATAGCAGTTTTTGAGGTGATGTTATTCTCAAACTAGAAGTCATCCTACAAGACAAATATAAGTACCAAAAAATTAAATAGAAGTACATAAGAATATTGCATGAGTATAAAGATCAAGCAATTCATTCTAGTAGTGATATAAGCAAAAAAAAGACAAGTACCGTAGCCGTCTTGTATATGTTCTCTCTATATTCAGCCTCAAGATGTGACCATTTGTCAACATTAAGCCTTCCAAACTTCCTAACAACACAGCCACACTCACTAATGAAGTATTGAGAGTCCTTTCCTACTATGCGTGAATTGGAAGGGTCAACTTTAATAGTTAGAGTTTCATTATCCTCTCTTTTGCGGGCCAAAGTAATGTTTCTAGTACGACCCCTTCTTTTTGGCAATGGCACAGCTATGGATAAACAAAATTCAAGGCTAAATTAGCTATAATAGTTCAACCAAAATAAAAGAACCAGAAATGTAAGTGCATAAGTTGGTACCAGTATTTTCATGTTGACCATCCTGAATTCCAGCAGTCTCATTTGCGTCTAATGCCAATGAATCAGGAGTTTGAGGCTGCCCGTTGTTTGAAGCAGCAGTAACATTTTGTGGTGAAGATGCTGGCATCAAAAAGGTCTCATTGCCGTTTGAGCTAGTACTTGCAGATGGACCTTGTTGCTGATTTGAAGGTGGTGATGGTTGCTTTTGTTGTGCTTGTCCTCTAAGTGTTTGGGCTCTCGTTCCGGGTCCAACCATCTGAAAGCAACAACTAACCAAACATCCATTAAAAAAATATTACTAAAAAGATATTCAAGATGACAAAACAAGATCATATCAGACTAACAAACAAGATGATAAAACAAGATGACAAAACTTTTGGACTAACCAAACATCCATTAAAAAGATAAATCAAACAAGATGACAACATATTGAATCTACTGAACTAGAAGTTGTACTCAAGATACCAACAACCATTAGATTCATATTCAATCAATCTCATCTAACTAGAATCTGTGTCATTGTCACTAAGAATATCCTCATCTTCGTCATCATCGCAACTGTTGGGGTCCCCAATGTCACTGTCATCAATAAAGTCTTCATCAGCTTGTTGAGTTCCTCTCAGCTGTTGGTCACCATGAATAACGGATGAAGGCACGCACTTTAATAGATTGCCATCTTCTCTTGAGTTTCATCCAATTTTTGTCCATTTCCTAGAGTTACAAATCCAGAACATAAGTCACAAATTTTTATCTACACTTTACAACCAAAAAAAAGCATAGAAAAGCTAGTTATGAAGCAATAGATTTACACTGGAAAGCTATAAATCTGTTAAAGCAATCTATTAAAGCAAAACAAGTCAGTTCTTTAAGAGACAATTACACACTTTCCAGGACACAAGTCAAAAACAATCTATTAAAGCATAATTTAAACAAGTTACCTAACACGTAATAAGAAATTAGAAGAACAATGGTAAAAACGGGCCTAATTGTCTCTTGAGTCCAGTGTAAAGTAGCTATAACAAAGGCAATGAAAAAGCTGAGAATCATTTTTGAACAAAAGCTCCAATGAAAAAGCTGATTAGTGAAGAAATATATAGAAAACAGATACCCAAGCATAATGCACCAAGTGTGGCAACCCGTTCAATGGGAATAGATATGTACCATCAGAAACAAAACCTTTTTCAATTCTTTTTTGAAAATCTCATAAGAGTTTCAATTCCTCACTCTCTCGGTCAGCAAGGCAAAGTTTCCAGCAACACTACTTCAAAATTTTCCCCAAAGTTCCATATTCTACTTGTTTAAACACTAAACACTCAACATATTATCTGATCAGCCTGAACTATAGCAGATAACCCACCATTTAAGCAAGTAATTCCACCATGAACCTCAAAATAATTCTGTCATTTGCTAACTATAACTTTCAGCCATATGACAGTTTAAAAATACGATTCTTTCTTCACATTTTCTTCAGTTTTAACTCCAACACAACATGCAAGGAATGATTATCTTATCTCAGAGTATTTTAAGTTGCAAGATAATATTTTCAGCCAGAGATTCGAAGTTAATGTTAAACAAAGTTTTGTTTCCCTCTCTCGGCCATATTAGAAAGGCTTTAGCAGCCAACAGCTTTTAAAACAAGAAAATTCTCCAATAATCTCTTCATTTTATACCCAATCTCACATGCATGTTCATTTCCCTCTCTAGGATGAAGCTGGAAAAATTCCAGCAGGTTTTCTTCCTACGGTCTCAACCCAAATAGTAGTATTGAAAGCAAAGGCACAGAATTTCTAAAATTTCCTCTCTTCCAAGATTCAGCTCAACATTCAGCTCACAACCCCTCCCCAATCCAAGATTCAGCTCAACATGCAGCTCACAACCCTCCCTTCCACTTCATTTCACTCTCACAACTCAACATTCAGCGCACACGACCTACATTAGACAGAACTGTTCGAAAATAGATGGAAAGTATTGAGATTTTTTACCTCAAATTATGCCGTCACAACCTTAGGTCTTCTTTTCCTTCTGATTCAGTCTTCAAACTTTGGCTTTTCCCAAAAATTCATGGTCAAATGCCGTGACGAACTAGGGATAGTTGTTATCTCCCACTCTACTAAAGTTGCCCTATCAGTTTGGGTAAGGGATGCAAATGGTGGTTCAACTTAGGGATATTTGCTATCTGCTACCTACTAAAGCTGCAATTTCAGTTTGGGTAGCTCAATTTAGTGATTATCTCAGTAATTTTAGCAAGATACCAGTGGAGAGAAGGAGAAGAAGATGGTGTCCGAAGGCAAAGAAAGAGGGAAATGAGTTTTGTCTGAAATTTGGCTAAGTGTTGTTGAGTGCTTTTCTTCCAAATCAACTTCAAACGACGTCGTTTCTGCTTAATTTAGAACCCCGCCTCTACTCCTTCAATTTTCAGATTCCCGCTTCCACTATTGCACATTAAAAAAGAACGCCTTCTCTCTCTAAATTGTTGAACCTTTTTTATAGAAATAACGCTTTCGATCTCTTTTTCTTTTCCCAATCTTTGCGCAATTAACATTGTTTATTATTTTGAGCTTTTTTAGTTCACAAGTTGTATTAAAACTTTGGAATATAAAAATTTAGTATTTTTGAATTTTTTCTTTTTTTACTAACATTTGCTACACATATATTAGCTATTTTTGGGGGTATTTTTGAAAAACTTTGCAGTAGCAGAATTTTTAGAGTATATTTTGAAATATTTTTAGAAAATATTTTGGGATATTTAAGAATAGAAGAGTTTCTAAAATATTTTTTGAGATATTTTTAAAAATTTTACAAAAATTTAAATTAATTTTTAGATTATCTTTTAGTGTACTTTTTAAAAATTTTTATTATATTCGAAAAACTAATTTTTGAAAAACACTCCAAAAACTCTTGATCCAAACAGTTATAACAGATGCAACCAAAAAAGTGAACAGCTCAGCGAAGGTCGAAAAATTGATTCAAGGCATCTCAACATTAGGATCTCTACCAAAAATAATGTTCAAAAACTAAAACGCTTATTAAAAATATATTTATGATTCAATAAAAGATCTTTTAATGCAAATATTTTTGGTATCAATTTAATAATGTTATCAATTATGCACGAATTGTGGTCTGACAAGACCAAACAATCTGTTTAGTTGATCAAATAACCAAAATGGTTTACTAATACATGCATGAAATACTAAATCCATTTGATACAAGTATTGATTCATAAACTATAGTTCCAATTTGATTATTGTACATTGTAATACATAACAAAATCCAGCCATGCAATTGTCAAGATTTTTACTTAATTTCATATTAAATTTTATTATTCTCTACCATTATTTTCACACTATGTTAATCAGTGATAGGGTACAATTTGTTAGTAATTTTATTATTAATTTTCCCTTTTATCCCTGTCAAATATTGTGTTAATTGTTGATATCTACTTATATTTGGTATCTGGACTTAATTTCAGGAATGAAACAGAAAACAACCAAAAAGGAGGGACTTTATGGAGAAAATGGAGACTTCTAAGGGGTTCAATCCTTGGGCCCTTGAATTGGTGGGGGACCACAAAGCTAGTGAAAGATATTTAGTCATTTGGACTCTTCAAAGAAAGCAACGTAGAGAGACTTGGAACAAGAAGCAATTTGGAGACTTTGTCCACATGTGTGGGGACCACCTAGATAGCTTTTAGTCATATTTCTTTTGGTGCTTTAAAAGGGGACAAGGGACAGAAGCAAGGGACGGCTTTAGTTTTCGCTTTTAGTGGAGTTTTAGTTTTTCTTTCTTTCTTTCCTGAGACTGGCCTCTAACACACGCCAGGTGTTCGATAATATTTCCCAACGAAAAAAACACCTTTTATCCTTTGCTTTCTAGTAGAAAACGCAATGCCTTTGCAATCTATTACTTCGTATGGTGATTTAATTATGCGGCGTGGCTAAACCCTCCATCTAGTCAAGGGTCAACTCGACGGCGCAGTCCCGAAAATCTGTGAGATCTAATTAGTTTTCACGCGTTTCTCAATATATTAATATTTGCACGTTGCCTGCTTGAATTTTCTTGGGATTATTTTATTAATTGAATGTCAAGGGCCCGATGTTCAATGTGATTCATTAATCTCGTGCCAATTTAGTCAATTAAATCCGTAATTATTTGATTGATTAATATTAGTGACAACTGGTGTGTTTACACATTAGGGGAACGTGCAATCTAATTTAAATAACCCTCGTAGCGTGTTATTAATTAGGGCTAGGTTTTTCTAGTTATTAATGCAATTGGAAAATTAATTCCTACGGTTGTACCTAGGAGTATTTTCTGGTTAGGGGTGATCAATGGTCGTACCTTGGTTATCAATAATTTAAGGAAAAATTGGTTGTTAGAGTTCATCGGGGACTATAACTAGCCTGTTAATAAATTAGTTGAGCCTCTCTTGCATCAATGATCGCATAAATGGACTGTGTCTTAGTAGTTGTATCCTTGGCTAGAATTTATTTACTCTCGATTTAATTCCTGCTATATTTGTGCTAGTTAATTATTTATTTTTAGTTGGATTGTTTAATTATTCCTAGTTGTATATCGGTGAAATCCCCCTCTTACCAATTGGACTTTAAAAGAGACAAATATCTCCAGTCCCTGAGGAGACGACCCTATTTGCCACTGTCTACTATTTAGTAACTTTCGTCAATTAATTAATTCTGGTATATCGGATTCAGCAAACTCTTCGGGAACATGGTGAATCAAGTAACCCATTGCACACCTAGAGTCCCTGCTCCAGTATCTAAGATTAATTTTTGACTGCCTTTAGTGGTATTTAGGTTTTTATTATTATTATTGCACAGGTTCGGCACCTGTCAATTTTTGGCGCCGTTGCCGGGGACTGGCGTTATTATTTGTTTCTTTTTAAATTTATTTTTGTTCTAATTTTCTGGTATTTTTCTAGTGTATGCCTCGGTCTTCTCGTACAAGTGATTTGATTTTTGACCCTGAAGTAGAGAAGACCGCTGTAGAACGAGAAAGGAAACCAGACAGCTCAGAGAGGAGCACTCCAGTGCTACGTCTCAGAGACTTGTGTCAGAAGTTGAATCAACAGATTCATTTGGTGACACTTCAAGTGACTCGGAGCAGGAAGAAATCCCCATGGCTAATGTACGAATATTAAGGGAGTTGGCTGCTCCTGATTTAAATCAGCAGCCTTTATGCATTACTTTCCCAAGTTTAAGTGAAAACACTTCATTTGAATTGAAATCGGGTCTAATTCACCTTTTACCCTCTTTTCATGGTTTACCAGGTGAAGAGCCGTATAAGCATCTGCACGAGTTTGATGTCGTGTGCAATAGTATGAAGCCCCCGGGAATTACAGAAAAGCAGATAAAAATGAGGGCATTCCCCTTTTCCTTGAAGGATTCTGCAAAGGATTGGCTGTACTACCTGCCACCAGGTAGCATCACCATGTGGGACCAATTGAAGAAAAAATTTTTAGACAAATATTTTCCTGCGTCCAGGGCTGCAAGCCTAAGGAAAGAAATTTGCGGGATCAAGCAGCATCCATAGGAGTCACTCCATGAGTATCGGGAACAGGGTGAATCAAGTAACCCATTGCACACCTAGAGTCCCTCCTCCAGTACCTAAGATTAATTTTTGACTGCCTTTAGTGGTATTTAGATTTTTTTTATTATTATTGTACAGGTTCGGCACCTGTCAATTTTTGGCACCTGTCAATTTTTGGCACCTGTCAAATGTCCCCAGCACCAGATAAGTGAGCAGTTGCTCATTCAGTATTTTTATGAGGGGCTCTTTTTCAGAGATAGGAGCATAATTGATGCTGCAAGTGGAGGGGCACTGGTGAACAAAACCCCTCGGGAAGCTAGGGAGCTAATAGAAGGGATGGCAGAGAATTCACAACAGTTCGGTACGAGGGAGGATGTCCCAGTACGCAAGGTGAATGAGGTTGAGATATCCTCTATCCAGCAGCAGCTAACTGAGTTGACCTCGTTCGTTAGGCAACTGGCTGTGGAAAATGCATCACAAGCTAGGGTATGTAGGGTTTGCATTGGTATGGGACACTCTGCAGACATGTGCCCAATGATTCAGGAAGAAACTGCAGAACAGGTGAACATGGCTGGTCACGCGCCCTCGCCAAGAAGGACCTATGACCCGTACTCGAATACGTACAATCCCGGCTGGAAGGACCACCCGAATCTCAGTTATGGAGGAAATAGACAGCCCAACTATACACCGAATAGGCAGTCTAATTTCGTGCCAAATAATTAACCAGGGTACCAGTAGCAATACCAACCCCGAACACCTCCGCCCCCGAGCTCTGGTCCATCTTTGGAGGAGATGATGAAACAAATGATGGCAACCATTACGCAAAATCAGCAAAGGACGGACTCTGAAATGCAGGACATAAGGAATCAGATAAGTCAAATGGCCACAACAATCAACCGGTTGGATTCCCAGAACCAAGGTAAATTGCCGTCTCAGCCTGAATTAAATCCGAAGAACGTGAGCGCATGACCCTAAGGAGCGGGAAGGAAATTCAGGGGCCCGAGCCTGTGATTCCTAAGGACAAGGACGAGAAACGAATTGAGAAAGAGTTGGAAGAGGAGGGCGGAGACACCAAAAATCCAAAGGTAACCTCGGATCCAATCATTGCAGTTAGGAGTAATCCACCTCCCTTTCCTAGCAGGTTAGAAAAACCAAAGAAGCAGGACAAGGAGAAAGAAGTCATGGAGATCTTTCGCAAGGTGGAGATCAACATTCCCCTACTGGATGTGATCAAGCAAGTATCTCGATATGCAAAGTTTTTGAGAGACTTGTGTGTCAACCGAAGGCAGTTGAAGGGAGATGAGAGAGTGGTAGTGGGGGAAAATGTGTCAGCAATCCTGCAACGAAAGCTTCCACCGAAATGCGGGGACCCAGGTATGTTCACTATTCCTTGTAGGATAGGTAATACCTTGATTGGAAAGGCTATGTTAGATTTAGGAGTTTCAATTAATGTCATGCCGAGATCTATATATGCTTCTCTGAAATTAGGGCCTCTGAAAGACACTGGAATAATCATCCAACTGGCTGACCGAACCAATGCATACCCAGACGGATTGATTGAGGATGTTTTAGTGAAAATTAATGAATTGGTTTTTCCTGCTGATTTTTACGTGCTTGATATGGATGATGAACACTCTCACGACCCATCATCTTTACTGTTAGGAAGACCCTTCTTGAGCACAGCTCGAACTAAAATTGACGTAAATAAGGGCACCCTATCTATGAAATTTGATGGTGAGATTGTTCATTTTAATATTTTCGAGTCCATGAAATATCCTTCAGAATCACATGCTGGCTTTGTTTTCTCTATAAATATTATTGACCCTACTGTACGAGAAGTTTTTGAAATTGAAGGCAGGGATGAGTTGGAAGTCGCCTTGACCAGGCACTTCGAGTCAGAGATGGCGTCTGGAGTAGAGTTGAGTGAAGAGCTCAAATGTGTGATTGGAGCGTTGCAAACGTTGCCAACCACAAAAATAAGGTATGGTCTCGCACCCGTTTTTACACCTGAACCTCACCAAAGGTTACTTCCATCCGTGGTGCAGACACCTGTGTTGGAGTTGAAACCGCTGCCGAAACACCTTAAGTATGCATACTTGGGTGAGGGGGAGACACTCCCGGTAATCATCTCCGCGAGTTTATCAAAGGTCCAAGAAGACAAATTGATTCGAGTTTTGAGGGACCATAAGCAGGTGATAGGATGGACCATCGCCGATATCAAAGGAATTAGCCCCGCGGTATGTATGCATCGAATTCGACTCGAGGAGGATGCTAAACCTATTCGGCAGGCTCAAAGGAGACTGAACCCCCTTATGATGGAGGTAGTGAAGAAAGAGATCCTGAAACTGCTGGATGTGGGGATAATATTTGCTATATCAGATAGCCCCTGGGTGAGTCCGGTACAGGTGGTCCCGAAGAAGGTAGGGGTAACGGTGGAGTCAAATCAAGAGGGCGAGCTCGTACCAGTTCGAAAGCCCACCTGGTGGCGGCAGTGTATAGATTATAGGAAGCTAAACGCCGTCACGAAAAAGGATCATTTTCCCCTTCCTTTCATTGATCAAATGGTAGAGCGATTAGCAGGTCGAGCTTACTATTGTTTTTTGGATGGATTTTCAGGTTATTTCCAGATTGCTATCGCACCTGAGGACCAGGAGAAGACTACCTTCACGTGCCCATTTGGAACATTTGCATACCGAACGATGCCATTCGGGTTATGCAATGCACCTGCTACCTTCCAACGATGCATGGTAAGTATCTTTTCAGAGTATGTTGAGAAGATTATTGAGATTTTTATGGATGATTTCAGTGTGTATGGGAAAAGTTTCGATAATTGTCTAGATAACCTGAAATTAATTCTGATTAGGTGCATAGAAACTAATCTTGTGCTCAATTGGAAAAAATGCCATTTTATGGTCGAGCACGGGATAGTTTTGGGTCATATAGTGTCATCTAAGGGTATTGAGGTTGATCAAGCGAAAATAGATGTTATATCTACTTTACCTTACCCTGCGAGTGTGCGGGAAGTGCGTTCTTTCTTGGGACATGCAGGTTTCTACAGGAGGTTCATAAAGGACTTCTCCAAAATTGGAGCGCCCCTGTTCCAACTTTTGCAAAAAGAGGTGCCCTTTGAATTCAATGAAGCATGTAAGAAGGCGTTTGATAGGTTGAAGGAGCTATTAATCTCCTCACCTATTATCCAACCACCCGACTGGAACCTGCCATTCGAAATCATGTGTGACGCCAGCGATTATGCAGTGGGCGCTGTGCTGGGTCAAAGAGTGGGGAAGGCAACCCATGCTATCTACTACGCATCTCGAGCCTTGAACGGAGCTCAGTTGAATTATTCGACCACCGAAAAGGAGCTTTTAGCTGTAGTTTTTGCTTTAGAGAAATTTCGGTCCTATTTACTTGGTGCTAAAGTTATTATCTTCTCTGATCATGCAGCTTTGCGGTATTTGTTGACAAAAAAAGAGGCAAGACCACGACTTATAAGGTGGATACTATTGCTACAAGAGTTTGACCTGGAGATCAGAGACAAGAAAGGGGCCGAAAATTTGGTAGCAAATCACTTGAGTCGAGTACAAGTCACCGAGGACGACCTCCCACTGAGAGAAACATTCCCCGATGAACATTTATTTTCTGCTAATTTATTTTTGCCTTGGTATGCAGATATTGTTAATTTCCTAGTTACTGACAAGTTTTCTGCAGGATGGCCTAAGGCAAAACGGGACAAGTGGAGGAGTGACGCAAAATCTTACATCTGGGATGACCCTTACCTCTGGAAGCATGGTGCCGACCAAATCATTCGCAGGTGTGTAAGTGAAAATGAATTCCAATCTATTTTAGCTTATTGTTACTCTTTTACATGTGGAGGTCACTTTGGACCGAAAGGACGGCTCGTAAGATTCTAGAGAGTGGATTCTATTGGCCGACCCTCTTTAAGGATACCTACTCGTTTTGTAAGTCATGTGATAAGTGTCAACGAGTGGGTAATATTTCTCGTAGGGATCAAATGACCCAAACCCCAATGATTTTTGTTGAGATTTTTTACGTTTGGGGTATTGACTTTATGGGTCCTTTTCCTTCGTCTTATGGTTTTCTTTATATATTGCTTGCCGTAGACTATGTTTCGAAATAGGTGGAAGCAAAACCCACCCGTACTAATAATTCCAAAGTGGTTGCAGAATTTGTCAAATCTAATATTTTTGTCCGCTTTGGGATGCCGCGAGCAATTGTAAGTGATCGGGGTACCCATTTCTGCAACAAGACGATTGCTGCACTTTTCAGGAGGTACGGTGTCTTGCACAAAGTCTCCACTTCTTACCATCCTCAGACGAACGGTCAGGCGGAAGCATCAAATCGGGAGATCAAGTCGATTTTGGAGAAAATGGTTCGCCCCGATAGGAAGGATTGGAGCATGAGACTTGGAGATGCCTTATGGGCATATAGAACGGCGTACAAGACGCCAATCGGCATGTCCCCTTATCGTTTGGTATTTGGGAAGCCATGTCACCTCCCCGTCGAGTTCGAGCATAGAGCATTTTGGGCGGTTAAACAATGCAATATGGACATCGAAGAGGACGAAATTCAAAGGAAGCTACAGTTACAAGAATTGGAAGAGATTCGTAATGAAACCTACGAGAATGCTATGATTTATAAGGAGAAGAATAGGATATTTCATGACCAGCAGGTCTCTAGGAAGACGTTTGAATGTGGGCAAAAAATTCTACTGTATCACTCGAAATTGAAGTTATTTTCAGGTAAGTTACGTTCTCGTTGGGTCGGTCCCTTTGTTGTAACTAATGTCTTTGATTATGGTGCAGTGGAAATCCAGAGTCTAAGGACGGAGAAGAAATTTGTGGTAAATGGTCATCGTCTCAAGCTGTATTATGATGGGGCTCCAATTGAACGGGTAGAGACGATGCATTTAGAGGACCCGATTTGCTTGGTTTAAGCAAATTATGGGCTATGTCTAGCCAAAGACACTAAAGAAAAGCGCTTGTTTGGGAGGCAACCCGAATATTAGTTTTATTATTATTTTTAGTTGTTCATTGCTTTCGTTTTGTCGTTTCCTCATTGGGTGGTGGAAATATTAATACTTTTCTACATTATGACCAGGAAGTGCAATCTTGGCTTATGTTTTCTGAGACCAGAGGACGAAGACCAATCTTGGCGTGCCCACGGTGTTTGACGACCCAAAACATGAACTCAAAAAAAAAAAATTTTGATTATTATTAACCCTTTCATTAAAAGAAGAAGAAATGATTATTTTCTATCTAAAAAAAAAGTAATAAGTGAATAAACATTTTCAAAGAAATTTTCTTTTAAACCTTAGGCTTTTATTTTCTTTTCAAAAATTCAGAATTTTGAAATTTAAATTCGAAAAAATGAAGAAATTTAAAAAAAAAAAAAAAATTCTTTCTTTTCTTTTCTTTCTTTCCCTTCTTTCTCCCTTCTTCCCCGCTGCCCCTGCTTTCCCCTTTTCCTTCTATTCCTTCACCCGACGCATTTCATCAGCCGCGCGGCCGCAGCTGCGCCACCAACTCTCCACCATCGCACGCCGCCATCGAGCACCACAGCGCGCCGCACGCCGCCCGAGCCCAACGCTGTCGCGCCCTCGCGCGCAGCCTCCCCTGCGCAACCTCCAGCCAGCTCTCCTCCAGCCGTGCCTTCCTCCACCTCGCCGCTGCAGTCCGCCGCCTGCTCAAGCTCCACAACCACCAGTTCGACTCACTGCCGCAACAGCCACCGCCTGCCTGCCCATTTGCTCTCTCTTTCTCGCGCGTCACTAGCCTGCCCAAGAGGAGCCGCGCCGCCACTGCCCGACGTTCCTCCATTGCTGCGCATCACCACCTGTCAATTTTGACAGGTGGAGGTATTGTGATCTCTTCTCCGATTAGCATAAATTACTGGTATTTGTGTTTGAATTTAGGCATTTTCTAGGGTAAATTTTGGACAGAGTTGGGATTAATTGCTACCATAGTTGGGATATTTTCTGCGATTTAGTGAATTGTGGGCTGTTTGATTACTTTTTTCCCTGTGACTCACCAGTGGTACTGGTTGAGATCTTTTGCCTATCGTTGCTGCCATTGAATTTAATTCGTTCCTGTCTGTGCACCAGTGGTACTGGTTGCATGGTGCTTTCCATTTCTTAATCATCTGTGCTGGACGGCCTATTTGATTCCAGTGGTTGTTGCAATTGCCTTTTGCTTGGCCCAATTGTTAGTTTGATCGTTGAATTGGGTACTTGGCTGCCAATTTGAAACCAGTTGTTGAGATCTTGGCTGAATTTGTGTCCAATTGTTGTGATTTGTTGTTTTGAGTAGAAACCGGCATCACCACTCTGAGTTTGTTTGAATAGTTATTTTGGTGCATTAGTGGGATTGTGTCCGAGTATTGTGGGTACTTTTCTGCATTCATTAGTTGAATTGGAAGGCTACTGTGCCCCTCCTTTGTTTATTGCTGATCGGTTGTGTCGTGCTGACTTGCTCGGGATATTTGGAGTAGTATTGCACTTTTCGACTATTTTGTTTCTGCATTGAACTCATTTGGAGCCTCTGATAATTCTCCATTGCATTTGCTGTCTTGTTGGGGTAATTCTTATAGCCTAGGCTGCTTGCACTGTGCTTTCTCTTGATTGGGTCACCTGATAGCTACCATGGTCAAACCACGATCTTCCTCTTCTAGGTCTAGGACCCCTAGGACCCCTCAGCCCCTGCCACCCCAACACTCCATTCCCGCCTCTGACCCCTCGCACAATCCTTCCTCCTCTGGGAGGCGGGCTCGTCTTGGGCGACAAAGAGGCGTCCATATCTCTGACCCTGCACACTTTGGGGGTCATTTGGACTTCACCAGGGCAGCCGACAAGCGGCGATATGCTGAGGCTTGTGAACGGCGGATTATTCCATGCCGTTATCGGGACGCCGCCACGCTGGGCCTCCTCAATATTCGAGTTCGTTTTGACGATTTGATTGAGGCCATTGGGTGGCTCCCCTATTCTCGTATTACTGACCTCCCAGCCTTCGTTGAGTTAGTTAGGAAATTCTATGCCACATTTGAATTCGACCTTCCCACTGGTTACACAGTTTCTACCCCTGATGTCATTCGTTTCCGTTTAATGGGTCAGGAGTTCTACCATTCCATAACCGACCTCAATCTGGCCCTTGGTTTTATTGATCCTACATATGCCGAGTCTCAGGAGTATGCTGAGAGTGCATGTGACTATGTCCAACCGTTTTTCTCCCGTTATCGCTATATTTGGGATGAGATGTCCGTAGACAGGGATAACTATGACCCTCGTCTATCTAAGGGTTCTTATTTGAAGGACCCGGCCTCTCGCTATATCCACCGTTTTTTTGCCTATATTTTCTCGGGTAGGCGAGATAGTTCGGGCATTCTGTCTAAGCCCGAATTTTTCTTTATATGGTGCATGCATAACAAGATTAAGGTAAATCTGGGGTGCTGGCTCGCTTCTCAGTTCAAGTCTATTTTGCCTAAAAAGAAGCGGCCCTTGATTCTTGGGTCTTACATTACTCACTTGGCTATTAATTTGCATGTACTTGATATTTCTAACCATAACTTGCATATAGCCTGTCAAATGGAGCCTTTGGATATCCCGTGCTTAGAGAAAATGGGCTTAGTTCGGGAGGGCGACAATGGTTGGGAGGTAGTTCCCCCGGGGCCGCTACGCCCTCCCCCTCGGTCATCTTTTGCCCGAGCTTCCACTGAGGGCGGCGACCCTGATCCGTCTTCCTCCGCTCCGCCACCTACCACCCCATCGGCCGACGATTGGATCCAACTCCGGAACACCGTTGAGAGGCTGGAGACTCGCGTGACTCACATTGGCATCAACTTGCATAACATGGCGCAAAATCTGGCTGCATTTATGCAATAGGCGGGAATTGCTCCCCAGTTCGCGCCCGATCCACCCCTGTTTTGATGACTACAGGGAAGTACCGTTACTCCTCTCCTTGCTTTTTGCTGTTACATTATCACATTGAGGGCAATGTGTGACTTAGGTGTGGGGGGGTTAGTTTGGGTGCTAGATATTTCCAGTTTTCGTTTCTTTTATTGTTTTCCTTTTGTTTCCTGTTTAGGTGTTGTCCTTTATCCCTTTTGGGTGATTTTCCCTTGCTTTTATCTTGGTGAATATGTTGGCAGCTCACTCAGTTATTGTTAGTTGTAGTTTATACTATGAGTTGAGTTTCGGTGGCAGGTAAGAGCATGCTGTCTTGGTGAATATTTTGAGTTTAACGACTTGGTGCAATTTATGGCTAACCTGTTTAGGCAATGTAAATATTTTGCTGGCATTGTTGGGTGGATTAGTCTCCTGTTGACCTTAGTTCTTCATGTTTAGGAGATGACGTGGGCCATGATTTTTAAGTGTTTGTTATCTTGGTACGTTAGTGAGAATAACATTGGCTATACTCCGCTGGTGTCATCACCCAGTAACCGGGAGTCTTCACCACAAGTGTCGATTCTCGCATCAAAAAGTGATGATATCTATGAGTAAGTAGTCCTGAAGCTGTGAAAAGTTGAGTAACTGGGTTCTTTCATCTAAAAATGTCAGAGTTCACATCAAAAGGCTTGAATAGCTCAGGACTAAGTATTATTTATTCAATTCAAAAAAAATAAATAAAATAAAGAGAAAAGGAAAGAAAAGAGAGAGAAAACAAACAAAAAAAAATGAAAAATATGTGAGTTTATGATCATGTTGGCCTGTCGATCCTTGGTTCGCAATATTGGGACTTTGGTTGCCAGTTGATTTAATTGCTAACTATGCTAGTTAATATTTGAATTTTCTAGGCGAGTTAGCCATGAATTGGACGGGTCTATGAACTTAGGAGCTAACCGGGAGAAATATGACTCGACACTTAGCCACTAAATCTTGATTTTGGTATAAGCACAGCTGGTAATGATAATGTGAAAACTAGCCATTGTTGAGTTGAGTTGTCCCCATGCTTGAGGGCAAGCATGATTCAGGTGTGGGGGGAATTGATAGGGTACAATTTGTTAGTAATTTTATTATTAATTTCTCCTTTTATCCCTGCCAAATATTGTGTTAATTGTTGATATCTACTTATATTTGGTATCTGGACTTAATTTCAGGAATGAAACAGAAAACTACCAAAAAGGAGGGACTTTATGGAGAAAATTGAGACTTCTAAGGGCTTCAATCCTTGGGCCCTTGAATTGGTGGGGCACCACAAAGCTAGTGAAAGATATTTAGTCATTTGGACTCTTCAAAGAAAGCAACGTACAGAGACTTGGAACAAGAAGCAATTTGGAGACTTTGTCCACATGTGTGGGGACCACCTAGATAGCTTTTAGTCATATTTCTTTTGGTGCTTTAAAAGGGGACAAGGGACAGAAGCAAGGGACGGCTTTAGTTTTAGCTTTTAGTGGAGTTTTAGTTTTTCTTTCTTTCTTTCCTGAGACCGGCCTCTGACACACGCCAGGTGTTCGACAATATTCCCCAACGGGAAAAACACCTTTTATCCTTTGCTTTCTAGTAGAAAACGCAATGCCTTTGCAATCTATTACTTCGTATGGTGATTTAATTATGCGGCGTGGCTAAGCCCTCCATCTAGTCAAGGGTCAACTTGACGGCGCAGTCCCGAAAATCTGTGAGATCTAATTAGTTTTCACGCTTTCCTCAATTTATTAATATTTGCACGTTGCCTGCTTGGATTTTCTTGGGATTATTTTATTAATTGAATGTCAAGGGCCCGATGTTCAATGTGATTCATTAATCTCGTGCCAATTTAGTCAATTAAATCCGTAATTGTTTGATTGATTAATATTAGTGGCAACTGGTGTGTTTACACATTAGGGGAACGTGCAATCTAATTTAAATAACCCTCGTAGCGTGTTATTAATTAGGGCTAGGTTTTTCTAGTTATTAATGCAATTGGAAAATTAATTCCTACGGTGGTACCTAGGAGTATTTTCTGGTTAGGGGTGATCAATGGTCGTACCTTGGTTATCAATAATTTAAGAAAAAATTGGTTGTTAGAGTTCATCGGCGACTATAACTAGCCTGTTAATAAATTAGTTGAGTCTCTCTTGCATCAATGATCGGATAAATGGACTGTGTCTTAGTAGTTGTATCCTTGGCTAGAATTTATTTACTCTCGATTTAATTCCTGCTATATTTGTGCTAGTTAATTATTTATTTTTAGTTGGATTGTTTAATTATTCCTAGTTACATATCAGTGAAATCCCCCTCTTACCAATTGGACTTTAAAAGAGACAAATATCTCCAGTCCCTGAGGAGACGACCCTACTTGCCACTGTCTACTATTTAGTAACTTTCGTCAATTAATTAATTCTGGTATATCGGATTTAGCAAACTCTTCGGGAACAGGGTGAATCAAGTAACCCATTGCACACCTAGAGTCCCTGCTCCAGTACCTAAGATTAATTTTTGACTGCCTTTAGTGGTATTTAGGTTTTTATTATTATTATTGCACAGGTTCGGCACCTGTCAATCAGTAATTTTCCATATGTTTTCAAGAGAACTAAATAATGAATTCATGATATTTTTTAACTTTATAACTAGGTATTAGTTACGTTTGGAATAATTCAAAAATAGGTAAACATTATTTTTTACAATACCTTCCTCATTTTGCTAATGATGAACACAACCTAAAGTGTAAAAGCGTAGGGTGCCATAATAGAATTAATAAAACCTTTCTTTATCACATACGAGACTAAATTGCAAAAGATAAGGTGTTATGGTAGAGTTAATGAGATTAGTTTACCAAATACGGACCTAAAACATAAAAGTTCAGCGAAATAACATAATTAATTAAATTTACTTACAGCATATGGGCCATATACAAAAAATTAGGGTAGCATATCAGGCTAAAATGTAATAGTTATGGTGTCATATAGTAGAATTATTAAAATTTATTTACAACACATGGGCCATATCGAAAAATTAAGGTGGTATATGGGGCTAAAATGTAAAAGTTAGGGTGTCATAGAATAAAATTTATGTACAACACATGGGCCATATTGAAAAAATTGAAGCGGTATGTAGGGTCAAAATGTAAAAGTTAGGGTATCATAGTAGAATTAATAAAATTTATTTATAACACATGGGCCATATTGAAAAAATTAAGGTGGTATATATGGGATCAAAAAGCAAAAGTTAGGGTGTCCTACTAGAATTAATAAAATTTATTTACAACATATGAGCCATATTGAAAATATTAGGGTGACATAGTAGAATTAGTGAAAGTGGGATGAGAATAAACGCTTTCACAGTGACGACTATTCGTTGTCACTAATTTAGAACGTATCACCATATTGTGACGATATTAAAACGTTGTCACTGAAGTTGGTCCTACAGTGACAATGTCTTTTCCAGTCGTCACAATAGTGATCTCCCGCCAAACTGCACAGTTGCGCGCCATCCATACTGTGACGACTTATTCCTTGTTGTCACTGTTGACGGGTGAACCCATGATCAATAATGACGATTTTTTTTTTTCGTCACTAAAGTCTTCAATTGTGACAAGTTTCTGTATTGTCACAGTGAATGTTGTCACAAAAGCCAAATTTCTTGTAGTGCGTTGAACATGTCTGTCACCTAATTAAAGGCACTAATTATCAAGAAACGTTTTCAATGATCTCGTACATGAAATGCTTTTCCAGATGGTGTTTGCTTTTGATTGCCTTCAAAGTTTCTTCAACTGTTCCTAATGCTTGCAGCATTGTACAAGTTTTACGTGCACTTGATTTTCTTTTGAGAATTTGCTAGTACCATTATGTTACCAACATATTTGCTACTAGCATTATGTTGCCAACATTATCCTGAAGCCAAGTTTTGCATCTTTTTAATCAATAAAGTGCTAGAGGGGAAAGTGCTATTTTCTTAAATCATATTATGTTTACTTAAAAATTTTGATGCAGGAAACCTGATTCATGAGATGGGCCAATTTGTTTTTATAGAAATTATGGACACACTCAAGTTGTCCAGTTGTCTCACTTGTTTATTGGGATACACTTCATTGTTCCTGTTAGATCTATTCACCAGAAAAGATTTCTAGTCCTGAATGGTCTATTTCTTTGGACATCATGAAGTAGATCTACTCGAGGAAGCCTGGCATTAAAGCTGCTAATAATGGTTTTGAACTTTGTTTGTCTTGGGATGGAGGGGATGGTTTGATTTTGAAGTGTAAGAGGTTGGGACAGAATAATCTGAACTTGTGGAAAAGAGAGGACGCGCAGGCTAGAAGACAGCTAGAATAAGGATTTTGATTGGAGCTGTACTGTATAGAAGAGAAGATGGTCGATAAGAAGAAATCCTAGGATGCATTTATGTTCCAAGACAAGTTTAGGTCAAGCATTCAAGGGCCATATGAATCCCTTTTGCAAGTTATTGAAAGAGCACATGAGTCATACAACATTAAAACTATTAAAAGCTAATCTATAGATAAGGACCCTGATACAAAAACTTGCTAGATTATTCTACAATGCTTTTCTACCATTCCTAAAGGAACACCAAAAACTTCACCTCATGAAATGAGGTACCTGCTGGAAATCTGGAATCTAGATTCACTGCAAATAAGTAGTATGAGGATGTCTGACTTAGAAGTAATAAGATTCATCCTAGCTTAATTTGATCAACAATATCAAAATTCGAATAAAAAGTTAGTAGCAAAACCTTTTTCTAAACTGCTTCCTTCTTTTTCTTAGTATTATTTTTCATGAACCTTTAATAGACTCTCTTAGCCCCTTGTTATCTTTAAATCACCTCTTGGATTTACCATTGGATCTGAAATACAAAAAATTTAGTACATTATGCAAGCAAATTTTTCTGATAGGCAACAGGTGGAAGTAAGATAGCTCCGAGACCAAAAAAAAAAAAAAAAGTACTGTGCATGGCTATGTATTGTCTGTGCTGACAGTGACGGAATTTTCATCTTGGCTTGTTCTTGTTTTGGACCAAAAAAAAAAGAAGATATTATGGCTGTAAAAACCTGGGTGTTTCATTCTGCTGCTTCAAAAAATAGTGTTATTGGGGAAGAGTACTTTAGCTTCTCAAGCCAAGTTTGTATAATCTAGTATCCTACTTATCTTACACAATATCTTTCCTATGTTTTAAAGCTATTGGTAAGCTGCCTTTTTGTGTTGCACAGTAGGCAAGAATTGGAAGTGATGCACTTTTGGCTGTGATCCCAGATCCAGTTACATGCTTTTCAACTGCAAAGTATTCTCAAACTCAAGTATTCGAAGTGTTTCCCAGCTCCAGCTTGCTCATTGTTGATTGGATAACTAGTGGCCGTTATGGAAGAGGTGAAAAGTGGGACTTTGAACTTTACAAGAGCACTAACAACATTTTTCTAAAAGCTGATGAGCCTTTGTTTCTTGACACGGTATTGTCATCCTCAAGCCATGTTTTTTAATTATGCTAGCATCATTGTATACTAAGCATGTGACATTGAAGAGAGTGGTGAAACTGAAGTATTTTAATCTTATAAGAAATTTTTATTTTTTGAACTATTGCTTGCAATAGATTCATGTCAATCTTTAATATCTTTAGATTTTTGTAGAATATTGTATTTTTTTTTTGTTTTAATTGCTTTCGAACTTTCAACCTGTGATCATTTAATATCCTTTTAGTCAATTTATGCATATACAGGCCTTAATCCTGGGAATATATGTCATGTTGGATAATAGAATATTGTAATCATGGCAACTGCAGTTTACAGGAACATGGTAAATTAATTTTGTCAAACGACTTTGGGCAAATGTCGATTAGATGCCTTAATGGTAGGAAACATCTTTGAGACGAATTCCCAAAAAAAAAAAGATCTTTTGGATGAAATTGCTTTATTCTGATGGACTGAGCCTGGAGAATGGGTTTCTCCATAGCAATTAATGTTGGTATTAGTTGAAATAATCAAATGCAAACATCTCATGGAGATACAAGCTTCAGATCTTCAAACTGATTTACTTGGAACTTAGGTGCACTTTTTGAACTTTGGCTTGCTTAAAGGTCATCTAGCACTTTGGCATGCACAGGTGTTATGTTACCCAGGCTTCTATTGTCTTCAACATGGAGATCATTTAGCTAATTTTTTTCCTCTATCAGGAATCTTTTGTTTTCCTTTTTCACATATGAATAATCATTAGTTGTTGGTGAAGTCTCAGAATGCTCTCTGCATTTGGGTTTCTTGACTCCCTTGTGTTGGGAGACTCTTGCTTTCGGTATTTTCTATACATCTGACTCTAAAACAAACTCATTTTGTTTTCTTTACATCTGAACTAATTAGAGAATTTTGATCCAAGAATGGTTACCTTTAATTCAGTTCTCTTCTCTGAAGTTTTTCCTTCTACAAGATTGACTCTGTTGTATCTAGATGATGGTTATCCTTCTCATTTAAATGGCTCGGATTGTTTTACTTTGATCACAGATATTGCTTGAGCAGGGAAGGTATAGCAGTATTGCTGAACGGATGCAAGATTATCAAGTAATTGCGATGGTTATACTTTTGGGGTATGCGTTGACTCGATGAATTAATTTAACCAGTACTTTTATTCTTTGTATGATTATTTCTTTTCCACTACTTAATCTTGGTTAACTGAGAGACTACAAATCTTTTTAATTTTAGGCCAAAGCTGAAGTTCATTCAAGACCAAATTCAGGAAAATGCGAAAAACTTGATGTCTCAGCAATTACGTATTCCTTCAAGTAGCTCTGGACGATATGGAGATATCGATGACAATCCTTTCTTGACCAGACCCAGCTTTTTGGCCTCCTGCAGCGTCTTTGGTCAAAAGGTAGATTTTTTTCGCATGGGTGTTAGTTTTCTTGCAATGGTAGGCTCTTTTTACAGTCAATATTCACTAGGTTCTATTCCAAGGAAATTTTATTTTAGTGCTTGTTTGATACCACTGACTAATCTGCAAGGCCTTACATCTACAATTGCAGTCAGGGTCTTCTACATCATATATGCTTGAAGATCCTCATGGAATTTTTAATGTCTTTGGATAGCTCTTTTGAGAATCTTATGCTAATCAGTGGGTTACACGACATGAGCAAGTATGTTACATGATTTTGCTATTAGGCATTGTGGTATTTTGCTATTGACATGAGCAACTCCTAGTTAATCTTTCATGGATCATCATATTCCTTGTGGAAGCTTGATTTATGTATAGCCTAAATCTGCCTCGTCAAAATTTTGCCTGTCTCCATTACATGCACAGATGGTTAGACTTGACAATTGACAAGCTTTCCACCTTTCAGTCATGCTTTCTCTTGAACTCCTCATTGTAGAAAATGCTTCTTTTCTTAAATTGAAGTAACATTTTCTGTAAGAATGTTTGGCATAGCTTCTGAAATTTCTGCTTCCTCTATTCTGACATTGATGTAGTGAAAATTCCATCTCTGTATTCTCAAGTCAGGGAAATTTTAGCATTTGTACAAATTGTTTCATAAGTCAAATTTTGTTTAACTGAATATACGTGTTACATTGTTCATTTGAAGACATGCCAACTCCTCCCTGTTTTCCGCAGGGAAGAGGTGTTGTGGTTCAAATTGCTACAATGACGACTGAGTCAGTTTACAGTTTTCTTCAATGTCAGTTGTCTGGCCGACTAGACTCACTGCTTGGTGTGGCGCCATATCGGTGATTGTGGAGGGCCTTTTTGTGGCTTAGGAAACATCATAAAGTCATCCAAGATGCTGAAAGAGGCTAATTGCTCTGTTTGTATTTTTTTTCTTCTAAAGAAGATTCTCTTAATTTAGTGGTAATATAATCTATGATATTGTATCTGGCACATTTTGAACTTCTGTTATAGTGACTAATCCTGGTTGCAAAATTTGTAGTTGGGATAATTTTGTAAACCTCCCTTTAGGCTTCTGACAATTTTGCATAGCAACTCTTATGTTTTGAGTGCTGTAATAATGTAAACCCCTATCCCAATAAGTAATATTAAGGGTTTGTTTGGGGTTACGGTAGTTTATTGTAAAGTACTTTCTTAGTGGAGCTTTTAATAAAAGTATTTATCAACTGCTTAAGTGTTTTTAAACATATTGTTGGAGACATAATTTAACAAGTACTTATTGTATTAAATAATGTGTAATTTTAAAAAATTTTAAAAGTGTTTATCTCTTTATTTGGTTCATAATATAGTATAAGATGATTAAATTTGATGCTTTATTTTTTAAATCACAAAATTTACTCTAAAAACACCAAATTTTAGTTTTTACTAAAAGTGTTTTGAACACCAAAAGCTCTACTCCTAATTTTATGAGATGATATTTTCCAAACACTTTAAAAGTACTTTTAACACCTAAAAATATTTTTTACCAAAAGTACTGTAGTCCCAAACAAAGCCTAAAAGGTCGTGGAAAATGTATCAAAATATTCATAGTTTATTCTAAGGGTGTAAATGAATCGAGTCGAATCGAGTTTTGATTCAACTGAGTCGAGCCTCAACCTAAGTTTATGAAACTCGAACTCGAGTTCGAGCTCGACAGCCTCAAAATATAAACCTCGAGCTCGAGTTTAAAAAAATAAAAAATAATTATTTTATTTTTTAAAAACAAATAGAATAATAATTTTTCTTAACAAATAATAAAATATTAGGGATATATATGAATTTTAGTATTAAAATAAAAAATAAAAAATATATATAATCAAGTTCGAGCTGCTCGCAAGTTAACGAGTTTAATATTTTTGAACTCGAGTTTGAGTTTGAGTTTGAATTCGACTTGATCAGCTCGACCTCGATGTTGACCGAGCTCGAGTCGAGCTTGGACTTTGATCACGAGTGACTCGATTTGTTTGCAACCTTAGTTTACCCTTTTGAGCTAGACACGAAAATAAGTTATATTTTTGACCCAAACTTGTGCATTTAAATGTTTCAAAATTTCGAAAAAGGAATGGCCCTAATTGCAACCTATCCCTTTACCTACTAATTGCAACTTTTTTGACACACCATTTATTATTTCGTTTTCCATCTATGGCTCAAAATTAGTTTTATTATGCATGACATGGATTCAGTAATGACTCACTATGAAAAGGATTACAAGTCCTTAGGTACCCATAATGGGATTGGTGAATATTGTGAGATAACTTTATTATTACAAATTAAGGGCAATCAATCAGGTGCAAAGAAAAGAAATAAGAAAACAATTATTATAGGATTTTTTTAACGGATGTCCTATGGGCACTCGTTAAGACGCTTACATTCTATCCAACTTACTATGTATATACACACACTAATAATTACTACTTTCTCTAATTAATCTCCTTGCATTTATATACTTTTTTAATTAATCTTATATTTTTTTAAATATAATACCCGAAATACATCTTAACGAGTGCCCATATGCACCAGTTAAACAGATCTATTATTATATAGTGCATAATTGCCTAGTCTAGTGGTTAAATGCTATTCTTACTTGGCCTAATCTTGTTCAGATTTTTCTCCACCCTGCAAATTTATAACTGAGACAATCAAGAAGGTTGCAATCTTGCTTAGAGAAAATGCACGCACCATTATGTCCCTGAACACAGGGGACTCATGTACTGAAGCTTGATATTTTTCAGTGCAACAAGAACATCTTGTATGCTGCTTCTCTCTCTTGGAGACTCCATCGTGCAGCCTAAAGCCACTTTCATGATTGAGCCTATGCAGCTTAGCTTTTCAACAAAGTATTCATCACTTTCCTCTAGCAAATTAGCATCTATGACATTAGCTAATCCATCAGGTATTGAATTAGCAACCCAGCTCTTCAGGCTCAATTTTTCACCAAACATTTCACTGTTGGGATTTGTTCTCGTGAAGACTTCCATCATCATAATTCCAAAACTGTAGATGTCGCATTTTGCTGATACCAATCCTTCCAACCCATACTCTGCAAAACACATATAAATTCATCATATGTCCTTAAATTGATTGTATTTTTTTAGTTTGGAATTTGCAACAGCAAACAACTGAGGAAATAGTACTTTAGTTGTACGAGAAAATTCTTCACCTGGTGCGAGATAGCCAAGTGTGGCTAGTGTTTCGGTGTATGTGATGCTGTTCTCCTTGCCCAACAACTTTGTAAGGCCAAAATCACTTAGATGGGCAACCATGTCTTGATCTAGCAGCACATTACTTGGCTTCAGATCACAATGAATTACTGGAGTTGAATACTCACAGTGGAGATATTGCAATGCACATGCCACATCAATGAATATGTCCAATCTCTGCATCAGATCCAGAAAATAGTTGTGCGAATACAACCACTTCTCAAGACTCCCATTCGGCATGAACTCAAGCACTAATGCCTTAAATTCAGGGGTAGAGCAGCTGCTAATGACTCTTGTGAGGTTTCGATGGCGAAGATTGCGCAACACCTCACATTCTACATCAAAACTCTTGAACGCTCCATCGACTTGTAAATTGAACACTTTAACAGCCACATCCCTTCCATCATCAAGAGTACCTCTATAAACATATCCAAAGCTTCCAGCCCCCAGCAAATTGCTTTCATTGTACCTGTTAGTTGCTTGTAGAAGTTCAAAATATGAAATTCTTTCTGGCATTGCAACTAAGGATAAATTTGCTCCACTGGAAAGTGTATCTTTCTTTCGATATCTTAGGTAAACAAATCCAAAGGACAAGACTCCCGCTGCTATTATCACCCCCAGTAGAATAAAAATTGTTTGATGCAGCTTTTTTGTTCTCAATTTGTGAGCTGAATTATTTGGACATGGGGGCACATGAAACCTTTGAGCTCCACAGAGGGCTTGATTTGAAGTGAAGGATTCGGCAGTGAAGTTGATAAAAGGCCCTCTGGAAGGAACTTCACCACTTAAATTGTTAAAAGAGACATTGAAATGTCTAAGATACCGAAGGATCTCCATTGACATTGGAATTGATCCAGAGAGAAAGTTATGTGATAGATCCAATGACTCCAAGCTTAACATCTTGCCAATCGATTCTGGGATTGATCCTTGTAATCTATTGTGTGCTAGAGAAAGATTTTGCAGGTTCTGCATATCTCCAATTGAGTTAGGAATGCCACCTGAGAACTGATTGGTTGACAAATCTACCCAATATGCCTTCTTCATATTCGTAATAGCATACGACAAAGATCCACTCAGCAGATTTGAGGAGAGGTCAAGCTCCAAGAGATATTTTAGGTTCCATATTTCCTCAGGTGGAGCAGAATATAGTCTGTTGTGACTTAGGTCAAGATGCCTTAGGGAAGTAAGATTTCCGAGGCACTTTGGAATTGAGGCCATAAATTGATTTTGTCCAAGGTTCATTGTATCCAAGTTGTTGAGAGCACAAAGAAAATGCAGGGGAACTCTGCTAATTAGTTTGTTCATACTGAGATCCATGTATTGAAGCTTTTGCAAATCTTTTATTGTAGCTGGCAAAGACCCATTTAAGTCATTGTTTGATAGATCTAATAGGATCAAACTTGTCAAGTTTCCAATTCCATCAGGAATGCTACCCTTTATTTTACAATTCGTTGCATTTAGTTGTTCAAGGGAAGTTGAAAGATTACTGACCGAGTTTGGAATGATCCCATTCAATGGATTGTCACCCAAGACCAATATTGACAAATATTTGCATTTTGTCAGTGAAGTGATGAAGCTCAACTCTGGAGATGAGGAGTCGCTCACTAAAAGGTTGCCACTTAGCTCCAGCAGTTCAAGGAACCTCAGATCTCCCACGGAAGTGGGAATTGGACCCGTGAACTTGTTATCACCCAATTCTATGCGACGGAGATTAGAAGAATTTGAGATTGAACTAGGTAATGCTCCAGAAAGGTGATTAATGCCGAGATCAAGGTATTCTAAATTGGGAAGCCTATAACCGAATATTGATGGAAGATTGCCTGATAGTTGATTTTGTAAAAGTGACATCGCGCTCAACTTTGAGAGGTTGAAGATCTCCATTGGTATGGAACCAGTTAAGCTATTGAATTGTAAGTTGAGTTGTTGGAGAAAGTACCAGTTACCAATCTCTCGTGGTATGACACCTGCCAAAATAATATTGAGCACATATATTAAACCATATAAGTGTCTAATTTCTGTTATTGAGAAAATTGTCGTACCTGTTAAGTTGTTGTATCCAAAATGTTGCCATTTAATCATAGTTGAATTACCAATCTCTTTTGGAATTTGACCTGCAAAAATGAAATGGAATAAATATCAACAAGTTGAGATCTTTGATGGATGTTCTGAAGAAAAGTAAATTAAAAAATTAATGGGCCAAAAGCAGGAAATTGGCCACATCCCGGCACCCCTCAACATTTTGAAATTGGCTCGTTTCGGAATCAAAAAGACATTTTAAATTAAATGCATGTCAAAATTAATTTTCTTTCAATTTTTTTTTTTTTTTTTTGCTATTATGTAGAGCCCTAAGAAAATATGAATATGTTTTCGCCATTAACTTGTCTATCAGGACCATATTCTTATCTACTGCATATATCCCTTGTCTTCCTAGCTGTAAAGGAACCAAAATTCTGAAAATCTTTGGTAACAATTCTTTCCTTGAGGCAGCATTTTGAGAATTCATTCAGCAGAAAACAATCTTCAGCTCTAAATTTTTCTTTTATCTTTTGCCGTTTGAGTTGGAATCTGGAAAGATAGAGTAAAAATTGTGCAAGACATGTGCTATTTGGCTTTGTCCATATATGGTGAAAGAATTAATTAGCAAGGGTCTTACCTTCTAAATAGTTGTGACCCAAGTACAGCTCCTCAAGCTTCTTCAGTGCTCCAATTTCTTTTGGTATGGAACCTCCAAATTCGTTGTAAGACAAAGACAGCACCCGAAGTTCTGAACATTGAGCTAAATTACTTGATGGTAATTGACCATTTAACTTGTTATTTGATAGGCCCACAAAACTCAGTCCAGGAAGATGGTAACACATATCACTTGGAAGAACTCCGAACAGGCCATTATTTGTAAGGTCAATGATTTGCAGCGAGGAAATGTTGAAAATCCCTATAGGAATGTTTCCTGCCAGATAGTTGTACGAAAGACTTATCTCCTCTAGCTTTGACATGTTAGAGATGGAAGATGTGAAACTATTGTTACTGAGAGACAAGAGATGAAGTTGAGGAAATGAACCAATCCACCAGAAACAATCTTTAGCTCTAAAATTTTTCATGTATCTTTTGCCGTTTCAGTTGGAATTCGGAAAAAAATTGTACAAGACAAGTGCTATTTTTTTTTTTTAGAGCAAACCAACTTCTGGATCTGGATCTGCACAAATTAACTACAAATTAACAAGGGTCTTACCTTCTAAATAGTTGTAACCCAAGTATAGCTCCTCAAGGTTCTTCAGTGCTCCAATTTCTTTTGGTATGGAACCTCCAAATTCGTTGTAAGACAAAGACAGCACCCGAAGTTCTGAACATTGAGCTAAATGACTTGATGGTAATTCACCATATAACTTGTTAAATGATAGGGAAAGGATACTCAGTCCAGGAAGATGGTAACACATGTCACTTGGAAGAACTCCAGACAGGCCATTATTTCTAAGGTCAATGAATTGAAGCGAGGAAATATTGAAAATCCCTGTGGGAATGTCTCCTAGCAGATGGTTGTTAGAAAGAACTATATACTGTAGGTTTGACATGTTCGAGATGGAAGAAGGGATTAGACCAGTGAAACTATTGTTTCTAAGATTCAAGTGACGAAGCTGATGAAATGAACCAATCCACCAGGGTAACTCTCCTTTGAGATTGTTGATGGCCAAAATAAGTACTTTCAATCGGCGTAAACGAGCAATTTCATGCGGCATCTCTCCATGGAAATTGTTCATACTCATGTTAAGAGAGACGAGAAATGATAGATTTCCCAGTTGTGGCGGTAAGGTGCCGGAAAGATTCATATTTGAAATGTCCAAGGCAGTCACTCTACGATGCCGAGAGCCACAAGAGACTCCAATCCAATCGCAGACCGAAGAGCTGACAGACCAGTTTTTGGCCAAGATTTGTAGAGGGTCAACCGAAATGTGAGCTCTGAAGGCAAGAAGAGATGACTGATCAGTGGTAATATTGGTCGGGAACATGGCGAAGGAAGCTGAAAGAAAGCATAGCAACACAAGTAGTCCAAGTGGGAAAAGGTTGTGAAATTTCTCCATGGCTAATGATTGCTATATGATGGGTGAGGAGTCGCATTATATATAGCAGTCTCAGTAATATTATGGCTAATGTTTGTTAATTTGATTTCTGTTTTCAGATTAAGTGATGTAATTGTGATGCTGATTACAATTCTTTTGACGACATTATTCAGATTAGAATAATGGAGTTCGTGGTTAATAACGTTGCTGAGATTTGTGGAAATCATACAAATAGAAGCAGCTCAAATTATGAATTAACAAATTTACTTAAACAAAGTCTTCTATTAATTTGGAACAACCTGTAATTTCCGAGTGTTTTGTTGTTAATTTCTTTTTGGGGCAGTAAAAATTGTCTTTGTATAACTACTAAACAAAGTTCTTATTTCTCGTTTCAATTTATTCTTCTCAGACGTAGGCAAAATTTTGTTTACACCAACATGTTTAGGAAAGCATTTGGTTACATTTTTTTAATTGTGTTTAAAATTTTTTTATATGTAGTAACACAACACACCTAACCGATACTTACCAAAGCATTTAGGAAAGCATTCTTTCTTTTTTTTCTTTTTCCTTTAATGTTACAACTAATCAAATGGTTGCATCAAGAAAAACATATTATAATTCAGCAACTTGACAAACTGAACCCAAATGGTGGGACAAGTAATAACATAAAATCAAGACCAAACTTTCATTTAGAAACATTTGATTCCAAAACCTCTTTTTTTTTCTTATGGTCCTTCACTTTAATTGTTTTTACCACTAAATCAAGGTATCGTTGCCTATCTTGTAACTAATAATAAAAATAGTACCTTTGCTTCACACGTGTCAATATACCCAGTACAAAAGTATAGTATAAAAAGTTATGCTAGGCAAATATTACTATTTCTGATGATTAACAGATAAAAGAAATTGATAATAAATTAGATGCAAAAATTGAAGTCGTTGGTATAGTGTTGTTGAGCAATTTTTAAAAAATTAAATGTAATCCTCATAGGAGATTGGTTTGTCTTTAGCACAATTTTTTGCCATTGTTACATATAATCTCTTGCTAATTTTATGATTTAGCATATTGATCAAACCTGTTAAAATACTCTGTCCTATAGCCAAATATGTGTCCTTACTCTGCCACATCTAAAGCACTATTACACTTTTTGAAACATGAAAATCCTATCGAACCTATCATATATTATTACTTTTTTGAGGTACAATAGAAGTTTGACGTTGTCACATTTTTCTTCAAGTAATATTTTCCAGCAACAAACAATTAAGCAGTTTTATTGGAACCTCTAGACCAAATACTCTCTGCTCTCAAAATAAATAAATTAAAGTTTAACAACTAAAAATAAGATGTAAAAGCCCAACTGAACCAAGACTTTTGTGTAGACAAAACTGCATTATGATGGATGCTTTGAACACAGAAATCACTGTGGTTTTTATGGCAATGAACAAATAAAGTTGAAAGCAATTTCTGTTCTCGAACTTGCATAGATTATTTCCGGGAAACTTCTTAGGCCTCTTAGCACTAAAACTTTTTGTGAAGTCTTCCTTCATGTACAGCAAGTCCAGAGACCGTTCTCATTGACGGCAAGTCTTCCTTCAATTTAGGAGGAAAGGCAAATGAATTCCCCTAGAAGTAGTCTAAGGACCGTTCTTTGAAGCATAGTTATTAAATCCGGCCCGGTCCGGCGGTTCGACCGATCAACCCGATGAACCGGCCATTAAATCGGGCTGATTCTTTAATTAGATCGTTTCTGCAAGTGAACCGTTGACTTTTCAACGGCCCGATGTTCAACTGGATTAAACCGAAAACCCGGCCGGTTATGTGGACAAACCGGTTTTGAGGAGAAAAGGTCTTTCCAAGCCTTTGCTTGGAATCGAACCCAAGACCTTTGGTCTTGTTTATGAAACGCTCACCACCAGGCCACTTTGTCACTGATTAATGGTCATTCTTATGCTATATGAACGTTTTGTTAATTTTATCTTTATTTTTTTAAATTCTCCCAAACAAATTTATTTGGAGTCTTTTAACAAAACTTATGACCCCTATATTCTATAAATTATAAAATAGATTTAAAAAATAACATATTACATAATTTATTTTAAAGACAAATATTGTTTTTAATAATTTTTTGCACTTAAAATTCATAAATAACCTAGATAATTACAGTAAACATATAAAATTTTACACTTGAAATTTGGTGGATTACTAATTAAATTTATGTTTTGTTAATTCTTATATAAATTAAATATTCTATAGCAAATTAAATTAAATGAATATTTGTTATGACATTATTTATTACAATTTATATCATATATCTTATATCAAAATTTATAAGATATAATATTTAAATATATTTAGTGACCCACCGATTGAACCACTCACTCACCGGTTGAACCACTCACCCACCGGTTAAACCAATGACCCGTTAACTCATCTCCTTCGCCGGTCTACTCTTCGAGCCGAGTTTAATAACTATGCTTTGAAGTGTTCCTTCAAAGAAATTCACTTTGCTTTTCCTCACCTTTTTCTTCGTCGCGCTTGAATTCCAAAGTTGACAGAACTTTTTGTGAAGTGCTCATACATGTTGACTCCGGAGACCCTGTTGACCACTCATCATCGTTCATCGTAAGTCTTCGTTCAGATTATGATGATAATTTTTGGATTGCATAAGATGGTATTGCAACATGTAACTCTGCCATTGGCACTATCAAGAAGTGATATCTTATATGGACTATGGAACAATACTGGCGAAGGATTTAATGCTACAATTCAGGCCCTGTTTGGTTCAAAGAATTCATTGAGAAAAATGAAAATGAATTCCCATAGAGAAATAGTTCCAAGAAATTCACTTTGATCTTCCTCACCCACTTCCTGGAATTAAACCGGGGGATTAGAGTAGGCTCCAAGTCCAAACATGCTATTGCGTCGTCTCGTTTCACTTTTCTTGTAACAAAATAATGATTAGAGAAGCATGAATTCCTAGAGTTGTTGATGGATTATGTGAACATTTAAACAAACCACACATTATTGTGTTAGCCTAATTGCTAAAATTGTTATAATTGACATTTCCAAATGATAGGATTAATCCCGAACAGAGAGCTATAAAAGAGAACCTTTCAGGATGTATTGAGATTATTGTGTTGGTCAAATACACTTTACTCCATAGACCTTCAGTGACTATGTAGATATTTTTGAAAGACTCTCAATTCCACCTTCATTCTCAAACTGGGAATTTCATTAGGCACTGTGGTATATTACATGATTTTGCTATTAGGCATTGTGGTATATTTTTTTTTCTTTTATATCTTAATCTTTCATGGATCATCGTATGCCTTGTAGAAGCTTGATTTATGAATAGCCCAAATCTGCCTCTTCAAAATTTTGCCTCTCTCCGTTGCATGCACATATAGGTGGCAAACCAACCCATTTAACTAAATTTATCCACACCCGTCCATGAATAGATGGGTATGGGTATCTTAAATTTTTGTATTTGGGTATAAATGGGTGGGTATATTGGGTAACCCATCAAACCCAATTAACCCATTTAAAATTTCTTCCCTCAAGTCTCCTCTCTTCCCCCACCCCCTTTTTTTTCAAATTTTTCATTTTGTCATGATGTTAACTACTTTTGTTTCATTATTATTATTATTTGTTGGTTTTATCTTATCATTTTATTTTCTCTTAGTTTGTTAACTTGCTCATTTTTCAGTATTACCAATTTATGATAAGTTTAGCCTCTTTTCTTATCTTTTCAAAATGAAAATTTAAATTTATATATGAAAAAAATGTTAGGGGTTCAAAATTTGTGGATTAAGTTTATATATTAACTTTTATACTACTTAGTTCAAATTTTTATATTCTTATTATTCAATTATTAAATAATATGTAATTTTGCGACATAGAGTATGGATGGAGAAAAAATTGGTAATTAGGCTTATTGAGTATTATAAATAAATATTTTAAACTAATAATAGGTGCAAAGAGCGGTATAAATTGATAACTTAGTTTGCAAAAAATTAAAATAAATGGGTTATAAATGGGTAATTGGGTTACCCAATTCATTTTTTAACTTACCCATTTATACCCATCTAATTAAATGGATATAAATGGGTTGATTCACTTATACTCATTACCCATTTTACCCAACCCAAACCCGCCCAAGTCACCCATTTTGACACCTCTACATGCACAGATGGCTAGACTTGAAGATTGACAAGCTTTCCACCTTGCAGTCATGCTTTCCCTTGAACTCCTTATTGTAAAAAATGCTTCTTTTCTTAAAGGGTAAATTACACTTTACCCCTCTGTGATTTAATATTTTTGTACATAACCCTTTTATGGTTTCAAAATACATAATCCCCTCATGATTTGAATAAAGTGTCAAAATAACAGAATTTGTAATCCATAACGAAGTCACTTAAAATGTCAAAAACATCCCTATGTAAAGTTGAAAATTATTTATTAACTACAGGAGAGTTATGTGTATATTTTGAAAATCACAAGGGAGTTATACGGTAAAATATTAAACCATAAGGGAGTTATATAGTATATCATAAAATCATACGAGATTAGTGTGTCATATATATTATATTTATATATTTTGATCACTTTAATCATTTTAATTTTTAAATAAGGATAATTTCGATATTTTTAAAGATTCCATCTTGAATGATTATTTCTGTTATTTTAATATTTTAATCCAAATCATGAGAGGGTTATGTATAGTTTTTGAAATCATATGATGGTTATGTACAAAAACACTAAATCACAGGGGAGTAAAGTATAATTTGCTCTTTCTTAACCTGAAGTAACATTTTCTGTAAGAATGTTTGGCATAGCTTCTAAAATTTCTGCTTCCTCTATTCCGATGTTGGTGTAGTGAAATTCCATCTCTGCATTGTCATTATCAAGTTAGGCAAATTTAGCCTTTGTACAAAGTGTTTCATGCGTTAAATTTTGTTTAACTAAATATACGTGTTACATTCTTTATTTGAAGACATGCCAACTCTTCCCTGTTTTCTGCAGGGAAGAGGTGTTGTGGTTCGAATTGTTGCAATGACCACTGAGTCAGTTTCAGTTTTCTTCAATGTCAGTTATCTGGCCTAGACTCACTGCTTGGTGTGTCACCATATCGATGATTGTGGTCTGTGGAGGGTCAATGGGCCGGATCTTACCCAAATTCAATCCAGACCCAATTTATTTTTCTAGGGTTTGGACTTAATTTCTCAAATCCAGACCCTACCCAGACCCAGATCCTATAAGAGAGTCGTGAGTCTGGGTAGGATATGATTTTCTAGAATTCATATCAAAATCCAGACTCATACTAAATCTTACTCAGACCCATATACATTTAATTAAATAATATATATATTAGAAAATTTATAAAATAATATAATATTTTATGGCTATTGGATCGAATACAGTAAGATTTTATGGCATCAGAATCTGCATTTAGTGTTGGTGGATGGGTGATTGATGAGACTCGTGCCAAACTGCTTCTAGATGTTGTTGAAACATTAGTGACTACTGATGATTGGATTGAATCAAAGAAAAAATAAGTAAGCGTTTATAAATCTTTTTATTCTATTATTTATTTGTCACCGGTCCTTAATCAAATTATTTTTATCTCATTCACTATTTTTATGCTGGATTGCGAGACATCTGCCAATATTGAGGTTTAAATAAGAAAAAGAGGTACAAAATTACATTTTTTTAATAAGACTAAATATTTATATATGTTATGGTTGATTTCTTTTTTAAAAACTAATCCTAATTATCATTGTAATTGGTACAAACTTTTTCAAGAAAAAGAGAAAGGTAAAGGCAAACAAATAAAATATTAATGTGGATGCAGTTCAATCTTTAAAAATATATAGAAGTAGTCAATAATAATTCTTTCTTTGAGTTCAAAATATTGCATTCAATTTGTTGAATGTTAATTTTATTATTTGAAAACAAAAATTGGATGGTATTTCTATTATTTATGAACTCTCACATGCAAAATTGCAAATTCTCACTTTTCAGAGTTATTAATAATTGTCCTCTATGTCTTTTTTTTTTTAACCTAAAGTATGAACTAATTTCAATTTGCACCCCTAATTTGTAAAGAAAAAAATGCCATATTGTACCTTGAACATTTTTTTTGCCACTTAACACCCTTAAATTGCTACATTGCACATTGATATTTTTATTTTCGACATATTGCAGCGTTAAGTTACCAATGCATTCACAATTGCTATAGTCTTTGCACAAAATCTATGAAACTATATGAGTGTATGTTCCTGTAACAATTGCACTCTTTCTTCTCAATGATGAATAAGTGACTGTTTTTTTTTATGTTTTTGTGAACGTGTGGATTGATTTGAAGCATTCTTTTAAACTTTAAAGTTTTAAACGGCCAAAACAGAGTTAAAATTACAAAATGAAAACTAATGAAAACTTCAAGGGTGCAAAGTGGATTTAGTCTTGTAAAGTGGGGAAAGGAATAGTTATGTTTACCAGTGCAATCACTTTGAAAAAGAAGCATCTTGAGCAAATTTCAGACCGAACGTGCATTAGCATTTTCCATCCACCTCAAAGGTCTACAAGACTAAATCGACCGGCATCTGGAACATCAAGTTGCAAATTGGCGAAAAAGAAATTGATTCATGTTTAATGATAGAGAACTTGGACTTCAATTTCAAAACTAATTGGCAATGAGACGTGACTTGGCAAATAGGCTTAAACCAATAGAGAAAGAATCAAGTCATGGATGAAACTATAAACGGGGGCTCAAGTTAGTGGAGAAAAAACCAAGTCATGGATAAAACTATAAATGGGGTAACAAACAAATCTGAGACTCAGCTCTGATACCATGATAAAGAATTTGGACTTCCATTTCAAAATCAATTGATAATGAGTGGAGTAGTCCAAAATCTTATATATATATGGCTGGAAATTTTTGGAATATCAATGTAGAATATTCTACTAACTTTTAGACTAATGCTATAGTTTTCTTTTTTTATTTGAGTACTGCAATCAGAATAAGTATGCTTTGTTTTCTTTATCAGTTATTTGACTAGCAAGTATGGATTGGGTGGTTTAGGAGGAGGAAGTGTAAGTAAGAGATCATCTAATGCATCTGAAATAGTTGGCAGATCCATCGCAATTCAAGCCATGCTTTCTTGACCTAAATAATTAAGTAGAGAGCTTGCATAAATAATTAAGTAGCCGTATTAGTTTTGCAAAAACACTGGCAAACAGACTCCAAATGTTCAAGAATGATCAAGAAAAATTAGTCGGTGTCCAATTAAGAGAAAAAGAAAACAGAGAGAAACTAACCTTAGAAACAGGATAAAAAGTTTTAACTAGTGAGCGAAAATGTTTCATGAAATGCATTTTGCAGATAGATTCATTGCAATTGAAGGCATCCTTCTTTTTTAGCCTTGGTTGGGATCTCAGTTCGATCAACTAGGATATAAGAACCACTTAAAACTAAAATTGCCAAAGTTCGAGCATAAATCAAAATGATGAGTTTTGACAATTGGAAGTTAGATGGCCGTCGTGGACATCGATCTCTAAGTTGAAAAAGCTTGCAGAGTACAGAAAATTCCAACAAAGTGGATGTACCACCAACCTCTTCATCGACAAAGTCCTCATTCAATCATTGTTTGTGTGAGTGGAAGACTGGAAAATTCGTAGTGGGTAACAGCGATCTAAGATTAATTCCATGCTTCCATTCTGGTGAGTGACTTCAAATGCTAAGACTTGGTCATGCAAGAAACTGGATTATTTGTTAAATATACTGAACGGTGATATTGGACAGAAATTTTGTGTTGTAGTAGCTTCATCTCAACTGTGCATAAATTGCTAGAAAACGATGCCTCAACATTGCTAAAATTCCTACTGGTTAATAACGTTGGTACAGCTTCAACTCATCCACATTAGTTTGGTGCTTATTACTACTATTACATTAGTAATTAGTAATATACTCTAATTACTAGTAGCCACTGATATTACTAATATTCGAGTAATTAGTACCATTGCTTATACTGATAGTGATTACTAATGTTAGTAGCAACCACAAGTACAATTTCTAGCGACTACTAAGTACTCATATGAACAGTTTTAATTTTAACAGAATTCTGATTACGTTTAATCTATCCAGAATTCATAAACCACGCATTATAAGTAAAACTAATATTATGGCACTAATATATAAATAGGGGTCCTAGTTCCGCCACCATCCACCATATAGAGTAGGCAAGGAACCTTTGAAGATATGATTCATCTAGCAGAGGATTCATTTGAAAACAAAATAAAGTAAATTTCTTGCCGAGCAGTATTGGATACTCATCTAAATCTTTACACAATCCCCCCCCCCCCCCCCAAAAAAAACCCAACACCAACACTAAAAAAGGTGCGCCGTTCAATACACGTTCTTCGTTATGTAACAATGTAGAAATTTTTGAAAGCCTCTACATTGCAACAATACCAAAAAAAGTATTTGAAACGTTTAGTCATTCTCTGAAAGGGAACATTTTAGATTTGTCATTCTCTGGCGGATTGAAAGTGGGGCGGCGAGGGCAGCCGCACCCCGAAGATATTAAAAATCTAAAATCTTTTAGGAGCCCCTTAAAATTTTGAAATGTTCATTTATGTCCAAGTAAAGATGTCCACACATTGCCAATTGTATCCCTTTATTTGTTAAAAGACTATATTATTCTTGTCGTAGCAAGAAAATTTTTTCCTTTATTTCCTATATTTTTGCTAGTCTTTTGTAGAAGCTTGTGAATGTCGAATTTGTTCTTCCTTGGAAGGAATACAGCTTGTTACAAGTCTACCAGCCATTTTCTTTTTCAAATTTTCTTTTAGTTAGAGTTCTTAGACATTCATTTTCTTTTTGGGTAAATTACATTTAACAGCCATGTGATATTACATAATACCACATGGCCTCCCTAAGGTTTCAAAATAGTAATATAACCCCCCTATAATTTTATGTAAAGTGAAAAATAAACAAAAGGACCATTAGTTATGGCGATTGAATCAAATGTGTTCCAAAATGCACGTGATTCAATCATAATATCCACTTAATACTCTCATAGTTTGCTTGAATATCTACTTTATCCCCTTGTAGTATTTGTATTTATCCACGTAACCCCCCTATGATTTTACGCAAGATGGTTAGACCATTGTTCGATTTAGTACTTAAATAAGAGCAATACTGGTATTATAACTAACGACCTTATAGAGGCTATTTTTCATCAAATTTTCACTTTACATGAAACTATAAGAGGTTAAGTGGATGATTTAATATGTTAAGAGCGTTATGTTGCAACTAGTGAAATGACAAGGGTTATATATCATTTACCCTTTTCCCAAAAGTAAATCATATGAAGGCCATTTTTGTATTTTTTTTTTTCACTTTTTTTGATTGGACTTAACTCGGGAAAGTGTAATTTGAAAGAATCTCAGGGACAAAATTTGTAGTTTGAATAAATTTCAAGAGAGGTAAATGTAATTAATTCATAAAATGACTACCAAGAAACTAAACTTATTTGAAAAATGCAATGGATTTTCTGTCCCACTTTTTTTTTATCACATTTTCTATCCCACTCTTATTCTGTTTTTAGGTATCCTTCATAAACATTCCATTTCAACTCGAACTATCATTCACAAGGTCTAAAAATTAATGATAGAATAAAATGCCGAAATACAACATATTAAAAAATAAAAGAAATAACAAATACAAACCATTTTTGTTGTACTTTTCATTTCTGTGTTATATGGTTTTCTTTTTATCCATTGTATATTTGCTTTTACCTTACTAGTAGTTAGAGAGAATTAGAACTTAAGGAACAAAAAAAGTAAATTAGGATTTTTATGAAGGACAAAATTGCAGTATAATAGAAGGTGAGCATAAAAGATGGAACAGAGATAGGAAATAAGATCCATTATACCAAAAGCTGCTTAACAATAATAGTTATAGGATTATTAGGCTTTTTAGGCTTGGATTAATAGTTATAGGATTATTAGGCTTTTTAGGCTTGGATTAATATATAGGCCAACATTTTGAAATAGCAAATAACTTAAAGGAGCAACCATATCTTGACTAGCAGAATATTTCTAAGCTGTAGATCTCAATGAATAACTGCGGTTGAATAATCAACATACAGATACTGCATTATTGCACACGCCACATCAATCCATAGTTCAATTCATTTAATCTTTTCATGATATTAAAAAAAAATTATGCCAATACAACCATTTCTCTAGACTTCCATTTTGCATGAACTCAAGCATTTATAATTCTCTAAAGTTAGGGTTAGAGCAATTACTAATGGCTTTCCTGAGATTTGATGGCAAGGATACGTAATACTTCACATTCTACATCAATAGTCTTAAATACTTCACATTCTTTAGTGCTCACGACATATATCATTTTTCTGTCATAATTTCCTTCATCATGCTTCTATTATTTTCATCCTACTCAATTAAACTTAATACAGTAATTTTAGCATTTCCTCAGCAATAGCCTTCTTTAAACTCCAAATCTGGATCTATGAATCTTCAGGTTCTAGTTATTAACTGTCGTATCTTTTGGATTCTGAATGACGAAATGTGGCACTTGTACCCTTTTCTTTCAATATTCGCACCTTTACTATAGTATTATCGTTTAAGATTTTTCTTTTCTGTGGTTTTGTCCTTCAATTTGCACTGTTCTCTTTCCTTCGTCCTCTCTTCTTGTGCTGCTGCTGCTGCATCAAATCGGCTTCATCAGCTTAATAATGAATAATAAAAATGGAAGACATGGCATTGATCATTACATCAATAATGTCTGACTAATTCATAGAGTAGATTTTGGCAAGTGGCTGTGGTGTGTAGAGTTTGGCAGCTGGGATTCAATAGAGTTTGGCGTGAATTCAAGTGGGCATTCTCTTTTCTTCGTCTTCTCTTCTTGTGCCAGGCGAGGTGATTTTGACATCTTCAAGGTTAAATGCTACCAATAATTTAAATAGGATTAGCTTTCCTTTCATTAGATCCTTTAATGCAAGGAAGTGGTACACCTTGTTTCTTTTTAATCTTAATCGTGTAATAGAGATTAGGGGTAAGTCCCCTCTATAATTTATATTTCATGTTAATAAAATTTGGGAATGGCATCCTCCCTAGTTTGCTATTATGAACTAATAAAGGGAGGGGAGGACATTTACCTTGCTTATATACCAATAGTAGCTCCATGTTTAGGCAACTTGAAAGCCCTGAAGCAGCCTAATTTGATTTAGGCAATTGTTCAACGCTTCGAATTAAAGCTATTTCTAGCTTCACGTCTTGTAGGTAGCCTTGAAATAGTTCAATCTTTTCTTTCTAGAAGTCATACTATTAAATGAAGGCTTAAATACATATTTCCCTCCTGTAACTAAAAATTGGTTTCAATTCATTCCTGTGTTCATAAAATAGACAAAATACCTCGTGAAGTACAATTCCCATTATTATTTTAGAAATTTCTGATAAACTTTTTGGCATCCTTGTAACCATACAAAATGCTACAATTAAATGCTAATATGGAGCAAACTAGCAAGAATATTTCTTGGGACTATAAAGACTTCAATAAGAATATATTGTGTTTTTAGGGGAGGAAGTGATGTCAGAAATAGGGAGGTGGTTAATTATTGGTGGAGTCAAGACCTATTGCTGGTGGGGATAGTGTTGTAGACCTAATATAATGTCATTACTATGCAAAAAAAAAAAATCTCATTTAAGATTATGTTTTTATTATAATTATTTTTTTTCTAGTAAAATTGTTAAAGTCATTTCTTATTCTAGTAATTAAACTCGTGTTTCAATTCCTCTAGAACAATTGTACCATAGTTGAGGGGTTTAAAAGAAATTGCATCTTTAGGAAGATAATGTGAGGTGAGATAAGAATTTTTCATAATACAAGGGAACAATATTAAAGGAAAAAGCATTTTCTAAATTTGAGGTGGGATAATTATAAGAAAATTATAAAAACTTGTTAAAGTTTTCAGCCTAATCTTTAATATTTGCAGAGTGATTTTGCCGGGGGAGCGGGGAGGGAAGGGGGAGAGCAATTGCCAACCTTCAACAGTGCCTGCCTCCGCCTCAGGCTAAGTATAAATGCCTATAAATGCCAATGCTCCAACAACTTTGTCCTTGCCACTGAGATATAACAATTATTTCAAGTGGAAGAATAGTAGCTGACAGGTTGTCGAAGCCTGTGCAATAATAAAACCTGCTCAAACTAAAAGTAATTTCTGTAGATAGTGGTAAGCAGGGTCGAATCCACAGGGACTGGGAGTAATTGTTCCTTTCCAAATTCACAGTGACAAAGGGGGTGTTTTATATCAGAAGTGATAATTTAAACAATTCAACTAAAAATAAAATGATAAAAGTAAAGTAGCCCACTAGAAATTAAATAACAAGTTACTAAAATCCAATAAGTGATAATTGAGGATCTAGCCAAGAAATAACTTCAGCAATGGTTCACCTAATTGATCATCGATAGCAAAGGCAATTCCAATTATTTACTAATAAATAGGTTATAACTGCCAAACAAGCGATGGCAATCAACCCCTCCTTACTGTGTCGGTGATCAAGGTACGCCCGTTAATCACTGCTCTAATTGAGAAATAATCCTAGGTACGCCCGTAGAATTTAATTCCCCAACTGCCTTACGTATTAGAGGAGCCCTATTCTAACCAAATAACGCACTACCAGGGTTATTTTAGATTAGCCCGCGTATCCCTCTGACACGAATATAATCGTGCCAGTTGTCACTATCTTGAGGTAATTAAACAATTACGGATTTAATACCCCAATTGACAATAGACTATCCAATCAATTAATTATCCGGATCCAAGACAACCAATTAATTAAATAACCATAAGCCTAGCATCCAGGGAATATGCGAATACCAATAAATAAAAGAGAAAGATAAAATTAATTCGATCTCACAAATTTTAGGCGAACCAAGGCCTCCGTTGCTCCTTGGCTAGAAGTGGGAAATTAGCTCATAATTAATGAACTAAACCCGCGGGAAATTGAAAAGGAAACAGCGGCCATTGTCCGTTGAAATTTTGGAAGTTGCAATACGTCGAACAGTAAGAATACAATTGAAAGTCTCCCGCAGCAAGTCAGTCTATTTAGTGTTCCAAGCATTCGTGTAGCAAAATCACTCCAGCGGTACACGGAGGAAAAAATCAGACTTTCTGCCCCTCACATCCGTGGAGCCAAGCGCAAAATAATAAACTATAGCCCGAATCAAGTGCCAGGCCAATCCTCCTCACAAAAACCTCCTACGTAAGAAGAAAACTAGCTAACAAGTACTCCAAAGAAAAGTCAACAATTGCGGCCCACTACAAGACGAGAAAGAACTAAGAGAAAAAGATAAAAAAAATCCAGCCACCACTTCTCTCCATTTTTCTTTCGTTTATTGCGGCCGGTCCTCCGAAGCAGAAGCCCACCCTCTCGTCCGCATTCCTTTGCGAAAATTACTAAAATGGGCTTGGCCCTTCTGTTCCAAAAGTGCCCCTCGGACAAGCTCTCCCCTCTGGATTCCTTTTCTGCTCAATTTCCACATGTTGTCCTATTTCCGTTCTACTCCCTGAAATAAGTGCAAAATACTAAAAATGAGTAGAATCCAGCAATTAATTCACATCCAGTCAGGTAATAGGGGAATTTAATTATAAAATAAAAGAGAAAATTACACCCTATCAATTCCCCCCACACCTAAACCATGCTTGTCCTCAAGCATAAGAAAAGTAAACGAACACCAAAATTCGATGATGGCCATTGCCCAATCTCCTATATTGCCAAGATATTCAAGAGAAAAGCATATATCGAGCATTGGTGATTAAAATCCAAGAAGCATCCCCCCGATTAGCCCCTAAACTGCAAATTCCTTCAATTTCCAGGTTAACTACTCTAAGAAAAAGGGAATGGCGCACAACATTTATCAGCTAACGGTCCAGATATTCACACAAGTCTCCATATTAAGTCCATAAACCGGCAAGCCCTCCCATTATTCATTCTCTCTTTTTTCGTTTTTCTTTTTTTTTCTTTTTTTTTTTTTCCTTTTTTTTTTCTTCAAAGAACAATAATAACTAACACAAAAAGACTTAGTCGTTAGCCATCGGGGCCTTTTGACGCGAACTCCAACATTTTAAGATGAAGGAGCCCTGTTACTCAGCTCCTACCGCTATACGACCACGTACTCATATAAAGTACCACCTTTTGACGCGAGAATCGACACTTTTAGGTGCCGATCCCCGGTTACTCAGTAGTAACTTAATAGCGGAGTACAGTCAAGCTTATTCACAGCCTAACAATGCCAAAAACACATACTAACAACACTAAGAACCACAAACAGGAACAGCTCGCCTCATTATTGCCAAACATAGAGAACTGGAGTCAATATTGGACCAGTTCACATCGAAATGCCCACAGTCATTCCCTATGCCTAGAGAAATTAACACAGAAATCAAAAGAGCCAAGCAATCCGATATTCACCCGGGAGATATTTTGGATCCAACCACATTAACCCGATACATTTTGTATTTTAAAAACTTGGCAAAAGTAGACTTGGAGTCAATAAGTCCACATCTCAATTTTTAGCATTCACATGAAGGGTAAGCACCAAGAAGAAAGAACAAAAACGAGCAACTAGAAATAAAACTAAGAAATACTACTAAAAAGTAAAACTAATTTTTGCTTTTTTCTTTTTTTTTTATTTTATTTTTTTTTTAGTTTACTAAAAACGGAAAATACTAGCACCACCTTAGACCCCCCCACACCTATAGGACACAGTGTCCTCAATGTGTCAAATAAAAAGCAAAAGTGAGGGCGGAATCAACTGAACTTCCCTGAAACTGGATCAAAGTGGGGGCTGAGGTGTGATCGGGGGTGTAAAACCCGAGTGCCGCATGAACGCCTCCAAATTCTGTGCTAAGGCAGCCACATTGTTGTCAATGTTGACCATCCAGGCCTCCAAATTCGCAACCTGCGTCTGTAGCTGTCGCCAGTCTCCAGCCTGCGGCGACGGAGGGGGGTGAGCGGAAGTCGAGGGGCTGGGATCGCCGCCAACTGAGGCTGGCTGGGCAGAAGGTCGTCGAGGCGGGGCGCGGGATGGTCCCGGGGGAACCAGACGGTAGCGGCCCTCAACGAGCTCCAGAATACCCATCCTCTCCAAGCGTTCAGCGTTCAGAGGTTCCATGTCGCAGGCCAAGTGGAGGTTATGATCCTGTAGGTTCAGAACATCTAATTGGACCGCCAAGTGCGTGATATACGACCCAAGGATCAAGGGTCTGTTCTTCTTCGCCATAACGGACTTGAACTGTGCTGCCAACCAGCACCCCAAATTGACCTTGAAACCATTCTTCATGCACCAAAGAAAGAAGAGCTCCGGACGAGAGATGATACCGGAGCTGTCTTTTCTGCCTGAGTAGCTGTATGCCAATAGCCTCTGAACATATCGAGCGCTTGGATCCTCAAGATAGGAGCCCCTAGACCGAGAGGGGTCATAACGCTTCTTGTCGGCAGACATATCCTCCCACACCGCATGGTAAGCGGAAAGAAAAGGCTCCACATAATCGCCGGCACTCTCGGCATATTCTCGAGTCTCAGAGTACTCCCGAGTGATGAACCCAAAAGCTAGATTGAACTGGGTAATAGAAAAATCAAATTCGTGACCCATGAGGCGGAAATGGATGACATTGGGAGTCTCAAACGTAAACCTAGCAGGTAAATTGAACTCAAAAGTGGAGTAAAACTCCCTAGTCAACTCGACAAAGGCGGGCCGGGAGATAGCGAGATAAGGGCGCCAACCAATGGCGGTGTACATTCGCTCGACCTCCTCCTGGATGCCCAGAAAAGCCATAGTCCTGTAATCCGCGCACTTGGACGGAATGACACGCCGCTCACATGCTTGAGCGTAGCGCCGCTTATCGGCGGCTCTAGTGAACTCCAAAAGCCCTCCCAAGTGGGTGGCGGAAACCACGTGGGCACCTCTACCCCTACCTAACCGGGTTCGGACACCGGGAGCAGTAGGTTGATTTATAGGTGTATTGGTTGGAGTAGAGGCTTAGGGTTGAGATTGCGAGGTTCTAGGGGTCCTAGACCTGGAAGCTGATTTGGGTTTCACCATGCCTCCCAACAGTCAGCTCAAAGCCACAGAAAATCCAATAGGTATTGAAACCCAGCAATAACAAAACCTCCCAGTAGTGACCCAATCAATATCAAACAAAAGAGTCCCAGCAAGTAACAATGCCCAATACCCCCCAGAATTCACTAAGTAACCCGAGATATTCAGGCCCCGCCCAACTAACAACTCAACAAGTAATTAAACCGAATTTTACCAATCTCGATGAATAATTCACGCGGCCAGCCTTTCGTATTCACAAATGATTTCAGAAATAATTGAACGAAAAATCTCAAAATAAACCTCAGCAAATCTCCCAGCAATTCAAGCATTTCAGCTCACCCAAAATTCCAACAAATGGCTCCAGTTGGCCAATTAACTGCACAATATCACCCAACCCAAAAGAAACAGCAGATTCAAGCAAACACGGACCAACTAGTACCACTGACGGAAATCACCCCAAATATGCACAAGCTGCTACCAATATCACCGACTAACACTGAGAAATTGGGGGGCAAGTGTCAAATACCTCCACTGGGACTACCCCAGGCGGCCGACAGAGAAGCGGCGTTGAAGCTGGCGGGGGATGGCTGCGTACGTAGGCAGAGCGTGGCGATGGCGAGAGGCGCGCAGAGCAGCGGCGGCGGAGCAACAGAGGCAGCCGTGGACTGTGGCGAGCTTCGGGCAGCAGCGGCGCGCTGAGGGAGATGGGCTGGTGGAGCGCGCGGCTCTTGGTCGAGGAAGGGGGTGGCGCGCGGTGGAGTTGAAGATGGCGGTGGGCACGGGCGGCGGACAGAGCAACACAGAGGAGAAGAAAGAAGGAAAAGAGAAAGAAAGAAGAAGAAAGAAAGAAAGAAAAGAAAGAAGAAAGAAGGGAAAAGAAGAAAGAAAGAAAAAGAAGGGTTACGGTTAAAAGGGGAAAATTTTTTTTTTTTTTTCAAGTCAAGGAAACGCGACTCGAATGAAAACGCGAGTTTCAGGCGCGTTTTCATTCCTGCAAGTTTTGTGAAGAAAACGCGACTTCAGAAAACGCGAGTTGAAGCGCGTTTTCATGCGCGTTTTCACTCCTGCAAGTTTTGTGAAGAAAACGCGAGTTTCAGGCGCGTTTTTATGCGCGTTTTCACTCCTGCAAGTTTTGTGAAGAAAACGCGACTTCAGAAAACGCGAGTTGAAGCGCGTTTTCATGCGCGTTTTCAACACCCACTGAAATCGTGGGCTTCCTGCACCACATCACGTGGGCACGTCAAGAGGGAATGTCACCTGCAAATCAACAGAAACGAAAATCAGAACCCAAAATCAGTCGAATTCCCTTAAAACAAATCTAAACTATAACACGAAATCAACCAAACAATTAAAAGGAACAATTGGGTTGCCTCCCAATGAGCGCCTTTCTTTAATGTCTTTGGCTAGACATGGTAAACTGTCACTAATTAGGACACGATGGTTCGTCTAGCCTTGTTGTCTCCCCCTCTTTATCTGAGAATCCGTCGTAATAAAATTTGAGACGGTGTCCATTCACCACAAATTTGTTGTCTGTCTTAGTACTTCGGATCTCAACTGCACCATATGGAAAAACGTGAGTAACAATGAAAGGTCCAATCCAACGGGAACGTAGCTTACCTGGGAATAGCTTAAGCCTTGATTGGTATAGGAGGACCTTCTGACCAACTTCAAATGTTTTTCTTGAAATTTGTTGGTCATGAAATGCCCGGCTTTTCTCCTTATAAATCAAGGCGTTTTCGTATGCTTCGTTCCGGATCTCCTCCAATTCTTGCAAATCCAGCTTCCGTTGAACACCGGCCTCTTCTAGATTCATATTACATTGCTTTATCGCCCAAAAAGCCTTGTGCTCAAACTCCACTGGAAGGTGACACGGCTTCCCAAATACCAACCTGTACGGTGACATTCCTATAGGAGTCTTGTACGCCGTCCGATAGGCCCAGAGTGCGTCCTCCAACCTTTGGCTCCAGTCTTTCCTATCAGGGCGCACCATTTTCTCTAAAATGGACTTAATCTCCCGATTCGACACCTCCGCTTGACCATTGGTCTGAGGGTGGTATGACGTTGAGACCCTGTGGAGTACACCATACTTGCGAAACAACGCAGCTATGGTTTTGTTGCAAAAGTGCGTTCCCCTATCACTGACAATAGCTCTAGGCATTCCAAATCGCAAAAAAATATTAGACCTGATAAAATCTGCAACTACTTTAGAGTCATTAGTTCGAGTGGCCTTAGCCTCCACCCATTTAGACACATAATCAACTGCCAGCAAAATATATAAAAAACCAAATGAAGTAGGAAAAGGCCCCATGAAATCTATACCCCAGACATCAAAAATTTCAACAAAAATCAACGGGACCTGGGGCATTTGATCCCTGCGGGCTATATTACCTACCCTTTGACAGCGATCACAGGACTTACAAAACACATAGGCATCTTTAAACAACGAAGGCCAATAAAATCCACTTTCCAAAACCTTATGAGCAGTTCTCTTAGGTCCAAAATGACCTCCACAGGCAAAAGTATGACAAAAAGCTAAAATCGATTGAAATTCCACTTCACTTACACATCTCCGCATCACTTGATCTGCACACCTCTTCCACAGGTACGGGTCGTCCCAGATAAAATACTTTGCGTCGCTTTTCAATTTATCTCTCTTCGATTTTGGCCAACCTGCAGGAAAATCACCCGTCACTAGATAATTGACCAAATCAGCATACCAAGGCAGTTGAGAATTTAAGGAAAATAAATGCTCTTCAGGGAATGCATCCTTCAATGGCTCCTTATCCTCCCCAATTGGTATGCGACTTAAATGGTCTGCTACGAGATTTTCTGAGCCTTTCTTGTCCCTTATCTCCAGGTCAAATTCCTGTAGTAGCAATATCCACCTGATGAGTCTCGGCTTTGCCTCTTTCTTGGTCATTAGGTACCTTAATGCTGCATGGTCAGAAAATACAATTACTTTAGCACCTAGCAAATATGACCTGAATTTGTCTAAAGCAAAAATAACTGCAAGAAGCTCCTTCTCAGTGGTGGAGTAATTCAACTGGGCTCCGTTCAATGCTCGGGATGCGTAATAGATGACATGAGCCGCCTTTCCTACTCTTTGCCCCAACACAGCCCCTACGGCATGATCACTGGCATCGCACATAATCTCAAATGGTAGACTCCAGTCAGGGGGTTGGATGATGGGCGGTGAAGTCAACAATTCTTTTAACTTGTTGAAGGCTCCCTCACACTTATCATCGAATTCGAAAGTCACATCCTTTTGTAGAAGTTGGAACAGCGGGGCCCCAATTTTTGAAAAATCCTTGATGAACCTTCGATAGAAACCTGCATGTCCAAGAAAAGAGCGTACCTCCCGCACACTCGCGGGGTAAGGTAATGCAGAAATAATGTCTATTTTAGCCTTGTCAACTTCTATGCCCTTAGACGATACAATATGACCCAGGACTACCCCGTGCTCAACCATAAAATGACATTTTTCCCAATTAAGCACAAGATTAGTCTCTATACACCTTATCAGAATCAATTTCAGGTTATCTAAACATGTATCAAAGCTATCCCCATACACACTGAAATCATCCATGAAAACTTCAATAATTTTCTCAACATACTCAGAAAAGATGCTTACCATACATCTTTGGAAAGTCGCAGGTGCATTGCATAACCCAAATGGCATTCGTCTGTAGGCAAAGGTCCCGAACGGGCACGTGAAGGTTGTCTTCTCTTGATCCTCCGGAGCAATTGCTATCTGAAAGTATCCTGAAAATCCATCCAAAAAGCAATAATAAGCTCTACCAGCTAAACGTTCAACCATTTGGTCAATGAAAGGGAGAGGGAAATGGTCCTTTTTAGTGACGGCGTTCAGCCTACGGTAGTCTATACACTGCCTCCATCCCGTGGGTTTGCGCACTGGCACGAGCTCACCCGTTTGGTTGGCTTCTACCGTTACTCCTGCCTTCTTCGGGACTACCTGGACCGGACTCACCTAAGGGCTATCAGATATTGCAAAAATAATTCCCACATCTAACAATTTCAAAATTTCCTTCTTCACCACCTCCATCATGAGGGGGTTAAGCCTCCTTTGAGCCTGTCGTACAGGTTTGGCATCCTCATCCAGTCTAATCCGGTGCATACAGATGGCCGGACTGATCCCTTTAATGTCTGCGATTGTCCAACCTATCGCCTCTTTATGCTCTCTAAGGACCCGGATCAATTTCTCCTCCTGGATTTTTGACAGTGCTGATGAGATAATCACCGGGAGTGTCTCATTATCACCCAGATATGCATATTTCAGGTGCTCTGGTAGAGGTTTCAACTCCAATACAGGTGCCTGCACCACAGATGGCAATACCCTTTGGTGAGGCTCGGGAGTAAAAATAGGTAAGACTTCATACCTTTTCGTGGTAGTCTGCAATGAGTGTAATGCACCTATTGTGCATTTTAGATCCTCGCTCCACTCCACCTCAGGAGTCGTCTCCAACTCGAGGTGCTTGGTCAAAGCTACCTCCAACTCATCCCTGCCAACAGTTTCAAATACTTCCTGCACCGCAGGGTCAATAGCACTCACAGAGAAAACTGAGCTAAAATTGGAGTTTGAGTGATATTTCATAGTATCAAAGATATTGAAGTGCACAGTTTCCCCATCAAATTCCATGGATAAGGTACCCTTATTAACATCAATCTTTGTTTGTGCTGTGCTCATAAAGGGTCTACCTAACAACAAAGGTGAGGGATCGGGGGAGTGTTCATCATCCATATCAAGTACATAGAAATCAGCTGGAAACACCAAATCATTAACTTTCACCAACACATCTTCAACCAACCCATCAGGATATGCATTAGTACGGTCAGCTAATTGAATGATTATTCCAGTTTCTTTTAATGGACCTAACTTTAGAGAAGCATATATAGATTTAGGCATGACATTAATTGATGCTCCCAAGTCCAACATGGCCCTTCTAATCACAGTGTTTCCTATCCTACAGGGGATAGTAAACATACCTGGGTCCCCACACTTGGGTGGAAGCTTTCTCTGCAGGACCGCTGACACATTCTCCCCAACTATAACCTGTTCATCTCCTCTCAACCGCCTTCGGTTGACACACAAGTCCCTCAGGAATTTGACATATTTTGGTACTTGTTTGATTGCGTCTAAGAGGGGGATATTTATCTCAACCTTGCGAAAAATTTCCAAAATCTCCTTCTCCTTATCCTGTTTCTTTGATTTTTCCAACCTGCTAGGAAAAGGAGGCGGATTAGTTTTAACTGTAATTATTGGGTCAGGAAATACCTTTGGATCTGCACCATTGCTGTCCTCCCTTACAAGCTCATTTTCGATCTTCTCGTCATCCTTGTCCTTGGGAATCACAGGTTCAGGCCCCTGAATTTCTTTCCCACTCCTTAGGGTCATTGCGCTTACGTTCTTCGGATTCAACTCCGGTTGAGATGGCAGCTTCCCTTGGTTCTGGGACTCCCAACGGTTCATTCTGGTGGCCAGTTGACCTATCTGATTCCTTATGTCCTGCATTTCGGAGTCCGTCTTCTGCTGATTTTGCATAATAGCTGCCTCCGTCCTTTGCTGATTCTGCGCCATGGTTGTCATCATTTGTTTCAGCATCTCATCCGTAGATGAACCAGATTGAGGGGGCGGAGGTGGTCGGGGTTGGTATTGCTGCTGGTACCCTGGTGGCTTATTCGGCGCAAAGTTAGACTGCCTGTTCGGCGTGAAGTTGGACTGTCTATTCCCACCATAACTGAGGTTGGGATGATCTCTCCACCCGGGGTTATAGGTGCTTGAGTACGGGTCGTACTGCTTCCTTGGCGCGGGCGCGTGGTCAGCCATGTTCACATGTTCCGCAGTTTCTTCCTGAATCATTGGGCACATGTCTGCAGAGTGACCTATACCAGTGCAAATCCCGCATACCCTGGCTTGTGATGCATTCCTCACAGCCTGTTGCCTAACGAACGCAGTCAACTCATTTAGCTGCTGCTGCACAGAGGGTGTCTCTATCTCATTCACTCTACGTATTGGGACATCCTCTCTTGTACTGAATTGCTGTGAATTCTCTGCCATCCCCTCTATTAACTCCCGTGCCTCCTGAGGGGTTTTATCACAAGTGCCCCCCCACTTGCAGCATCAATGATGCTCCTGTCTCTAAAAATGAGCCCCTCATAGAAATATTGTATGATCAACTGCTCACTTATTTGGTGATGGGGGCACCTGCGCAACAAGCTCTTATACCGTTCCCAATACTCGTAAAGCGACTCCCCGGGATGCTGCTTGATCCCACAAATTTCTTTCCTTAGACTCGCAGCCCTGGACGCAGGAAAATATTTATCCAGAAATTTTTTCTTCAATTGGCCCCACGTGGTGATGCTACCTGGTGACAGGTAGTACAACCAGTCCTTCGCAGAATCTTTCAAGGAGAAGGGGAATGCCCTCATTTTTATCTGCTCTTCTGTGATTCCCGGGGGTTTCATACTGTTGCAAACGACATCAAACTCCTGCAGATGCTTATACGGCTCTTCACCTGGTAAACCATGAAAAGAGGGTAAAAGCTGAATCAGACCAGATTTTAGTTCAAATGGAATGTTGTCATTTAAAGCGGGGAAAGTAATGCACAAAGGCTGCTGAGTTAAATCAGGAGCAGCCAACTCCCTTAATGTTTGTGCATTAGCCATGGTGAACTCCTCCTGGTCAGAGTCACTCGAAGTGTTACCAAACGAATCTGTTGGTTCAACTTCTGACTCGGGCCTTTTAGATGTAGCACTAGAGTGCTCTTCTCTGAGCTGTCTGGTTTCCTTTCTCGTTCTACGCGCGGTCTTCTCTACCTCAGGGTCAAAAATCAAATCACATGTGCGAGAAGATCGAGGCATACACTAGAAGAAAACCAGCAAATTAGGACAAATACAAAAATGAATTTAAAAAGAAACAAATAATAACGCCAGTCCCCGGCAACGGCGCCAAAAATTGACAGGTTGTCGAAGCCTGTGCAATAATAAAACCTGCTCAAACTAAAAGTAATTTCTGTAGATAGTGGTAAGCAGGGTCGAATCCACAGGGACTGGGAGTAATTGTTCCTTTCCAAATTCACAATGACAAAGGGGGTGTTTTATATCAGAAGTGATAATTTAAACAATTCAACTAAAAATAAAATGATAAAAGTAAAGTAGCCCACTAGAAATTAAATAACAAGTTACTAAAATCCAATAAGTGATAATTGAGGATCTAGCCAAGAAATAACTTCAGCAATGGTTCACCTAATTGATCATCGATAGCAAAGGCAATTCCAATTATTTACTAATAAATAGGTTATAACTGCCAAACAAGCGATGGCAATCAACCCCTCCTTACTGTGTCGGTGATCAAGGTACGCCCGTTAATCACTGCTCTAATTGAGAAATAATCCTAGGTACGCCCGTAGAATTTAATTCCCCAACTGCCTTACGTATTAGAGGAGCCCTATTCTAACCAAATAACGCACTACCAGGGTTATTTTAGATTAGCCCGCGTATCCCTCTGACACGAATATAATCGTGCCAGTTGTCACTATCTTGAGGTAATTAAACAATTACGGATTTAATACCCCAATTGACAATAGACTATCCAATCAATTAATTATCCGGATCCAAGACAACCAATTAATTAAATAACCATAAGCCTAGCATCCAGGGAATATGCGAATACCAATAAATAAAAGAGAAAGATAAAATTAATTCGATCTCACAAATTTTAGGCGAACCAAGGCCTCCGTTGCTCCTTGGCTAGAAGTGGGAAATTAGCTCATAATTAATGAACTAAACCCGCGGGAAATTGAAAAGGAAACAGCGGCCATTGTCCGTTGAAATTTTGGAAGTTGCAATACGTCGAACAGTAAGAATACAATTGAAAGTCTCCCGCAGCAAGTCAGTCTATTTAGTGTTCCAAGCATTCGTGTAGCAAAATCACTCCAGCGGTACACGGAGGAAAAAATCAGACTTTCTGCCCCTCACATCCGTGGAGCCAAGCGCAAAATAATAAACTATAGCCCGAATCAAGTGCCAGGCCAATCCTCCTCACAAAAACCTCCTACGTAAGAAGAAAACTAGCTAACAAGTACTCCAAAGAAAAGTCAACAATTGCGGCCCACTACAAGACGAGAAAGAACTAAGAGAAAAAGATAAAAAAAATCCAGCCACCACTTCTCTCCATTTTTCTTTCGTTTATTGCGGCCGGTCCTCCGAAGCAGAAGCCCACCCTCTCGTCCGCATTCCTTTGCGAAAATTACTAAAATGGGCTTGGCCCTTCTGTTCCAAAAGTGCCCCTCGGACAAGCTCTCCCCTCTGGATTCCTTTTCTGCTCAATTTCCACATGTTGTCCTATTTCCGTTCTACTCCCTGAAATAAGTGCAAAATACTAAAAATGAGTAGAATCCAGCAATTAATTCACATCCAGTCAGGTAATAAGGGAATTTAATTATAAAATAAAAGAGAAAATTACACCCTATCAGTAGCTATGCTTTCTATTTTTGTCATTCTACTTTTCATCATTCCTCGTATAATTAAACCATGCTTAGACAGATTTCTATGCTAAACACCTACAATCATGCTAACAATCATAATTAACATCTTAAAAAGAATCTGTACTTGGACTCTGGTTTGTATAGTTCTGTACTAGGACACACGCCCTACTTGAGGTGCTTGGAACGGGGTCCCCGAGCTATATCTTGAAATTAGTTTCTTTTGTTATTAAGAAAAATTTAGCATTTGACTTTGACAAATTTTTAGTTTGTAATTTTATCTGGGGTGATAGTGTGCAAAGTTTTGTATTTCTGCGGATGAACTTTTAGTTTTCTTTTTTCTTTAGTATGAGGAAATTAAAATTATCCAGACATATTTATAATTGTAACGCACTAATGCAAATGGAGATATGGAGAAAATGCAGAAATGGAAAAAAATGAGTGAAGAATAGGGTGAAGATTCTAACAAATTAATAGTAAATAGTACAACGGTTGTAAACTACGGCCTGAAAAACAAAAAAGAATGACAAACACCAATAAGTTCTATTATTAATGTAAGAACAGAACTTCCCCAAGGCAAGAAGCATAGTACACCATTAGCAGGAAAATCGTACAGAGACAAAAGTTAGGCTTCCTTCAAGAAACTTTGAGATTTTTAAACTTAGATTTGGCCATAATGTCGAGTTAGTCATCACTTATCGAATCAACTAACACACAATTAAAACTTTTTTTATTTTTTCTATTTAATTAACAGGGAAATGGGTGGTGCTTGTTTTTTGGTGAGTCAAATGTTGTACTTATCCCTGAACATGTATAAACATTGTTGGCCCAAAAAAAAAACAAAATAGAAGAATTTATGTTCACCCCTAAACAGGGTTAAGATTTCTCTGAATGCTTCAAGGAAAAAGAAAAAACTGATGCTAAGGCTTATATTGGTGTAAATCAACCCTATATTTAATGGGGCTAAAAAATTATGAATTAGAATGAGTTTCTCAGCCATTGCAGCTCGCGAGCCAATTAAGTAGTCAAATGTCCCATAATTTCTTGAATTAAAGACACGTTCAGCAAGTGAAAACTAGAGCAGCAGCAAGATGCAATAGTTTTGTTTATAGAAATTTCTTCAAGCTTTTGGTGCTATCTAACCTCATGAAAAGCATAGTTTTGTGATAGATACATATGTTTGAGAAAAAGGTGAGAAGATTCTGATTGGAAAAAAAAAAAAAAAGAAGAGAGGTACTCCAATGTTGATGGACGCCTCCACCAGTTGCTAAGTTGATTGGCGGTTGTCTTGGACTTATAAGAAGTCCCACATTGCCAATTTGATGAAGGTGAAGGAGGTGGGAACGCTATAAAAGGGACGCAGGCCTATCACAAAAACCTCACGGAGCTGCGTGGTGAGCACAGAGCGAACTATTCTTTCGCCTTTTACTAAAGAATACCGTGTGCTCGCCACAAAAAGTAGCATACGCCTATTTTTGGAGGGTGCTTTTGCAAAAAAGGCCCCTACAGTTTTGAGTTTAAATATTATAATAAAAAAATATGAAATTTTTTTTTTGTATCTTTGTCTTATGTTGAATAGTTCAAAATAAGTAATAATATGTGTCGTTTTTTGTTTTTTGTTCTTGTATATGTTAATTGTAATAGTAATCAAAAGCTCTACAATATAATGGCGTATGTGTGTTAGCTAAATCTAAATTAATCAGTCTAAAACTAATCAACTATTAATAATGAAGTGTAAAGTAATAAGATCACAATAATATAGTTAGGGTTTTATGTGTAATTATAAACTTTAGTTGGTCTTTATGTGTAAATAATTAGTTGCTAGATTATATATGCATTTCATTGTGATAATCATATAGGTTTTCTCACGTCATGTAATTTTTCACAAATTTTAAATAGTAAAAATAAATAAATAAATAAATTACAACTAGAATAAAATTATAAGTAGAAGTTAAACTATTATTATAGGCAAACAAAAGGGCATGAGAAGGAAAGAGAGGAAATAGTGACAAGACAAAAAGGGCAAAAAGAAAAAAGCGGAAAAAAAAGAAAGTAGTATAAAAGAAAAAAAAAAGAGAATAAAAAAGTAAGAAGAAAAGAAAGTAATATGGCTAGGGCTTTAGGAATCATAATAACTTTCTCGACGTTTCCTACCATATTTAAGTAATTTTAGGTTAAAGACTAATTACTCGTGTGAATCGCTACAGCCGAATATTTCAATGAATCGCTACGGTCGATTATTCGACATGGAGTTACTGCGATGCACATGCCACATCAGTTCATCATTCAATTTGTCTAATCTTTGCCTGATATTGAGGAAATACCACCGTTTATTTAGACTTCCCGTTATGCATGAACTTGAGGACTAATTCTCTGGAGTCAGGGTTCTAAATAACAACAAATGTGGGACTTGTATCCAATTAATTTCACTAAATACACCCTTACTATAGTATCTCATTCATGATTCTCTGTTCTGCGATTTTCTCCTTCAATTCGCACTGTTTCAGCTCTTTTCTTCATCTTCTCTTCCTGTGCTGCTGCTGCATCAAATCGGCTCTATCAGCTTAATAAGAGTGGAAGCCATAACATTGATCATTAAACCGTTAAAGCCTGACTAATTCACAGATAAGAGTTTGGCAAGCGGGGGTAGAGTGTAGAGTTTGGCATGAATTCATAGAGTTTGGCAAACAAACGTGTGCAAGTGGGTGCAGAGTTTGGCAAGGATTCATGGAGCTTTTATCAATTATGATGAATTAATTAAGGCAGCCTTTGATATGGGCAATTTTCAACGCTTCAAAGCCATTTCCAATTGGACCTTTTCTAGGTACGTAGCCCTTAAATAGCGGCCATGCTTGGATTGCTGGTTTCCGTCGAAAAATATTGTCGTTTTCCGTGATCACATTTTCCTATCACCTTTTTCCCTCACATATATCAAATCGCTACAGTAATTTTTCTATAAAAAATGACGGAAAATGCAATCCAAACACAATTTTTTTCCCAAAACTTATACCATTAAATGAATGTCTATCCCAAATTTAGGATACCAATCAACTATTTTGGAGTCACTTTGATAAAAATGACGAACAAAAATGGGCAAACTAGGGGTGCCTATTTACAACTAAGAGTAGGAGAAAGATGTTTCTGCTGGTAATAAGCTCTTTAGTTCCTCTTCTTTTTTTCTTTTTCTTCTTTTCGTTTTGACGTTCTGATTAGCCTCTTGCTATCCTTTTAAATTTCAACCATATACAAAATGCTATTAACTACCGGTATGGAGTCCCTCAAAAAAAAAAAAGAACTAACGGTATGGAGCTGAAGATAGCGAGAATCTTTCTTGGGACCATATGGGCTACGATTAGAATCTTTCTTGGAAAGAAATGAATTTCATAAGTAGGGTGTAACTTTTAGGTATTTTGATTTTGGAATTAAAATAGGCAGTAAATTTATCTTTAAATGATTTCCTATTTATAGACAATAACGCATACCCTGAAACCAAATTAAGTAAAAATTGAACACTCCTTATGAATATCTATTCTTGCCATTACCTTTTTTTAATTTTCTAAGAAATTATTATGATATTAATTATTTGCCTCTTTCCTTAGCTTGAGAATTTGGTATTGTTTGGAAATATTTTTACGTTTGCCCCCACAAAAGTTTCAAAAAAATCTTATTTAGCAACAAGGGTGTAAAATGAGCCTAATTGAATCAAGCAATCTAATATTCAAGCTTACATGTCTTTTCTAAAAGTTTGAAATTATGCTTAAATTTGGCTCGTTTAATCGATCCTAGATTGGTTGAATCTGATACATCTAAATTTCAAATATTATGCTAAGCGAGACAAGTTTCATCTTTTTTCCATATTATCCATAATCCAATGACAGCTTTCCCATATTAGAGCTATATGCCACATTTTTACATACAATATATCTCATCCATCATTTTTCTTAGGCCTTTCATTTCTTTAAATTAAAAATTTATCATAAAATGTGGATTAATTTTTTATATACTGTCAATGTATATACAATCATGTCTAGATCATAATTTGAGTTTTAATTTGAAATTCAAATTTTATATATATAACATGCATTTGGGTCCACTAGTGTATATACTGACAATATATAAAAGATTGATCTATAAAATATATGAGCCCCGACTAAATATTTTAAGATGTCCAATTAAGTTTTTTAAAGCTTGTTGGATGTTATTTTACATACACAACCGTATAATAATATGTTGAGCTTGTTTAGGCATGGATTAAAAAGACATTATGTAATAATATTTGGTAATGTTTTTGTCAATAGGAAAATTGTAGGAAAGTGGTGTAAAAGTAGTTACTATCTTCTTTATGTATCCTCATTTTACCGGTAAATTAGAAAAATATCCTACATTTCCTCTACATATTAATGCATAAAGCAATGGATGATTTAGCATGAATTGGATAATGAAATAATACATTTGAAACGTGTAGATAATATAATACACCAAGAACAAGAAATCTTAAGTTCACGCAGAAATCGTCACTAGTAACTTAATTACTAATATGTTTAAATAAATTTTTGTTGCAAATAATAGTGTCATAGTATACCTCTTGCTAAAATAAACTAATCCAGTAGAAATTACTCTTACAATAAACTAATATTCCTTTTTATTTCACATTTTTTTAGTAAAGACAATTCATAATGAAAGCTATTTATGAAGGTAGGGTAGTAATGTGGAAGTGTATAATAGCTGTTCTAGTCCATACTCCCTCCGTCCCACTTTGATAGTCTGGTTTTTTTTCACACAGTTTAAGAAAAAGTAGTTAACTTTTTTGGAACAATCAATTTAGGTAACTATTTTCCTAAAATACCCTCACATTAATTAGAATACAACTTTATGGGAACTTGAATTGATGGTAAAAAAAGAATCAACTCTCATTAAATGGAGTAGGTTTATAATAACAACAACTTACATTGAATAAGGGTATTTTAAAAAAATTAAAATATAACTACATTCTTCAATTGGAAAGTGGACTACAATTTGGGACAGATGAAAAAGGAAAACAGGACTATCAAAGTAGGACGGAGGAAGCATAACTTTTCCTTTCTTAATATCGCATGTCCTAACCAGCAAACAATATGTTCATATATAGGATTTAAACATTAAATCTAAATTTGCAATATAGATATATGGTAAATGTAGACACCAAATTTTAATCAATTTTTAATATTTTCTTGAATTTTTTTTATTTAATGAGTTATTTATTTTCTTACATTTTAATGTGTATTTTTCTCATTTTTGCAGGTTTATGTTAGGAAAAAGAAAAACAAAAAAACAAAAAAAAAAAAGAAAGAAGAAAATCATGAAATAAAAAATCATCCTAATTATTTCTCTTTCACCAAATGATCTATCCATTTTTGCACTCAATGTCTCAATGCACATTTCTTTTCATTTTTGGTCAAAAACCTCATTTTTACTATCCAAACACACAAGACTCCACTCTTGCTCCCATATACAAATCTCTCGGTTCTCTCTCTTAGAAGGCTCCCTCTCATTTTTCTTAACAACACTCAATCTCCCTCACTCTTCTCTCGGCTCTCTCTCAATCCTCCCTCTCATTTTTTTTTTTTTTTTTTTTTTGTGTTAACAACAACACAAACAATTCTCACTCATTCTCGGCTCTATGTTTTCTCTCAACTACACAAACAAACACCAATACAAAACCTCATTCTCTCCCTTTCGGCTCCTTTTCTCCCAACACACTCACACACGACAAAGAGACAGCAACCGATTGGATTGGAGCTTGTAATTTCATCAAATTTTTAGTCAAGAGACTAACATTCTTCATTGAGGTATTTCTTTTTTCTCTTTTTTCCAGCCTTTTCCTTTCCTTAATTTATTTAATTAAATACATGTTTTGATGCTTATTTGTCCCTTGGTTCCGTTTATTGTTGTTGCTACTACTGTTGTTGAAGTTTTGGGGTTACCCATGAATAAAAGTCAAAGAAAAAAGAATCGGCTCTGTGAATGCATGTTAATTGTTTGAAAAATGTCAAAATGGAAAAAACGAATTTTAAGGGGCTGTTTTGCTTTATTTTAGCCCTTTTATGTTGTTTTCTTGTGAAATTAAAATCATAGTTGTATTGTTGAAGTTGTGAGGAATGTTATAGTATAATTTTTAGGATTTTTGGTGAAAGATTTGAGTGTTTAAAAAAAATATAGAGACTGGACTGAATTTTGCTATTTTGGCCACTTTCGGGTCATTTTTTGTAAAAACTAGGAATTGGACTTTGAGCCTTTGACAGAATCGGGGACAGAGATGGAAACAGGAAAGGTGGTAGTGGAGAGGGTAGGTGGAAAGTCAGCTGCTATTCACTGCTACTCAAAGTATCCTCTTAAATTCATCATCCCCAATAAGGTTCCCTCCCTACTGATGCCTATAGCGGAAACCAACATTCTGAAGTAATTATATTGGCATGCAAGAAAAAACGTTTGATTCTTGATACGGGTTTTCATTTTTATGGTGGTTTTGGCAGGTGGGTCCTTCTCAAATTGATGCTGTTTGGATTTACACTATCACTTATGGTGGTGGAATTGTGTCGGTATGCACACTCTCCATTTCCCTGCATAAAGAGATGTGTATGGTTTTTGTGCGTTTCTGTTTTTTGTTAATAGTTGAATAGTCTGCAATAGTTCTATGTTTTGGTTTGAGTGATTAAATTTGTTGTATGTATAAATAGGGTGATGCTATAAAGTGTGATATTTCAGTTGGTGATGGGTGCACCACAGTGTTAACCACTCAAGCTTCAACAAAGGTCAAATCTTTGATGCTATGTCCCACCTTATGGTTTTTGTTTTGCGTTTGCTATTAAGTATTGTTGGACTCTGTAATGCTTTATTTTTCTTTCATTTTTTGATGCTGCTTGGTTAATTTGGTCTACACCATTGGTATATAGGTCTACAAATCTGTGGAATCAAAGTGCTCTGAACAAGTCCTGGAGGTAATCACCATTTTGCTTGATGAATAAGCTAATTCAGCATTTATTGGTGTTTGTGTTTGTTAATGTCTGATATAACTTTTTACAGTTTCCCCACGACAGTGATTTGTTTGTCACCGTGGAGTCTAGATTGGTCAAAAAGTATAAAGGAAAATTCGTCCTAGGCTGCATTTCACATGTTAATTTGGGATTGGAGTTGAACATGTCTGTCACCTAATTAAAGGTAGTAATTATCAAGAAACGTTTTCAATGATCTCGTACATGAAATGCTTTTCCAGATGGTGTTTGCTTTTGATTGCCTTCAAAGTTTCTTCAGATGTTCCTGATGCTTGCAGTATTGTACAAGTTTTATGTGCACTTGATTTTCTTTTGAGAATTTGCTACTACCATTATGTTACCGACATATTTGTTACTAGCATTATGTTGCCAACATTATTCTGAAGCCAAGTTTTGCATCTTTTTAATCAATAAAAGTGCTATGGGGCAAAGTGCTATTTTCTTAAATCATATATGTTTACTTAAAAATTTGATGTGGGAAACCTGAGTCATGAGATGGGCCAATTTGTTTTTATAGAGATTATGGACACATTCAAGTTGTCCAGTTGTCTCCCTTGTTTATTGGGATACACTTCATAGTTCCTGTTAGATTTGTTCACCAGAAAAGTTTTCTAGTCCTGAATTGTCTATTTCTTCGGACGTCATGAAGTATGTCTACTTGAGGAAGCCTGGAATTAAAGCTGCTAATAATGGTTTTGAACTTTGTTTGTCTTGGGATGGAAGGGATGGTTTGATTTTGAAGTGTAAGAGGTTGGGACAGAATAATCTGAACTTGTGGAAAAGAGAGGACGTGCAGGTTAGAAGACAGCTAGAATAAGGATTTTGATTGGAGCTGTACAGTTTAGAAGAGAAGATGTAAGAAGAAATCCTAGGATGCATTTATGTTCCAAGACAAGTTTAGGTCAAGCATTCAAGGGCCATATGAATCCCTTTTGCAAGTTATTGGCAGAGCACGAGTCATACCACATTAAAACTATGCAAAGCTAATCTATAGATAAGGACCCTGATACAAAAACTTGCTAGATTATTCTACAATGCTTTTCTACCATTCAACGCTTTTCTACCATTCCTAAAGGAACACCTAAAACTTCACCTCATGAAATGAGGTACGTGCTGGAAATCTGGAATCTAGATTCACGGCAAATAAGTAGTATGAGGATGTCTGACTTAGAAGTAATAAGATTCATCCTAGCTTAATTTGATCAACAATATCAAAATTCGAATAAAAAGTAGTAGTAAAACCTTTGTCTAAACTGCTTCCTTCATTTTCTTTGTATTACTTTTCATGAACCTTTAATAGACTCTCTTAGCCCCTTGTTATCTTTAAATCACCTCTTGAATTTACCATTGGATCTAAAATACAAAAAATGTAGTACTTTATGCAAGCAAATTTTTTTGATAGGCAACGGGTGGAAGATAGTTCTGAGACCAAAAAAAAAAAAAAAAGTACTGTGCATGGCTATGAATTGTCTGTGCTGACATAGTGACGGAATTTTCATCTTGGCTTGTTCTTGTTTTGGACCAAAAAAAAATAGATATTATGGCTGTAAAAACTTGGGTGTTTCATTCTGCTGCTTCAAAAAATAGTGTTGCTGGGGAAGAGTACTTTAGCTTCTCATGCCAAGTTTGTATTATCTAGTATCCTACTTATCTTATACAATATCTTTCCTGAGTTTTAAAGCTATTGGTAATAGCGGCTTTTTTGTGCCGCACAGTAGGCAAGAATTGGAAGTGATGCACTTTTGGCTGTGATTCCAGATCCAGTTACATGTTTTTCAACTGCAAAGTATTCTCAAACTCAAGTATTCAAAGTCTTTCCCAGCTCCAGCTTGCTCATTGTTGATTGGATAACTAGTGGCCGTTATGGAAGAGGTGAAAAGTGGGATTTTGAACTTTACAAGAGCACTAACAACATTTTTCTAGATGCTGATGAGCCTTTGTTTCTTGACACGGTATTGTCAACCTGAATCCATGTTTTTTAACTATGCTAGCATCATTGTATACTAAGCGTGTGATATTGAAGAGAGTGGTGAAACTGAAGTATTTTAATCTTATAAGAAATTTTTATTTTTTGAACTATTGCTTGCAAGAGATTCATGTCAATCTTGAATATCTTTAGATTTTTGTAGAATGTTGTATTTTTTTTTTTTTTTTTAATTGCTTTCGAGCTTTCAACCTGTGGTCATTTAATGTCCTTTTAATCAATTTATGCATATACAGGCCTTAATCCTGGGAATATATGTCATGTTGGACAATAGAATATTGTAATCATGACAACTGCAGTTTACAGGAACATGGTAAATTAATTTTGTCAAACAACTTTGAGCAAATGTCGATTAGATGCCTTAATGATAGGAAACATCTTTGAGATGAATTCCCCAAAAAAAAAAAAGATCTTTTGGATGAAATTGCTTTATTCTGATGGACTGAGCCTGGAGAATGTGTTTCTCCATAGCAATTAATGTTGATATTAGTTGAAATAATCAAATGCAAACATCTCATGGAGATACAAGCTTCAGATCTTCAAACTGATTTACTTGGAACTTCAGTGCACTTTTTGAACTTTGACTTGCTTAAAGATCATCTAGCACTTTGGCATGCACAGGTGTTATGTTACCCAGTCTTCTATTGTCTTCAACATGGAGATCATTTAGCTAATTTTTTTTCCTCTATCAGGAATCTTTTGTTTTCCTTTTTCACACATGAATAAGCATTAGTTGTTGGTGAAGTCTCAGAATGCTCTCTCATTTGGGTTTCTTGACTCCCTTGCGTTGGGAGACTCTTGCTTTTGATATTTTCTATACATCCGACTCTAAAACAAACTCATTTTGTTTTCTTTACATCTGAACTAATTAGAGAATGTTGATCCAAGAATGGTTACCTTTAATTCAGTTCTCTTCTCTGAAGTTTTTCCTTCTACAAGATTGACTCTGTTGTAACTAGATGATGGTTATCCTTCTCATTTAAATTGCTCCGATTGTTTCACTTTGATCACAGATATTGCTAGAGCAGGGAAGGTATAGCAGTATTGCTGAACGGATGCAAGATTATCAAGTAATTGCAATGGTTATACTTTTGGGGTATGTGTTGACTCGATGAATTAATTTAACCAGTACTTTTATTCTTTATATGATTATTTCCTTTCCTCTACTTAATCTTGGTTATCTGAGGGACTACAAATCTTTTTAATTTTAGGCCAAAGCTGAAGTTCATTCAAGACCAAATTCAGGAAAATGTGAAAAACTTGATGTCTCAGCAATTACGTATTCCTTCAGGTAGCTCTGGACGATATGGAGATATCGATGACAATCGTTTCTTCACCAGACCGAGCTTTTTGGCCTCCTGCAGCGTCTTTGGTCCAAAGGTAGATTTTTTTCACATGGGTGTTAGTTTTCTTGCAATGGTAGGCTCTTTTTACAGTCAATATTCAATAGGTTCTGTTCCAAGGAAATTTTATTTTAGTGTTTGTTTAATTCCACTGACTAATCTGCAAGGCTTTGCATTTACAATTGCAGTCAGGGTCTTCTACTAGTCGTGTCATATATGCTTGAAGATCCTCATGGAATTTTTAATGTCTTTGGATAGCTCTTTGAGAATCTTATACTAATCAGTGGGTTACACGACATAAGCAAGTATATTGCATGATTTTGCTATTAGGCATTGTGGTATATATTTTTTTCTTTTATATCTTAATCTTTCATGGATCATTGTATGCCTTGTGGAAGCTTGATTTATGTAAATTTTGCCTTTCTCCATTACATGCACAGATGGTTAGACTTGAAGATTGACAAGCTTTCCACCTTACAGTCATGCTTTCTCTTGAACTCCTTATTGTAAAAAATGCTTCTTTTCTTAAACTGAAGTAACATTTTCTGTAAGAATGTTTGGCATAGCTTCTGAAATTTCTGCTTCCTCTATACTGACATTGATGTAGTGAAAATTCCATCTCTGCATCGTCAAGTCAGGGAAATTTTAGCATTTGTACAAATTGTTTCATGCGTCAAATTTTGTTTAACTAAATATACATGTTACATTCTTCATTTGAAGACATGCCAACTCCTTCCTGTTTTTCGCAGGGAAGAGGTGTTGTGGTTCGAATTGCTGCAATGACGACTGAGTCAGTCTACAGTTTTCTTCAATGTCAGTTGTCTGGCCTGGACTCACTGCTTGGTGTGGCGCCATATCGATGATTGCGGAGGGCCTTTTTGTGGCTTAGGAAACATCATAAAGTCATCCGAGATACTGAAAGAGGCTAATTGCTCTGTTTGTACTTTTTTCCTTCTAAAGAAGATTCTCTTAATTAAGTGGTAATATAATCTATGATATTGTATCTGGCACATTTTCAACTTCTATTATAGTGCCTAATCCTGGTTGCAAAATTTGTAGTGGGGATAATTTTATAAACCTCCCTTTCTAACAATTTTGCGTAGCGCCCCTGATGTTTTGAGTGCTGTAATAATGTAAACTCCTATCACAATAAGTGATATTAAAAGGCTGTGGGAAATGTAGGCAAGTGATATCAAAGTCAAGTATTCATAGCTTACCCTTTTGAGTCAGACATGAAAATGAGTTATATTTTTTACCCAAAATTGGGCATTTAAATGTTTCAAAATTTGGAAAAAGGAATGGCCCTCATCAGCTTGAAAGCAAAAGTACATGTAAAGAACATGTAAAGAAGTCTCGAGGAAAAATAGTCTTGTTGAGATATTTCCCCGCCCTGCCAGTACAACACCACTAAAAATTCATTACCTAACGGACAATCAAGAAGAAGGTTGCAATCTTGCTTAGAGAACATGCATGCACCATTAAGTCCCTGAACTCAGGGGACTCATGTACTGAGCCTTGATCTTTTTAGCGCAACGAGAACATCTTGTATGCTGCTTCTCTCTTTTGGAGACTCCATCGTGCAGCCCAAAGCAACTTTCATGATTGAGGCTATGCACCTTTGCTTTTCACCAAAATATTCATCACTCTCCTTTAGCAAATTAGCATCGATGACATTAGCTAATCCATTAGGTATTGAATTAGCCACCCAGCTCTTCAGACTCAAATTTTCATTAATTTATAGGGAAAAAAGTCCCAGTGACCCTCAAACTATTAATCGGATAAACTTTTGGCCCTCAAACAATTAAAAGTAAACTTTTGACCCTTGATCTATCTAAAGTATAAAATATTAGACCTTCTGTCAAATTCAGCAGTTAATACCAACGGAAATTATGACCACGTGAGACGCATGCCAAAATACAAATGGCATTTTTGTCCACAATGAGCTGTGTTCCACTCGGTAAAATGGGACTTCTTCCCGAACAAAGAGTTGAACAAAGAAAAACTCCATTGCAACCAAAGAATTGCTGGACTGGAAGCATGTGAGAAACCAACAATCCACCTTTCCCATTGTGCAGGTGTGAGAAAATGTCGAGGGTCATAACTTCGTGGACCTCAAGGAATCCTGGGCGGAGATTTGCGGTGTGCGCGGATGGTGGCTGCAGATTTTGGCCGTGGAAGAAAACGAAAATCCAAAATCTGCTTTCTTCTTTCTTTCTTTCTCTCTCTCTTTTTTTTTTTTCCGTGTTTGTTTCAGGAATTTGGATGGCAACCTTGGGATGTAGTGGAGGTCTAGACTAGAAGGCATGGTTGAAGGAAGGGAACCATGGGAGTGTGAGGAGTAGCGGTGTGCAATACTAGATTAAGAAATTGAGGCGGGATTGGAGCCGCTCAGCTGGAAGAAGGGACTGACTAGTAGTAGAATATACTACTCCTATATGCTGCAATATGATGGGCTAATGTCCATGTTATCATAGGATGCTAAGGAGTTGAATAGTTCAATTCAGTCTTGAAGATTGTGGATGGATTGGCGGAGAGAAGGAGAGATTTTGTCTTTTGGGGACCGGAGTGGGGTTGGTATAGTTGTGCGGGTGGAGAAGGTTCTGTCATGGAGGAACACATGAGAAGGAACACATGAATGAAATGTGTTTTGTTGCCAGTGGAACACAGCTCATTGTGGACAAAAATGCCCTTCGTACTTCGGTGTGCGTCTCACGTGATCGTTGCTTCGTCAGTATTAACTGCTAAATTTGACAGAAGGTCTAACATTTTGTACTTTGGATAGATCGGGAGCCAAAAATTTACTTTTAATTATTTGGAGGCCAAAAGTTCATCCGACTAATAGTTTGAGGGCCACTGAGACTTTTTGCTCTAATTTATATGAATTGAAGATATTTTGTAATTTACAATGTTATTTTATTATTCTTGTTTATTGTTATATTTTATGATTTCGTATCTATGACATGTTAATATATTTTCTGTCATTAATGCAGATTCATGGCTGTGAAATTATGTCTATTATCAGGCAAAAAAAAACTTGTAATGAAAATTGTGTACCAGTTTTTGGCTTCACTTGGGCTTCTAATGTAGTGTCTAAACAATGAACGGTGGAAGACTTCGATCAGATTGGTAGAATTGGGCATATATCATAATGTCCTTTCACTTGTTGAGAGTATAAAAAGTCCTTGAATATTTTGTCAAAAAAACCTTAATCCTCATCAGCCTAGCATACAAGAAAAGTTTATAGTAGATTATTAGGGTGACTAGAAGTCCTTATGTCCAACCTAAAATATCTATTTCCGCAAATGATGGTAAGGACCGATTAAGTTGTGCTCAATTATGGCACCTTGAATCATGTCTCAGAATCGCGCTGAAATAGGGATGGCAATTAGGGCGTTGCCTGCGGGGGCTTGATGAGATGGGGGATAGGGCAGGGCGGGTGGTCATTTTCTCCCTCTGTTAAAAAACAGGGCAAGGAACGAGGACATCTCCTGTCCTGTCACCCACCTAAAAAATAAATATATACTATAATTATATATAAAATATATTTACTATTATTAATTATAACAGTTATATTATTAGTTATAAATATAACATTATGTATATCTAATACAATTAATATTATTAGTTGTATTAATAATTATACATGTATACTAATACAAATTGCTGATTAGTTATACTAATACATTTGTACTGAATAACTAATTACACTTTTATTCTTTGACATTCTTGAGATTGAAAAGGTGAAAATCTGACTACTCGAGTTGTATTTGTCTCATTATATTGGATTGTATTAAAATAGTATCTATTTGTTTTTATGGGTTAAGTATTGTGAAATTATCAGAAATTGTGTATCAGCAATAAGTTGGTAACGTGCTGGTCTTTAAAATACTTGATTGTTGATTGAAATTTGCCTGAAATTTCGTTACAAGGCAAATTAACGAAATTTCTATTAGCCTGCCTACGAGGGAAAGTTGGGCAAGGTAGGAGTTGGGAAGGGGGGTGGGGAATGTTGGGGCAGCAGGCCTCTTCCATCCCACCCCTGCCTTATTGCCATTTCTAGGATGAAAGCAGACCCTAACCGAGACTTATTTATTTTTAATTGGTCCTTTTTATCTAATTTGGATGATATTAATCCATATTTAACCCTCCAAGTAGTGACTGTGGTAGGTTGAGACTCGAGAATGATTCTAGACCTGAAGTACAAGTTCTTCATCATATGCACATTCTAGGATGAAAGCAGACCCAAAACGAGTACTTATTTATTTTTAATTGGTCCTTTTTATCTAATTTGGAGACTTTGGTAGGTTGAGACTCGAGAATGATTCTAGACCTGAAGTACAAGTTCTTCATCATATGCACATTCTGTTTGGGCAGGAGATTGGACAGTTCCAACAATTGTACTGAGCAGCGTACACCTATACTTACAACTCGTAACATACTTAAAACACGAATGTTGAGCCATTCTGCGTAGTGTTTTGCTCTAAACTATTCTTATAGAGTTACTTATAAGAGTCCTGAACAAAAAATTTTATCAAGGCTGGAACTCACTATTTTGATAAGCCTAACAGTTGATTTTCGACCACTGAGAATACTCTGAATAAGAAGATAATGAAACCCACTAATACAACTTCAATAAAATTGTGGAGTTTTTTATTTGTCCAGTTGATACCATTTCATTGATCAAAGATCAACTATTAGGTTCGCTAAGTAACTGGGTGACAAGATTTTTCTCCTTAAACAGCTATGTTGTTACTCTAAAATACGCTTATATCTGGTAAAATAGTCACACAGTTACTATTTGTGGAACCCATTTACATAGTAACGGGCCTCATGGTCAAAACATGGAAAATGAAACGAGTTCATTAATTTCTACTTCGTGCTGAAGCATTTATTAACAAAGTAGCTCTGCTAAAATACCCGTAATCCAGTTCTTGTAGCATTGAATTAAGTACCGGATTTTGCTTACCACATGACAATGTAGGAAGTTTTTGGACAATTCTGAAATACAAGAAATAGAGCTCTCGGGGAAAATCATCTCCCGAAATTTCCGCGCATGCAAAGCAAAATCACCTTGAAAAGGAACTAAATGCAAATAATTGGACAATTCTGAATCATCATCAACTTCAAATCATTCCTCCAATGTAATAGATTACTTCTCAGCCACCGCAAAAGCGACAGTTTACATATGACACCTTATTATGCACATTACAAGGCAAGAGCTTTCTTTCGTGTCAATTTTAACTAATCTGCATCTCAAATATGTAGTTTTGGATTACAAGCCTCATCCTCGTGAACATGGATTTGAAATTGACAAATGAAAAGGGAAAAAGAAGGCAAAGGGAAAAGAATGTTCAAACAAATATGTCGTATAACGTCAAATTAAAATGAGATTTCACAGGGCGCATGAAAAGTCCTTCCGCGGCAAATAGATTCCAGGTTCTCACCAGCATATGAACAAAGGGGTGAAACTTCCACACCTGAATTTAACAAGTGAGGACAAGGATGTTTTGGTTAAACTTTCATATTGAGTTGCAAAACTCATGGTCAAGGATTTGGAGAGGTTCCCATTAGCATTATTAGATAACTCCACTGTGAAAAGCAAAACTAAATTGTTTTAAAATTGTAGACTATTTATCTCTTAAAACAATTATTATGTTCTTATCAGATTTACATGTAAAAACTGACATACCAGTTGCATATAAAGGCACTGAATGAGTCAAGAAACCTCCAGCTGCAACAACCCATCGGGCATGGAGACGAAGAAGAAGCAGTCTAGCACTGTCTGGAGTGTCAAAATTTGATCCATTGGCGTTTTTGACTGGTGCAAATTCTTCTTCACGTAATACCTATGCAATAGGGAAAGAAATTTCAATTTTTATACATCTGGTATGTTTCTTACGATTTTAACAGCAATTACTTTTCTCTCATCAATCAGCGAGAGCGAGAGCTAGAGAGAGAGAGAGAGAGAGACTAGTCAAACATTTCCCAACGATAATTACCTCAAAAAGGGCTGTAGAAGGTGCATATGGAAATGCATCAAAGATGAACTGCTCAAGTTTGTATCCCAAGGTATGCCCATGAGCTGATGGAATTTTTTTCTCTGCAAGGTGATAGCTGCACTCACGTTGTAAAGCTTTCTACATCAGTTCCATAATAGCAATAAAAATTTTTAAAATTGGCAATAGGTAGTACTTCACAGATAATCATTTCACTCATGTTTGAGATGGTTCCAAAATTATAAGGTGAGAATGTCTAGTAAATCCTATAAGAGTGCCTGAATTAATATGCTCAATTACATGTTTTAATTGAAACAGGAAAGCATCATGAAAAGAACTAAACAAGGGGCTCATTAATTATCCCTAAAGTTCAATGGCTAAAGATAACAATAGGAAGTGAGTTGACATTTTTCCCACGTCTCATTGATATATTTGACTTGAAAAGAAGAACATGATGCACAGTGAAAATTAAAAAGCATACCCAAAATAATTAACTCATAGTAATTTCATACCATGAAGAAGACAGTTTATAAATGTCAACTCATATATTTAATAGCATGAGCTTCTCTACAAATCTATAGACAGGTGGAGCAGATAGACTGTAACATTCATTGGATAAGAAGATATCAAGCACATTATATCTTTTATCCATCTATAAAGGAAGGGTAAACAGAGGCCATATAACTATTGAAATTAAGCACACACACTGAGAATATAGATCTAATACAATACAGAAAATTAAGATCTAAAAGAAAGATAAGACTACTGACATGCTGTCTTTCTCCAAACCATTTGCCACTTGGTTCAGAAAATCTAAAGTAAACATATGTAGGCAAACCTGAAAATGCAACCAGGAAGAAATCACAATCACTTGAAGCAAAAATCACAATCACTTGAAGCAACATGTGGAAGACATATAACTTAAAGTCCCTAGTAAATAGCACCATATGATCTATACTGAAATAACCATTCTTTAATAAGACAGAGAAAAAAGAAAAGAGGCAAAGAGGGACAATACGTTGCTCCAACAAAATCGCAGACGACCAGTTTGCTGGTTTATAACACTAGACAAAGATGGGTCCAACTCACTGTATTCGACCACAGACAGAGGCCCACCCTTGCCTCGCCGAACGAAAACACCAACCTTTTCTTGTGGGTAAGCCTATAATCAAAATAAACAAGAAATCATGTGACTTAAGCTATCAAAGTTGAACAGCTACTAATATCTTCAGATAAATAAACTGAGACTATTTTCCAAAACAAATGTATCAAAACAAGCTTACAAGTTACTAATAATGTTTATATAGCTTCCCACTTCATCATCTTATATGATGTGCCAATGTCCACTTGTTGAGGACTAGATTGCACCCTTCATAATGGCATTTGAATTGTTTTCATGTAAAAGGATGAAAGAAACAGAATCGAAGAAAGTAAATTAGATTTTTTATTATGATGCATTATACTCTGCATGACAGTAAGAGGATATCTGAAACTTCGCCAAACCTCCAATAGCACTAGTTCCAATGTCCTGAATCTAATAACTTATTGACACTTCAAGGTGTAAATATTAAACCAATTAGTCATTCTTCTCCATTTTTGAAAGCATATATGCTTCATTATTTCAAAAAAATCAGCACCAGCAATTTGTTACAATGTCCATATTTGTGTCATTATGTAGCAGCAATATGCTTCCAAATCAGATAAGCATTGAGTAAGTAAACAAAATAATTTAATAATTCTAATCAACTCTAGACTATGACCATACACTTTCTAACTAATTTGTGACACATGACCCAGAAAAAAAGGGTGCGAAGAATCTGACAAGCTTCTCTCAAAGTATTATTGCTATATTCTTATGGCCCACTAGAATGCGATCACCATAACCAACAGGCAAATGAAGAGAATACACCATTTTTGGACATTTAAAGTGATAAGAGTTTCCTCTTCATATGAAATGGTAAAATCTGCAGATATATATTTTCACTGTAATATGGTTAATACAACCACACAGATTTAGCAGAATTTTGCACAAGATACCTCTGTTTCAGATGCAATATTTCTAAAGCATTTATTTGAATGGATGGCCTAGGCCGAAGCCACAAGTGAATGTCTCCCCAAACAAGATTAACCGGGGTAAATCAACCAATTGACTTCACTTGCATATTGATGCCACACAAATGTGACAGACCAGAGAAGAGAGCTACTCAAGGAACCCCATATAACTATGTAATTCTTCAAGGTCTAACTTATCTAGCAGATGTTTCAAGTATGCAGAAGTTATATGTTAATTCCTCCCATTTTTTTGTTAATAATAGTTTAGTTCCTTGAAAAACTCAGTATTCTACATAATTAGATCCCGATATTACAAGAAAAATTATTGATGTAAAAAGATTAAATCTAAAGTATTAGTATTTCAAAAAATAAATATATAGTAGGAAGAATAAAGAAGAACCTACCTTTCGGACAACTTTTGCAGCAGTGCTTACACCTTTATCAATGAAGTAACCCAAGAAAGTAGGATCAGCCACTCGAACCTACTTTTCCAATTACAAATAATCATGATTCTAAATTGAGCACACTTCAAGAAACTCAACTGATTGAAAGAAAGAATTGAAGAAAAGAAGTGGAACTCACCAAAGCGTTGTCGACCCCATAACAATCTATGTATTTAATACCTCTCGTTGCCATATCCTCCAACAATCTTGAGAATTTCAACGCTGAAACATCACGGGTACTCAATCAAACCAAGTATGACCCTCAAATCAAATTAAGAGAACTAAACTATGACAAAAATTCAATGGTAGGGTAATTTTCTTATCCATTTTATATGGGTGTTCTTATTACCTGAATAAACTCCTCCATTCCCATCTGGAGACTTTGCAACCTGGCTTTAAGCAAAAATGATAACCTTGTAAATATTATATCACCTGAGTCATATATCATAGTTTTCTAAAACAAACTTATAAAGCAAGCTAAATAAGGATCTGCCTTTTTTTTTTCTTATTTACTATTAGTTTATACAAAATACATGGCATATGTTACCACATGATAACAATGAGACCTAACACCACTGGCTACAAAATAGAAGGTCTAGTCAGTCTCAAGAGCTCCATTAAAGTTAAAAATTGGCATTAGTTATAGAACATTTAAGACTGTAAAAACTTGCTTACATGTGTGAAATTTACAGCTTATACCCTTAATTTAGAACAGTAGTCACATTTGAACTCATAAATCTAGTAACCTTTGCTGCATCTTGTATGATGGCTAGAGTTGCTAATTAAGCACTTGAAGTTCCACACATGCATACATTTATCCGCATTTTCATAAATGATAAACAAGATCAAAACCTTACTCTGTATGGTGTCTCCATGACAAATCTGCCCTCTTTTGAAACACAGGGTATTGTGCCTTGCTGAAAAAAGGTAACCTACATCCAAAAATTCTATCTTTGTTGATTAAAAAGAACTCGAACAAACAACTTATCCACAATTAACAAAGCTTACCTGATCAGCTTCGAGGCCAAAATATTTATGACTCTCAAAGTACTTGCGTGTGACTTCATCAGTGAAGGGGCTAGTCATTATGTACCAATGTATAGGCGGCACGGTTTTAGAACCTACATAAGTTATCAAGATTAGCATTTCTGACTGTCGGATTTAAAATGCTGGGGTAATAGAAGAATAACTCACCCTCGTTTATAGATTGAGAAGCCAATCTTTGCACACATAAAATCCGCTCAGCTTGAAGTTGGAAAAGTGACTTTCCAGATGGAAGTCCAATGTCTGAAATTAGGTTAAAAAAATGTTTAATTTTACAGGACTTACTTGCACAAAATGTGACAATCACATCATCTCACTTCAACAATTTCTGTTTGACCTAAAGGGCTATGTAAAATTGACAACAAGAAAAGCACATCCAAATGCATTGCCCAAGTAAGAGGGTTTAGAGAACTGAAAGAGTAGGTACTAGTTATTCTGCAAGTAGACTAAATATAGAGTGATGAAATATAGAATCAAATAAATTTCACTAAATTAAATAAGATTCCAATGACTTACTAAAGCATCCTTTTGGATCTGAACTTCCAAGCCTAGTTCCCTGCAATAAAAAAGACGCAAAAAAATCAGGAATGCCTTCAAGAAAAGGTAATAAATTGACCGATAAACGGCAGAATAGCAGATTCACAACCTCAATTACAATGGGCCATGCAAAATCATTGCCTACAACAACTTAGGCCTATGGACAACATTTTTATACATGCTGAAAACAATTCTCATAAATCAAATATTTTCTACTTTGAAGTTGATAGCTGGAACAGTAACCTTCTTAACTGAAAATCTAAAGGAAAATTTAGTTAGGGACAAGGAAAGAAAGAAACACCAGTAATGTGGTTTACAAATTTATTCCCAAATTAGGATGACAAGAAACAAGTTTTCTGAAAGCATAGAACAATGAAAAACATTTTTCATGGAAAAAGAGCCAATTTCCAAAAGTTGCAAGGGCATACTTATTTAATAGCACTAAAATCTTTAGCAAATTTTTTGCCGCCTTCAAAGGTTATAAAGTTTAAAATTAATTCATGGACACAGTTAAAATCGCTCCCAATGGAGCATGGATGGCTGGTCCCTGAAGTTAGTGGGCCCATTCCATGACCCTTTTCAACATTATATAGAAGTTGTCTCCTACATAAGAATCCTTTTATGACTCTGCATACAAAATGACTTTGGCATAACTACAGCATAAAGTAAGGCCATCCTAAGGACACACTTTATCAGCCTAAACTAACTGTATATAAAGTACAACAAAGCCTGCTTTTCTGTCCCTTTTGTGGTTAAATCAAGAGTTCCATCACACAATTGTCATTATATTAACGCACACACCTGGAAAAGGTCACACCATAACAACTCCATCATACCAACCCAGTTAATCATACACCAAAATATTCACTAACAACTAAATGTACTACTTTTCTTTTAAGTGCATTTCATAATCATTACCAAAAAAAAAAAGAATCTAAAAAAATAAAGCAAAAGAAAAGTGAATTATTACCTGGCCACCAGATAAGAGCAACACGGCTAATTTCCCTTCTGAAACGGCTTTCATTCCCATCTTCCACCACCTTTCTCTATCTTCCATCGTCCGCTCCTCCACTGTTGATACAATGCTCTCGGGCACCGGCTCTATTGCCGCTGCGGGAACCCCTGAACATCATATACACAACCCAAATTCAGAAATCTCAACCTGATAGAGCTACGCAAATTGAACCACAATCAAGACAAGCCAGAGAAAAGCGCAACCTTGAGAGTTAAACGAGCATCGAATGATTCGATCAATCCTCGAGAGATCTAGATTCTGTAACAATTTGTCATTCCAAAAATTAATTACATAAGTAAATTAATCACTTAACACTAAATAAATAACAATCACTCAACATCAAAACAAAACTCTTTTCTTATACTACAGAATCTAATTACCACAGCTATAGTCAAATTTGACGTTTCAACTGAAAATGATCCCGTTTTCCACTCACTCACCAAAATTAAGAAACGAATCACCAAAAACTATTCAGAAAATTCAAAATTTTCAAGTTAATTACAATTATAACAAAAAATCTAAAGAAGAATTGAATATTGAACCGTGAAGCTGGTTTTGCAAGATCTATAGAGAAGCCTGAACTGAATTGTGCAGCGAAGCTAGTTAATTGCGATAGAAAGAGAATGACCTCAATATCCTTGACAAGGATGTCGCGTTCCTCGGAGGAGAGCTCATCCCAGAGGGCAAACACGTCTTCCTGACCGTAATCCTTGAGCCTCTCGAGCAGAGCTTGTGGCGGAGGAGACGACGTCGGATTGGAGTCCGACACTGGTTCCCTCATCATAAGAGAATTGTCTCTTCTTCTTCTTCTTCTTCTTCTTCTTTCGAGTTCTACTTATGAATTTTGATGAATTTTGGTATTCAGATCTCTCTGCTTCTGTATACAGATCTATGCGAAGTGTTGAGTGAGTGACTGAGGGGCGTGTGAGTATATATAAGGGGGCGAGTGAGTGAGTGAGTTGGGTGGCGAGTCGACTCAGTGAGCTGTTTCTGTTAAGCCGGTCGGTTGGAGGTTACTTTAGAGGCAGAGAGGGAGGGAGAAATAGTGGCGAAGAAGACAAGAATCAATCAAGTGAATCCGTTTGAAGAGGTGCGGAATGACCAAATTACCCTTCTAATTTGTAAGATTAGCCCATTTGGATTTGCTATTTTCTGCAACTTTTGTAGAAAAATATATTATATCAATTTGATATATACAAGGAAAAAAATGTAATTAAAAAATATGTTCAAAAAAATGTAAAATCTTTTTTAAAAAACATGGATTTGTTTGGATTTGGAAATTTTTTCAAAAACTATTTTTATATTTGAAGTCTATAGTAACACTGCAAAAACAATTCTAAAAACACACACAATCTCAAATACAATTTATAAAAATATCAAGGCCGAAGATTTGTTCAACATATTGGTATATATTTTTTGAAATCATTCTATGCACTTAATTGCAAAAATTTTTCTCACACCATCTAAATATTCAATAAATAATTACTTGTTAAATAATATGGGTCATATCTATCATAAAAATGTCTAAGCTTACATATATAAAAATAAAATAGCAACATATTTATAATTTTTTTGAAAAGGTGGAATTTAATAAACAAAGAAGGAAAAGAGGATTTGAATTCAAAACCTCTATGTCCTGAGATGGAAGAGAGATTTATGTTGATTACGCACAAAAGACTTTTTTTTGTTTTGGTAATAACACCATGCACGTAAGCATTTGTCCTTCCTGATGTTTCTTTTTAAAACATTTTAAACTAAAATCCCATCACCTATGCCACAAAGAAAGTCGAATAGTCTTTATCATATGGAGTGATACCACACTTGAAATTCAAGTAATTGTCTATTTTTAGCTTTGTATTGTATAGTTCACATGACTATCATTCCATCCTAAATGAGCCACTCGCAACGGATCTTGTGTTCTGTACCATGTGTCATTCCCTGTTCCACTTTTTATTATATTGCTATTTCTCCTACATAAATATCATGTTTTAGTTCTTTTTTGTTTTCTTAAGATCTAATAACTATTAATTGAGTAAAACATAAATACAGTAGCTTCAAAAAAGTAATATATAATAGAAAATTAAAAAATACAGCAGAAAATTCATAAAAAATCTCATATTTCAATGTCATATTTTTAAAATATAAGATTAATTAGAGAAAGTAAATAAATATCATAATAGATAAGATTAAACAGGGAAAGTATATAAATATAAGAAATATAATAATTATTAACATGTGTATATATATGGTATGTTAGGTGAATGTTAAATGTGTTTAGAGCACTTGTTAGAAAAACCTATAAGGGATTTGCAACTTATTCACGTTATGCCAACTCAATGGAATTTATGTAGGTAAATCACGCTTTCTTACTAATATAAGTAGTAAATATGTTGCTATTTTTGATCTACTAATCATTCTAATTATGAGATAACAATAGTAACTTACACTTGATGTCATGGCAAAATTCCATCAACCCTCGAACATTTTACTATATTTAAGTGGTCTAACTATAAATCTAACCTTCCTTTTTTATATATATATCAAAAACGTCATAATTTCATTAAAATATGCATCAACTTAACATCATTAGAGGCTATAATAATTAAGAGTTCATATATACAATTTGATATAACAATAATTTGCCCTTTACCATACTGAAATCAACATTATCATAGATTTTGCCAAAAGAATATTTTGACACATCTGCAATCAAGCCGTTGACCGTATTCAATCCTTTCTTCATCAAACCTTGTTTCTAGAAATCTACTAATTAAAATTAGGCAGATCCAATGTAGTTCATCTAGTTCTGACACTGACAGGATAAATTACTTTACAGAGAACTCATTGGTGATTAATGATGCCTTCATTCCACTTGTGAAACAGATTACGGAATAATTTTTTCACTAAGCTTAAATATATGAAGTATCATAATTATGGCCTCCAAGAGAAGGTCGTGATCTTTGCATTGGATCTCTGTCTAATGTAAGTATTTTTCATGAGGGTCAACTGGTGGGGCTCATGAAGAATTTTTATTTTTACTTAATGTTTTTCTAATCAGTGATTTCAGCTAATTCCATGCAGCAAATCACGTGACCTCATGGGTAGCCATAGTATGTGCACGAGTACATTAATTGGAAAATCATTAATTCTTATATAAATATTCGAGAAAAATTTTTGTCTAGCAAAAAAAAAAAAAAATTGTGATGTATAACCAAATCTGCATAGGAAAGTAAGCAATTGGAAAATGTGATGTAGATGTGAGATATAATAGCGATTAAAAAATGTGTTCGTGAAAAAAAAAGTGAGAATTTTTAATAGAAAATTGCAATCCAAATAATTCCTTACTTTCTCACATAATTTTCCTTCCATTCAATCATAGCCATGTTTGTTTAAAATTCTGTTCATAAAAAAAAGCTCCAATTATTTTTTTGTGAAATAGAAATAAAAATTTTCGCTAATTCTTTTTTAAATAAATGACAACATAAAATTCTAACAGAAAGCTAGAATGTATCAAGTAGATGGTGTACAGCGAGTATCTATGATTAAACCTTATTTTTCCTTTGGAATGTACATGATTTGTTTCTCAAGATCCAATTTTGACAAAAGGAAGCATTACTCGTATCTTACTTATTTAGTCTGAAATTAAATATCTTAATTATATTTATCATTCATCCCAAGATTAATTCAATAGTTTTTTTAAAAACATTTGATCATATATGTTAGATATTAAATTCACAAATTTGCTACCATCAATGTTGTAATGCATGTAAATGACTAAATGGCTTCACATATCCAAAAGATATCTTCGTAAATACTAATTAATTAGTTTAGTTTCAAGTACTTATTGCTTTTTCCATTGTTATAAACTTTTTAAATCATTCAGCAGCGTGATGATATGAATGTATGTAATTTTCCCTTTTTTCCTTAATTATCGAGTGTAACTATATTGCAATTAAGTACAATTTCTTGTATTTTAATTTTAGAATAAGAGAGTTATTGTCCTTTTCATATTTAATAGATTTTTGGTTGAATCCAATTTTATTAACTGTATTTTTATTTTGTTGGACAGAAATAGATTTTTTTCCTATATAGTTAAATAATCATACAACAAAAAAAAACAAAAACAAAAAGGAAAAAAAATCTATATCCAGCTCACTTGTCCTTCCCCCACGTCATTCTTCAGAATCTCAGGAATCTCTCTCGCCTAGGATGCCATGCTAGAGCTCAGCGTTTCAGCTGTCCAGTAGGTCACTCTATCAGTCTAGGCTTGACAATCACATCTAAGTTTTGTCCAACTTAAAACATTTCGTTAACGACTTTGTTTAAAGATTAATATTCTACGTACTAACAGTGTATACACTATTATGATTAGATGCATAACAATTATAATACATTCAACGATGATAGTTTATATACTATCAATGTATATAAAATTAACTTTTTTTTTTAATATGTGCCGAGTAAACACTTCCTAGTACACATAATTCAAATCTAATTTACTATAAATATTTACATACTGAAATTTTAATGCCTTGTCTTGTATCTAAACACTTGTTCAATGTAATTTTACTTTTCTGAAAAACTAAGGCATAAGCTCATCTTAATTATTAACAAATGCCCACCGAAGAGGATAAACTCTATTCTTTAGACTAACTTCAAAAAATGTATCCGACAAACCTACTTTTAATTGGCTCTATTGTCCTAAGAAGATGTAAAGTGATACAACACCTATTGAAGCATCATAAAAGTGATACCTAATTAGTTTTAAGAATATATTAGTATCAAGTTTGCTTTGAAATGCCAAGCCCTTTCCTATGACTAAAAGTAGAATCAACTCTAAAATCAACTAGTTTGGAATATAGTGATTGACTTGTTGAACTCGTACTAGCTTCATTAACCAAATTGTTTCTCATATTGATAGGGATATATTGGAATTTTGGAACAAAGAAGATTGCGTTAAAAGAGTTTATTAATCGCTAGAGATTTACAACTTCCATTTTTTAATATCAAAGTATACCAACTACATAATTACATTAATTCGACATGGTCCAATTCCTTGATCTAATATTTTGTACCAGACAAAAAGGAAATGATTAATTTTTTATACACTGATAATATATACATCATCAACATTGAATGCATGATAATTCATTTAAATTCAAATTTTACTCATGTGTTATGTATCCAATCATAATAATATATATATTCTCAGTATATATAAGATTTACTCAAAAAGAAATAGTGGAAAAAGAAGAATTAGATGAAAGACTTTAAGGATGGAATCGTCCGTTAAGGCAATACAACAATGCACTAATTTTCAAAGTTAGGTTCCTAAACTTGAAATTACGAAGTGGACTGGGGACAGCAGCTGCCGACTTGCCGTTGTGACATGGGCTAAGTATATTCTTTCCCACTTGATAATTGACCCATCAACAAATCTCAGTCCATTGGGATTTAGTGCAATACACGGAAAGAATTATTTTCATCTTTTTAATGTGTTCGGAATAATTTCACAGGTGTTTGGATTGCCATATATCTTGAAAAAAAAATTTTGCTACGCCATAAATATATTTTTCAATCATTTTTATTATTGTTTAAATTATAAACCTTTTATCTGACTTACATCATATCAAAAAAAAAAGAAGTGTTACAATATTGTTTTAAAAAAATTTTCCAAATAATCTTCAATATAAAGGCTTTTGTTTTTTGTTTTTTTGTTTTTCTTTTATTTATCACACTTGAAGATGCCCTTGTGAAGCAAACATTCCTCCCATGCCAAAACATATCCTAGGATAATCCCAGTATATATTCATCCCTATAGCTGAAGAATTAATGATGCAAAGCAAAGTGTTTGCCAGTTACTAAAAGAAAATCAGGAATCTTATCATCTGATGAATTTGCAATTCCAAGCCACAAGAAGCTAACATCTTTCAAGCCGTGACATGAATATACATATATTTTTGGGATAATTTTAGAAACCTCCCTTGAGGTATTTGATAATTTCATGTGCCTCCCTTAAGGTTTTAAAAATTACATCTACCTTCCTTACCCATTTAAAATGACAATACTAATATTTTAATCAAACTCTCTTGTTACCATGTTTATACAAAGAATGGATTTTATAATTTTTTCTTTTTCTTTCTTATTAATTTCTTTTATATTTCATTAGAAATATAGAAGAACTATCAATTTTGTCGCTAATATCTATCCAGATAAAATGTTAAACTAGTAATTTTTTATGACTTTTAATATCATCCAATTTTTTTGTAGCTCTTTTTTTGTATCAAAATCAAGAATAAATCAAGAGTAATTAATCACTACCAAACTATGGTAGTTCCATCACTAAACTAGTCCATAAACTTTTATTTAAAAAAATAGTCCATAAACTTAAAAAACACAAGATAACACTTTCTTCTCTATCTTAAAAGGAATCTATATTCCCAATAAACCACTATAAAAAATAGCTTATCATAGCAAAAGATTTATTGTTATAGTTGATTATTAAATAACAAATATTTGCATGAAAAACTTGAGACTCCTTTTTTTTAAATAATTGTGTCAAATTACTTTATAATTGTTTAGAAGAATGAATTAAACTTTATAAGATAAAGGCATTTTAGAATTTTTGATCTTATTTTAAGGTTTGGTTACCAAAGTATCAAATCAAGAAATGTAAGTGTAATATTTAAAACTTCAAAGGAACTAAGTGAAATAGTCAGAAACCTCAGGGGAGGTTTCTAAAATTATCCCTATATTTTTTCTTGTTGGTTGGTTATCCTAATTAATGCCATCTAACTTGGCATAAGGAACAAATACTTTTCTGATTTAGGCGTAAAGAGCAAAGCCATCATTATCATGGATTTCCATTGTTATTGACTTGAAGTGACTCGTAGATTTCAAAATGCTAGTAGGTAGCATTATATATATCTGTTAACCAAGCGAGTATCCCTCCCTATGGAATATCTTATTTTTGCCACAGCTAGCCGGCTGCTATCCAAAGGATCAACCGTCGCCATAGCTCCACCAAGAAAGTGCAGAAAAGAGAGAAGGATAGAGATAACCTTCTCTATCCTACTTATATCCTTGCAATGAAATTTTCTGGCTGCAGAGCAATTGAATTGGTTTCTTGAACCAAATATATCGACACTGCATTTATTAAGCAAAAAAAGAGGCTCTATTTGGATAGAGATACTATTCAAAAAAGATGTTCTGAAAAAGACTAAATACATTTTTCATCTACTTTTTATTTTTATCTTACAGAAACATTTATGAAGGAAATGTTGGTTAGCGAAGTTCTTTAAGGGTACTGCAGTGCAGAAACACTCAATCAATCAACACTACTTTCTTTCTTTTCCACAAAACCGAAGTGTGGGACAATTCTTCCTCTCTAGTAATACTAGCTACCCCCTCTTCATTATTCCCACCCCTCAATTAGGTTCCATTCTGGAACTGGAAACGAATAATTGAACAAAAAGCAAATACCTTTTCCTGGCTAATACATGGAAGCCTGATGTGCTATCACCATATCCATTATTTGGGCACGGTCATGGCCAAGATGATGGCAGTGCATTCAATAACAACTGCAGACAATGCTATAAAATCATGTCCCTTTTAGTCTCCGATCTTTCTTTCCTTCCAATGTATTATTGCATGACTGGAGCAACATTTTGCAGGCATGCATGTGAATAATGTACTACTTGCTAGACAACTCGATCGATTGATAGTGAATTTTGGACTCAATTTTCTAACTACACAAGGGTTCTGATGCAATGATTTAATTCTTTCATCTAAAAGGTGTAACAGCATGCTGCAAATGAACTATTCAAATGTCCTTGTCCTTGTAATTACTATAAGTAGCTGCAGCCTATAGGTGAAGAGAGTAAAGAAAACCTAATGAGTGAGCGACAAGGGACGAAGACCAGCCAACAATTGTCATTAAAGTGTGGGCCGGGTGGCTTAAAGAGAGCCTTTAATTCTATTAGGCAGATGTCAAGGGCCATCCATGCCAAAAGAGGATCACTAAGATTTGCTATTTAAAGTTGTATTCTGCAACCTGCATTATTTGGATTTTGGATTTGGGATTAAAAGACCCGCTATGGATATTGATGGATATATACATGTTGTCTAATCCAACCGTGTGGCATATGTTAAAAAAGGACAAACAAGCAGACAGACGAAGCATTAGTCTAGTAGTTAAGGTTGAACTCTGGTTACGAATTTGATTACATGTGATTCATTTTATTGACGTTAGTCTTTCTTTTATGATATGCGGGATTGTGTTGTTGAGTTTTTATTTATCTGTATTTTTTCTTAAAAAAATTTCGTTTACTTGTAATCGTGCATAAATCAAAGAAAAGGGAGAACAAATAAAAGGAATTGTAGTGTAATTTCGCATTCAACATTTTATTTCATAGAATATCCCGTTCAATCCATTACCCCCAGTCTCCCTCCGGGCCTGCCTTTAACTTAGCTGTCAAGGGTTAGTCTACATAATTTTTAGTGATAATTTCAGAAACCTCCTCTGAGAAGGTTTTTTGACAATTTTACTCAGCTCTCGTCTGATTTACATAATTACAAGGACCTCCTTTGGTACAATAAAATGATAACAATAAGCTTCACTTAATAGTTAAACTCATCAAAAGAAACCTACCAACAACGAGTCGTTCAGGGCTCAAACTAAGCCACCTCGTTCCATCTTTCTCCTTCTACAGTTTCTCTCTATCAGATTGTCAATAGCTCTTCACTCTCCCGCCAATCAGTTTGCACCACTGTCACCACCAAAATGACCATCCAGACCATCACAAATGCTTGCACATCATCTCAGTATTTATTCTTAATTTCGTTCTCACTTTTTTTTTTATTATTATACTGCAAAATATTTCCCTTTTTCTCATTCTTTTTTCAATTTTTTGCAAGATATTAGCAAATATAAATTACCAAATCACAAGTTGATTTAATAATTTCATGTCAAACAAGATGGAAGATCTAGCTAATGAAGTGATTAACCCAAAAGAAAAAAAAAAGAAAAAAAGGACACCCGGAAGATGAAAAGAGACCAAATGAAGAATGTTGTCGTTCATTTGGGTTGCTATGTTTTATTTGTAATTCTAGTTGATGGTTTTCCCTTAAAGGTTGAATTTGATAGACTTTGATTTCTGTTTTCCTACCAAACTAGTGGAATATGTTATGGAGGGGATGCTTTTAGTATTACCATTTGTGGTGGTAGCCTAGATTATCTAGATTATTACAGTATGTTTTAGGAAGGTGACTCCCATGGCATTGTAGTTTGAAATGTTAGATTGTTGGATTTTAGGCAAAGAATTGAGGTTGATATAATATTATAGGCAAGTTTTAGGGTGGGTATTTCATGGGGAGGTTTTAGTTGATTCAATTATTTGCAGTAGAAACCTCTAAGCAACAGAGGGATACTGAAGCTACTGAAATTTGCTGGAATTAGATGAAAATTTTTGAGTTTGAGAACTTGCTTGATTGGCTTGGTAGAATGATGGTATCATGCAAGCAAGGATGATGGGATGAAATAGATACAGAGAATCATTTTATTCCTTTTTTTTTTTTTGCCAGTTATCCATAAGGATATTTTAGAATTTTTTGAAAAAAAAACATTAGTCTTTGGATCTACATCGTTACCGAAACAGTGAAAATAAGAGAGATAAGTATAATTTTTAAAATTTAAGCGGAGCATTCTGCAATTGTCATAAAACTCAGGAGAGAGGTTTGTAAGATTATCCCTAATTTTCAAGAAATACATTAAAGTTTATGGGGGCCAGTCTACTGTTTTATATATGGAGGTCCAATGGCAATAATTGATGCAAACTATATGAAACTAAGTATAGAAATGATACTAGTGTCTCATGATCAATATCCCATAATACTAATTCCTAAACAACTGCACTATTTTGAAATGTTAAAGGTTGTACTAATGAACTTTTCCTACATTATAGCACAATATCCTTTTCCTCTGATTTCTTGATTGGTTCTCATAGACAAACCCCAAGCAGGAAAAGTAGTGAACTTTCCACTGAAATATCTTGTGTCTTGATGTCTGAAAAGCCTTCTTTATGATTGTGGAAGAATAAGAGGGGGAAAAAAATATTTGAGTTGACCTTCAATAACACTACTGCAAAAGGACTAAAAGAATAAGAAGAGATTGGTTATAATTTGGTTGCTATTTTCAAATGTATTGCTGCTAATTGTCCAAAGAAACAACGCATATGGCTAAATCCACCACTTTAATCTGGATCTTGGCAGCTACTATGTGGGCTATCCACAATTTTAATTTAATTTTTGTAGGCAAGTCTATTGGAAATTTGAATCTTGCTGAGGAGAAAATGAAATTCTAACAAAATTTTTTTTTTTTTGGAATTCTTAACTACAAATAAAATAAAACATATTCAAATTTATACATCAATTACCTTTTAGTTACTAAAATCTTCAATCTATAAGTTCATCATTTTAAAACTACTATGGAAAAATGAGAAAGTTAGTTAAGGTTTTTTCCTTTTCCTATTACATAATCAAGGATCCAAATGCAACCTTCTAGCCATATACCATAGAGATTTTTCTACTCTACCCATGGTCTTACATGGTTTGTGACAAATGACAAATCAATAATATAACTTGACAGCCAAAGAAATGCACCCTATAGACAAAATCAATTGGGCTAATCTACTCTTAAAAGTACCAATCAAAGTGATTAAGTGATTCCAATCTAATTATGAACACTGGCTACATTCTTTCAATTATGAAGTTCTACCCATGGTACCAAGTGAAGACTGGAAAAATTATCTATTCTTGAACCACAAATCAGTCTGGTTTGAGCTTGAAGGAAGGGTAAATCTATTCTTGAACCAACTCCATTAATTCCTTCTTTGAATCTGCCTTCATCATTTTTAAAACACTGGTTACCAATGAACCAATGTTTGTATACCATTGGTGTAGTGCACGCACATATGTGATGTATAAATCTCTTTGCTTGTTTTAATGTTGTTACATCATTCCAAACACTCATTTGCATTCATCTACTTGAAATATAAGATTTTGCAAATAAAAAAAAAGAATAAATCTCATATACACTGACAATGTTTACATTATCACCATTAGATCCATGATATACGTGTAAAAGTTGAATTTCAAATTCAAATTTTGTATAAGTATCATTCATCCAACATTAACAGTGTATATACTGTCATTGTAGGCAAGATTAATTCATAAAAAAAAAAATACATGTTGTTAAAGGAAATTTAGACATCAACTATAGAAGTGATTCTGTTCTTTGCAAAGCCCGCAGCAGATTAGATCAGCCCAACGGGCTGACATGCATCCAGACCCACGAAAATGATTTAGCACACACATTTTTTGTTTTGTTAGTGTACCCCAACAAGTTGACAGAAAATTTTCCTGTATAAGGCACGAATATTTACTTGGGTGAAAGTTTGAGTGAGCCCAAAGGTTTCCAAGCCCAAAGAAGAAAGACTTTTTGCTTGTTACATGTTTATTGGCTATTTTCGAGCCCTTGGGCTAATACTTATATCTATTCAAATCTAAATTCCCCGAAATTTTGATCAGATAATTAGGTGCCTATTAGACTTGTAAATTCTTCCATTCTTTGCCCTCATGTAAGTCTTAAACTGTCTCTCCAAGGGGAAAAAAAGGTTGGGAACGAGGTCTAGATTCTGGCAAAGCTTTACTGTCGTCATTGAACAACTTGTGGACTGTCCTAAAAACTGTTTCATAACCAATTAAAACTTGCTAACTAGATGATCAAGAGTCTAGTTGATGAAATAATGCTAAGTTAGTTAAGTTTTATTTATTGTAACATATTTTTATCTCCCCCATTCCTCTTCCACAAACTTTTGCTCCCAAATTCCAATCAACCAATTAAATTGTTCTATTGCTTTTGACTTCTCCTTTTTATTTTGGTGTAAACTAAAAAAAGATTTTTTTTTTAAAACCGAACATATAAGGGACTTGGCTCCTCTTCAATAGATTCTTTTTCTATTCTCTGTAGTGCACATCTGAATGCATGACACGTGTCTTTATTTATTAACAAGGGTTAAGATTAATCAAATTTAAAATAATCATATCCCTTCCTGGTAAATGAAGACACATGTCATGCATCTAAATGTGTATTGTGGAAAATAGAGAAAGAATCCATCGAAGAGGAACGTACACCGTGGTTACGGAAACCTTTTAGACCCATTACTGCTTAAATTAGATCTAAGTGTTAAGATTCTAGATACCCCTAAAGTAAATCCGATATTGGTTGCAAACAAATAAAATGTGCAAGTAAAATTTGGACATCCTTAAAAGGCTATATATTGGACCAAAATCATCTAGAATTATGAAAGGACTGTGATGGCGCAAGCTTATATGTAAAATGTAATCAAGCCCTAGGCCGAATATTCTATCTAAGCATGAAATTAGACTTTGAATCTCTAACCTAGAATTTAGTCTTTGAGAATACAAGATTGTAGTTGATTTTCCTATCTAAACATGCGCTTGGTAGAAATTTGAAGTAAGGTTAGTGCAGTGCCTGATCAGCAGTCTAATTATCTTTTGCCCTCATTGTACGAGGATTTAATTAACTCTGTACCGCCAACTGTGATGGATTTTACTTTTGGCTGGCTGGCTATGAAGCAATCATTCTTCCACAGTTAAAAAGGTGGGTTGGGGGGGGGGGGGGGGGGGGGGAAGAAAGAGATCCTTGGCTGAATATCTTTTGATTTGCAAGCAATCGTACTACTAATGCCAGCGGGCATTGGTTAGCTGATATAGACAAACTATTTTTTAATAAAAAGAGTAAATTATCTAAATAGTCACTAAATTTTTTGAACAATCGAATTTTGACCATTCAATTATTAATAGTATGTTTTTATCTACTGAATTATCAAAAGTATACATTTTGGATAATTCCGTATGATTGCACCGTTAATTCTGACAAATATAACTATTAATAGTATGTTTCGTAAATCGTACTGACCCTTAGATCTGACAGAATTAATGACGGAATCAGATGGAATGACCCAAAATTTAAACATTTGATAATTCAATAGATAAAAATATATTATTAATAATTAAGTGATCAAATCTTCATTATTCAAAAAGTTCATTGATTACTCAGATAACCTGCTCTTTTAAAAAAAAATTCACGTTTTCTAATTTTAATATGAAAATTAGGATGATGAATTCTCGTATCCGACCCATGATCGATCTCAGGAATATGAAAATTAGGTTGACAAGTTCTGTTATTCGACCTATGCTCTTGGGACTGTGCCGTGAGTGTGGCAATAACCGAAAGCACCCAACTGTAGGTAACATTTTAATTGGTCGGACAAAACTTCAGACTAGCGCCGCCCAACTTGCACGTCCTTTCAGTCAAAAGCATCCGAGTGAAGTCATTTGCCATGCTCCCCGGGGTTAGATCACCCGGTCTGCGGCTGGAAACCACTCGCAAGGTCGTGGGATCGAACCTCACCTAACGCCTGGGTGCGGTTGGGGTGGCGCTGTACTCCAGGCGCAGGGGATTAGTCGGGCCGCCTTCGGGTCTTGACCCGGACACCCCTGTGTTGAAAAAAAAAAAAAAAAAAAAAAAGTCATTTGCCATGCCTTTCCACATAAACAGCAAGAAAACAACATACGTCTTTGGCTAAAGCCATAAAGGGGGTGAGTGGTAATAATTACGTTGTTAGTTCCAATTTGGCCATGGCTCTATAACGGAGGGGAGGAACGCTGTTAAGTCGGTGGTCTTCATTTGGTTATTAACGCAAAAAAAAAGAGAAGATCCTTTGATAAAACTGAAATTTGAAATCTAAATCTATTAAATTATTAAATTATTAAATACTAAATATGATACATTAGGTGAACAGTCTACCACTTATTTTTAGAAACAAGTTTTGTTTAGAAAATTCAGTATCACTTAATTAATTCAGATGTTCAACTTTTGATTATTAAGCGCATCTGAACATGTTAAAATTTAAATTCATTAAATTTAAGTATTGAATTAGATTATCAAACAGAACCAGCGACCTATTTTATGCAATTTTGACGCAGCTATTATGTACCGTATTGACAGTTTCGATGATGAGCAGACGCTGTAGCAATCTGTCTCCGCTACTCATGCTTCTTGTTCTTGTTTGGCATCCAAGTCAAAAAACTAATCCAGTGCCTAGTGCCCTAAGAGGTTCCCGGGTCAAGTTTTGGGCAGGCATTCAAGGACCATTTGTCCACTTGGGCATGAGAAAGCAGACTTTTGTGATTGGGAGAGAATCTGGAGATTTCAAGGAGGCCGATGTTGATGGAATTGTTCAACCGCATTGCACGATGCGTCTATTAATTACGAATAGGTAAGCCTTGAGATGTCCGTTTCATATTGAAATCAAAAGCTGTATTGTATCCAATTGATGTTGCCTGATGAGCATAGTTAGATCAAACAGCTATTGAGTATAGTAATTGCTCTTATTGGATCCAAAAGAATATAGATGGTCTATGTGTAATTGATGGACTCCTCTTTCCTCAATAATTGAACAACTGTTTAGCACATAGTCCAAGGATTTAGCCTTTTTCTTTTCACACTGTCCATGTAATTTTTTTTCAATATACTAGCAAGTTTAGGTTAGTGACACGTGCCCTATGTTTTTTTTTTTTTAAAATTGTTCTTACTACTTTCAAACAGAGAGTTCTATTACATGCAAGGTTTTTTGATTGACTGAAAATGTAAATGAAAAAGTAAGTTGGGGGAGGGGTCGGTCTATAAATTTTGATAATTATCTATATTTTTGTTTTTATCTAATTTTTCTGAGAATTTCTTGTATTTTCATCTGACTTTATCCATTTCATTTTTATGTTTTTGTTTTAAATGCGTTAGAACATTCAAATTGAATTGATGTTTTTGCTCTATTTTTGGCTGAATATAATTTAATTAAATATGAAAATTTTGAAAATAAGAACTTACATGAGAATCTTATTCTAATCTTATTGTCAATAATAAGTAGTAAGTTGGCATGTTAATGGGTAGAATTTGAACTGAATCCACTTGATTTAGACACAAATACTAAGAGTCTGTTTGGATTGTGAGTTGTTGGAGTTTTTATCGAAAAATGTAATGATGACGTGATGTATGTGAAGTAAAACTGTGATTGAAAATGTGTTTTAAGAAATTTTTTTTTTTTTTTTTTTTGTAAAAACTAGCAATCTAAACAAGGTCTAAGTTTATTAGCAGCCAATTTAGACTCAAATCCACATGATTTTGAAAAAGAAAATTCAAACTTGGATCTTCATGGGTTTGAGTACCCAATGAATATACATGGATATATCTTAACATGAAACTAAAATTAAATTAAAAAATAATAAAAACTTATGGGATTCAAAGATAATAGAAATAAAATTCAATTACCATTTTTAAAAAATAATAACGTCAAGATTAAAGAATGTTGCGTGCAAGAATTACGAATTGAAAGCATGAAATATGATCAAGCAATTCTATTTGCTCAAATATTTTTAATCTATAATTAACATTTACGTTATGTGTGTTTAAACCTCCTCGACTGAGACTCGTACACATATATAAGTTTATCTCTAGAGTCTGTGTTTAGATCTAAATTTGTGCATGAATCATATAAAATCAGCTTCTTTCTAGACAGTGGTTATCTCACAGAGTCTGGATATAATTGGGCTTGAAATTTTGGATCAAAATTTTTTTAAAAAAAAATTGATGAATCTGGATAATACCTGACCTATTAACATAACCAGCAGTAAATCTCATAGTTTACCTGCGTTAAGAATGACTAGGGCAAGTGTGTCGTATCCCATAAGAACTTAAAACTAGTTAAAAATGTGGAACACAAAATTCCAAAATAACTACAAGAATCATTCTATTCTACGGTCTAGAATTGTTTAGAAGGCACAATCTTGGTCAAATAGTGCATTCCTCCTGAGAACAGGTTCTTTTCTATTTCCTTTGTTTTTTTTTTTTGTGTGTGTTGGGGGGGGGGGGGGGACAATTCCTAGGAAGAGGGTTGGCTTCCAAGCCATTTTTGGAAATTCTCAGGTAAACTCAATCTACAGGGTAGTGATAAGCTATATAACTATATCCAGATTGATAACTTAATTCATTAGAATAGTTGTACAATAATTAATCCAGATTTTTTTTTTGGGGTTTTGTAGATTATTTCTCTTGTAAATACATTAAACAATTGTTTCATCAAAATACATGTTATACTGCTGTGTCTGTAATCCAGTACAGACACATGGCAGCATCTGAATTCTGACATACTTAGGATTCAAGACTTTCAGAGCATCAAAATGTTATAGTTGTTCCAACAAGTAATTTAGAAGAATTTTGAAAAAAAAAAAGGAAAAAAAAAAAGAAGAAAGATCCAGTTGTTAATTTTACTAATTTCTGTGTAGACATCAAGATAAATTTTGTATCCAAATTATACTGATGGCTTTTTCTTTACTTATTCTTGGCATATGCACTAATGAATCTATTTTACAACAAAAAATGAAAAAGATAAAAATCATGGGTTACATCTCAATTTCTAATACATGATATAGAACATTTATGATATTTACAAGAACAAAAATTCATGCCATTTCTCATGTTGCCGAATCACTCATGCATGCATATTAATGAGGAGGCGTTCTCTTAGGCTAGTGTCACACATGAGGGAGAGTTTCTACTATCTACACAAGATGTTGGATTCGCTTAAATTTAATTGTTATTGAGATATTTTGAGAAAAATAACTATAATCAAACGCTCACAAACGTTGATTTTGTTTTATTATTGAGAATGTTTGATGGCCATTACCTATTCAGTTTTCATATTTCTTTCTTTATTTTTTTGGTAAACAAAATTTTACGAGGATGGAAAGAAAGATTATCCCATTCCAAAACTAGGAAAAGTCGGTTTTTAATGATTTCTAGTAGTGATAAGCAATTGATTACAATTACTTGAAATTCAGCCTTGTTTGGATTACAAATTTTCGTGGAAGAATTCTCTCGATACATTTTTCAATCATTTTTTTATTTCGCATATATTGTCTCTTCACGGTGTAATTTTCTATAAAAACTCTAAAAACTTGCAATTCAAACGAGTTCTTTTCAAGTGAATGAGGCTTATCCTTTGAGCCAATCCCATTATCTTCTTACTTGTTTTACCCTACCAAAAAAAAAATTTTTTTTTTTTATCTAAGAATCTTTATAGCTCCAATTCATCCGACAACATGCGATCCCCACGTCACCGGTCTCATCCTTTCATCTCCATTATTCCTTTAAAAATTTATGGTGCATTTTTGTTGCACGTTCTCTAGCTTTGCAGGTTGAAAATTAACATCATTACCAAAGTAAACAGTTCTCATTGTTAACCATAAACACAGCATAAATAATGCTGTATGTCTGATTTTGTTATATAGGACACAGGTCCCAAAATTAGAGGACACGAAGACATGATTTTGTGTTTCGAGTCCTTCATTACTTAAATACTCACCTTATGTGAGCTGTTCAATGAGCTCCAAACTTTAATCAAACATATTGATTAAATTGAACAAAAGGACAATTTTGTCATCATATTAGCTTCTTCATCGAGGAAAGGCCATACGTTTGTGACACCAATAGGCCAGAGGATACAGCACAAAATTAAGGGGAAAATATTTGTTGAATCAGTATAAAAGTGCAAAAGTGTAGAGAACCAACTCAATCAAGCTTGGCTGAGTTAGCCACCGAGAAGGGACTTAAGTCCTTTCTTGGCGAGGGTCATTGATGCTCGATCTTATATTTTCATTTAGTCTTTTTCTGACAATTTTACTAGCGATTCGTGTCCATTTCTTCTCGTAGTATAGAATAGGAATAGAATTAAAACAGAAATTATCGTATAAAAAAAAGTATAAAAGAGTGGAGAAGTGAATTTTAGAAGTTCAAGAAGCACATCGTACTTGTCCTCTTGACCACTCAAAATATTATAAAAGGATAAAAAAGATAAATAAATAAAGAAAGGGAGGGGTTCTGACAATGTGGTCTTGTGGCATGTAGAAGCAGTTGGGATTTTATCCAAATATATTAAGCAAAGGGTTCAGCATATGGTAAAGGATTCCTTCATGTTGGACTTCAATCTTAAAATTATTTTGATGATTAGGTTAAAAGAAAGAAAATGTTATAAATAATGAATTAAACAAAGTTGTGCCTTCCCAAAAAAAAACATTTGGTGCAACACTTGTCAAAATAAAAAAGCTTAAGTTTGAAGAAGTTAAACCTTTCAATGATAAAGAATATTATGATTTTCAAAATAAAAATGCATTATGATGCTCCTTTCAATGTTGAGTACTACAAGTCGGTAAATTCGCAAGTGTCCAAATATTTAAATTCAACTCTATCAAAAGCCAATAAGAGTAGAATAATAAGTGTTTGAGACTAAAAATTTACATTCCCTAAGTTGTACTTCCTTCGTCCCATTTTGATAGTCTTGTTTTCCTTTTTCATTTGTCCCAAATTATAGTCCACTTTTCAATTGAAGAATGTAGTTATCTTTTAATTTCTCTAAAATATCCTTATTCAATGTAGGTTGTTATTAGTATAAATTACCTTATTTAATATAAATTGTTAACCTATCCCATATAATAATGTAAAATGAGGATTGATTCTTTCTTGACCGTCAATTCAAGTTCCCATAAACCATCAATTTAAGTTTTCATGAATAATTAATATAGAGTTGTACTTTATTTAATGTAAGGGTATTTTAGAAAAATAGCAACCTAAATTTATTTTTTTCAACAAAATTAACTACTTTTTCTTAAACTGTGTGAAAGAAAAACTAGTACTATCAAAAATGAGACAGTGGAAGTAATTTATTTATATGACAATGTAGATTGACTTTTACCAATGCTGAATTCAATACTACATTAGGACTTTTATAAGTTAATAAAGCATGGCTGCATCATTATCATTTGGCAAACACATATAAAGAGGAAGGTAAACGAGTTGATTTTTTTACTTTTGAGTAACTTGAAGTTGTAAATCCCTAGAACGGAAAAGATGGACAACTTGTAACGTTTAATTCCTGCCTTCATTCATTGGAAATTACTAATGTCAAGCACTTTTTGTTTTTGGAACCCTTTTAAAAAGGCACAAAAGGTTAACCATTTCTCTTTTTCTTATGTTTGAGAATTAATAAGCTTTTAGTGAGTAGATATTGCAATTGCGTATACGGCTAAAAGTTGTGCATGTGATGTTACTATTAAGCGTATTTGGCATCAGCATCTGACCTCGGACCGACCAGCCTATGTTGAGACAAAAGAGTGCATTCGTGTTGCTAATCCAAAACTGATAATATAAATGATAAGATGTATTAAGAATTAATCTTATATACACTAATAGTGTATATATTATCATAGTTAAATGCTTGATAACAATATAAAATATCAATTTTAATTTAAAAGTCAAAATAATTGTTAAAAGTTAAAATGCTTGATAACAATATAAAATTTTAATTTTAATTTAAAAGTCAAATTAATTGTTAAATATATAAGGGCAAATTACATTTTATCCCCCTATAGTTTAGCCTTTTTTTACATAACTCCCTCATGGTTTCAAAAGTTATACATAATCCCCTCATAATTTTGATTAAAGTGTCAAAGTGACGGAAATAGTCATTCGTAACGAAACTTAAAAAAAATTGAAATTACCCTTATAAATACATGACACATTAACCCCTTATGATTTTTATATTTTACCATATAACCCCCTTGTGATTTAATATTTTACCATATAACCTCTTTATGGTTTTCAAAATATACACATAACCCCCTTTAGTTAATAAATAATTTTCAACTTTACACAAGGGCATTTTTGATATTTTAGGTGACACTACTGTTACTAATGATCATTTCCGTCACTTTGACAGTTTAATCTAAACCATGAAGGGGTTATGTATAGCTTTTGAAATCATAAACTGCATTGTCAGTGTATATAAGATTAATTTATGTATTAATTAGAGTGTATTTTTAATCAAACTACTTTTCATTACTCATATGCATGCCACATATACTAAAAAAATGAAGTTCAAATTCAAATTAGAATCAAACGGTATGCATTTAATTAGGATACTAATATATACACTGTCAGTGTACACAGAATTAATCTTTATATTAAATCAGAATTTACTCAATTATCTTTAAGAATATGATTTAAATATCCATAATAGAAGAGACAAAAACATTGTAGCAAAAATGTAGCATCTGTCATCTAAATAATGCCACTGAAACAAATGGTTTTAACAACTTTTCACCATGAATCCACCATGTATTATACCATTTTCATTTGTAAATAGGCAAAAATAATTTGATTTCCATTTCTTCTTAATGACAATCTACTTTTGTCCTTTAAATCTTTGCAGGTGGACAAAGTTAACTTCTCAACTTAAAATCAAAGCTGAAAAAGAAGAATAATTATTGCAAGAGACCAAAGGAATAGTTCAAATCATCCCACTCATCACTAGGTAATTCTGATTTCTTCAATAAACTATTTGCAGATCGAGTAAGGAGTTCATAAAAATTGGTTCAATGGGCTCAGGATCCTATATATGACTTCAAAATGTTTTAGAGATATATAATAGAAATATTAGTATTGTCCATTTGTACAAATTAAAGATAAATTTGATTGTCACTAACAAAAATTGAAGCATGCCATTACAGTAGTAAAATCACATGTAAACATGCATCCAAAAAAATTTTTTTTTTTGTCTAGCCTAATCATAAATCACAAAGATTTATCTAATGTACAATTTGAACTATTAATGTTATCATAACCACTATCATTCCAATTAAAAAAAAATGTTCAAGAACCAAACATTACTCAAAAACTATTTGCATCATAAACACATTTTATAATCATATTTTATTTCGCATACATCACATCACAAAAAATGTTACAATATTTTTTTTTCAAAAAAAGTCATCCCAAATAATCTTCTATGAACATAATCCAACAAATTCCAATGTATCGCTACAAGGTTAAATTAGTCAGAAAAAAATTGTAGTGCTCCAACAAAATTATTAAAGCAAAAAAAAAAAAAAAGAAGCTTGTGAGCTGCCCATAGTAACAAACAGCAAGAAAGAGGTGGTGAAATTGCAGAGAATACGTACAGAAATACACACAATAGGTGGGAATAGGTGGGCTGTATTCCCGCCCAACATCACCACTCCACTCCATTACTCGCCCCTCACCACGCCCAATCGTCCTGTCCTTACCTTTCTCCTTACACATTCTCTCTCTTTCCTCCATTTGTTGTTTTCTTTTTTTTTTGATAATTTTTTTTATTGTACTATACTATAAATTTTTTTCTTTTTCCTTCTCACTATATATACCGGAGGACTCGAGTCCAGCCATTTGTGCCATAGGGTTGTAACACTTGTAAGCTGCCTACTAGTACTGCTACAACCACATAGCTAGGAGAAGCCCTTTTCCCCATATAACATAGTAACAACAACTATTACACTACTAGACTAGAAGAAGATTTGTATGAAAAGATTTTCTTGACTGAGAATCTGAAGGAAAATTAGCAGGAAATTTTTTCTTTGTTTTGCTTTTGGTTCGGTCCGGTTGTTGGGGAAATTGGGATGATGGGAGGAGGAGGATATAGTAGTAGGAGCAGTGATGGTGGGGAGGTGGTGATGAAACCTGCATGGCTAGAAGGGCTCACGGCTGAGACATTCTTTGCTGGTTGTGGGGTCCATGAGAATCGAAGGAAGAATGAGAAGAACATCTTCTGCTTAGATTGTTGTCAAAGCTTTTGCCCTCACTGTCTTCCTTCTCATCATTCTCATCACTTCCTTCAGGTAATTATAATTAATGAATTAATCACTCTTTGAAAATCTTTTTTTCTGTGTGTGTGTGTGTGTGTTGAGGCCTATCATCTCATCAGTGTATATGTAAAAGTTTTGGTTTTGGTCAATTTAGGCAAATTTTGTTGCTTAATATGAATGCGTTCAAGCTTAGAACTCAACCAAACAAATGTCTTTCTGAGGTAGCTAATTTTCCATGTCATTGTTTTTTGCACTCTGGAAAATTCCTGGGACTGTTTTGATTCTTCTTTGAGTTCTTTCTTGAAACTTGAAAGAAGAAATGGTTTAATTCCAAGGTTCTTCTTCTCTGAACTTCCATGCTTAGCTCAACTTCTTGTTACTCTGTTGTTCTGTATTAAGGGATATGAAATCCAACCCAAATAATCCTTTTTTGTAGAGCTAATTCCCTATACCTTTGAGGTTTTGAGATGGGTTCTCTGAATTACGTTCAAATTCTTCAAAATCTTTGAGAATTTCCAAAGTTTGTAGTAAGCCCTCCATTTTTTCTTCTTCTTTTCTGCCTTACAGGGTTGGGATTCTGCCCTGTGGCAATTCAATTTTCCCTCATGATTGTCTGTGGAGTCTTGGATTTTAGTATTTCTTGAAATTTCTAGCTTCCAAAAAATTGTTTTCTCTACTAGCTAGATTCTTAAGCTGGATGAAAATCTGCTGGAGGGTGCAACTTTTGCATAAAATTCAGCTGATAAGTTCTTGATAAAAATTCAAGCAATTTCTTCGGCTTCATCAAAAATTTTACCAACAAACTCAGATGAAGGCTTTTAATGGATAGAACATGTTTCAGCTGGATAGTACAATTTTGCATAGCTAACATTTCTAAAAGAGTGAGTGTTTAAACTCATGCTTTGAATCTTCTGATGTGGTTTGTTGCCCTTTTTTAGAAGATATCCTTTTTTCATCAATTTTCCCTGCAAAGGTTCCTTAGCTGTTGCTTTCAAGGACAGTTTGACCCAATCGCCAATAATCAATGTTAGTCTATTTTGTCTTCTTTTATCAAGTACCCTTTCCACGGTTCTCTCAAATATCGGGTTCATTAAATCCTACTACTATATTAATTCTTCTTGGATGGAAAGTTGGTCGCCTCACTATTCTTTCTTTTGTTTTTGGTTAGCTTCCTACTGCTACTACCATTCTTCTCTTTTTGTTTTCTTGGTTAGGTTGTTGCCTCTTCACTAGTCACCTGATGAATTTTCAAGTGCCATAATTTTCACGTGTCACCTTCAAAACTTACTATAATTTACCCAAATTAAACAAAGTTTAAACTAGTAAAACTTACTATAAGATCTTTGTCTTTGAATTGTATAGAGAGGTGAGGTTTTTTAGGTGAAATTTCATATATGGTCTTACTTTTTTGTAAAAGACATTTTGGAGATTGAATGGGTTGCTTGGTAGAAAACGATAAAAACAGGACAAATGGGAGTACTCATTACCTCATGTGGCAGGTGAGACGATATGTCTACCAAAATGTTGTTAGATTGGACGACCTCGAGAAGTTCATACACTGTTCTTACATCCAGGTAAATAAAGGGTTCTTAGCATTTTCCTTATTTATTGGTGAACCATATTGTTTATTTACTGCTCAATAAAAGCAACAAGAAAGAACTGAACCTGAGAGAGCTAGCTGAATCTCAAAGATGGTTTTGGTAGATTATAGCATTGATTAAAGATGGTTGCAGAAATGTTAAAAGAGCAGCTAATAATGTAATGTAATGTTACTTGTTTCTGTGGCAGCCATACACTATAAACAGTGCCAAAGTTATATTCTTGAATAAGAGAGCAGCACAATCTAAGTCTGGCAAGACTTCTGGCAATGCTTGTTTCACCTGTGACAGAATTCTTCAGGAGCCATTTAACTTCTGTTCTCTTTCATGCAAGGTCCACCTTCGATTTCATCCCTTGTTATTATCTTGTATATAAGAGAGCTACTAGTATTTTCTTACTCACTTACACACACAATAAAACACACACACACACACTCCTGTGACACACAGAAAGGCCACACACAACACAAGACAACTGGCAATTTCTGTTTTTTGTCAGGTTGCATGGTAGTATTCTTTTTGGACTTTGAAAATTCCAGCTGGGCATGGCCTAATTGTGTACTTTTAATATTTATATATATTTATGTACACAATTTAAATAAATCAAGCATTGATTTTTACCTCTGATCTTGTTCCTTTTTCCTGAATCATAATTCTTTTTCTCTCTCTTTTCCTGAATTATAATCCTCTGTCTCCTGGTGTAGAATAGTTGTAGCACAAACCAGGCCACCACCATCATCCATTTTTATTGATAGAAGAACTGAGGGTTAAAAAACTACTAACTTGCTGCAGGTTGATTACATGGTATATCATGGGGAGGATTTGTCAAGTATCCTATACAGGTCTGAGGAGTCTGATTTTGCTGTGTCTCAATTTGAGAGATTACACGTGGATGGCCCTGAACTTCTTGATGATGATGGTCAAATTACCCCAAACTCCATCTGGGAGTTGGAGGACCCTTTAGAATATAGAGGCTCAACATGCCCTTATACATCATCCATGGACAATTCAGGGATTTCAATGGAACCAGAAGTGGTGAAAAAGAAGAAAAAGGGCAGTGGATTTCTCCCTGGCATTGAGCTCTCCTTGAGTAACAGGAGAAAGGGTGCTCCTCATAGGTCTCCACTGTCTTGAAAATGATCTCTCAAAATAATTTACTTGTAGCAGCAGCAGCAGCATTATTGTATCACCTATTGTAGTACCAAGCACTACTAGATTTGTGTCATTTATATTTGTATGAGTTGTAGTTTGAATCTTTTTATCTTTTCATTTAACTCCCAGTACTTTGGTGGATTGGAATTGACTGAATTTGGCGATTCCATTGTTAACCATAGGTGATGGTCAAGAGCCTGTATTCGGAAAATAAGCTGTTGACCATTGCCAGTTTTGTTTGTACCTGCTGTAATGGAAATTGCCTTGGCATATGATTTTCTGTAACGTGTACATCTAACATTGTGGGACACTTATCCATCCACTATCGTTTTGCCTAGCTTAGCCTGAGGCATGCATGTCTTTCTCTGGTCTGTCTAACTAATTAAAGATGCTGGACAAGGAATTCTGCAAGTTTCTCTTGGGAAAAAAAAAAAGAAAAAATCATAAATGGTCAAGCTGCAGCAATTAATGGTGTGTGGACATTATCTTCCCAAAAAATAGGAGAGATGCTATGCAATTTGAACTCTGAATACTCAATCTTGACTCGACCCCGCAAATCTCTATGTTTTGAGCAGGTTCCTATACCGGTCTCGATAAAAATCTAAGCTGCAGAGTAAATGGTAAAAATTGTCCTTAAACTATTTAAAATGGTACAATTTGGTCATCGAACTTATTTTTTTAACTAAAAAGGCCACTCGACTTCTGAAAATGGACATTTTGGATCATATCGTCCAATTTAGCTAGTAAACTAACGGGAAAAAAGCACATTTGATCTGTTATTATAGGTTTTTAAGCACAAAAACATTCTAAAATGTTGATTGGTTGGGAATGACTCAAAAGGTCCGTTTGAAGGAGTTGAGTGACCTTTTTGGTAAAAGGGAAAAAAAAAAAAGTTCAATAACAAGACTGTGCTATTTTAAATAGTTTGGTGACTATGCTCGCCATTTACTTTAAGTTGTATTGCAGATGTATAATTTAGCTTCATCAATCAACGCATACTTGAATAGGCCAGGTCTTGTAAATTTGACGAGAAAATACTTGTATTTTTGTGTAAAAAGTACACCATTGTTTTGAAAGGCATTTTTTTTTTCATAAAATTTTTACGTTTTTCATGAACACATTTTTTACTTTATATATATTAAATCGCTATAGTATATTTTTTTTACGATACATAAAATTTTTCTTCTTTAATCGGACCTTAAAATTGCTTGATATAAACAAATTTCGTGACCCTATAAGCATAAAAATTCCTTCTTTTTCCATCCACTTTTCCAATATCAAAACTTCCTGGCCAGTGCTTCACTTTTTCTTTCTCTTTTTAGCACGCATAATTGGACTTTCTTGAAATGAAAGCTCACGAGAAAGTTGAATCTAGGTTGGCCCAGCTTTTGATCTCTATGACACATGAATTTCAAGAGAAACTAAAATATCTACCACCATTTTTATTTTTTTGCTAATTCATTTGCACCCCTTGAACATTTATTTGTGGTCAACATGACATATGGCGCAGGTTAGCAGAGGAGGTTAAGTCATACGGCCGTCTGGTGTACTACTGTACTCTGGTCGCCCGTACGACAATTTAATTGTCAACGGACAAAATCTTCAGATGAATTAAAATTATATATATATAGATTCTTGTCCTCCTTTTATAAAATTGGTAACATTTAAGAGATATTTTCTCATTTGTCCAACAATTTTCTGAAATTTCAAAATGGCAAACAATAGTGCCACATCCCAATTTTTATCTTCATAGCAATTTTTGTTAAAATAAAAAAAAATCATTGCTTTCTAGCATAAAATACATTAGGACTAGATGTGTCAAAATGGATGATTCGGATAAGTTTGGGTACATCATTATTGAGTAATGGATATAATTGAGTTAATTCTTTATATCCATTTAATAAATGAGTCAAAATAAGTCATTTATTTATACTCATTTAATAAATGGATACTCATTTGTTAAATGGATATGTGTATATCCTAATTATCCATTTATGACTCACTTAATTTCTTTTAATTTTTTAATAATGACATTTTATTGTTATTAGATTGGTATAATTATTTTTAAATAGGCATAAATGGGTGAGTCGAGTCAACCCACCACTCATCAACTAAATGGGTCCAATTAGACCCATTCAAAGTTCATTACATACCGTAAAAATTGAATTTAAATGTATAATTATTTTAAATAAGTATAACTAGGTAATTCAAGTCAACCCATTATCCACCAACTAAATGAATTTAATTAGGTACTCATTTAGGTTCATTCAAAATTTATTACACACACAAGTCCACTTATTAGTGGACGGGTTTGGGCAGGTCAATAAATTAGGTTGTGATTGACACCTTTAATTAGGACTTGAGAAGGGCAAATTTGATGTTTTATACAAAAAATTGTTGTGAAAATAAGATCTGAATCGCAGCGTTAAAGCTAACTTTTCAAAATTCAGGAGGAGGGTAGGTCAACTCGTGGCTCGTCATACTTCAAAATGTTAACAACAAAACTAAGTGGTTTAGCTTAAAACTTTCACGAAATAAGTATTTGTAATTTTAATTTATGCAAAAAAAGTCGTATTATCAACATTAAAAACTTGTCCAGCTGGAAACACTTGATAAAAATCTATCCATTTAAGGCTTCCTAATATAATTTAGACTTTACACTAAACAAAATCGAGTTTACAAAATTGCTTAATAGTTGCAAAATTTGAGTTTCCATCAAGCTATTATAATCTATGGTATGCATATTCAAATTTGGTCTAGCAAATTAAGAAAACAAAATTGCTGATAATGGAAGGGTTAAAATGCATTTTATCCCAATTCCGTTGCGCTTTTGTCTACTGAGAAAAATAATGCTTGAGAATATATATAGTACTTGTGGTAGATGATTTTATATTGTTGTTTTCTGATCAGGCACTACATATTTCAGATTGTCTGACTAATGAAATCTCACAGTGGAGACAAAACTTTCATCACACTGCTTCTCATTTAATCAGAATTTTGTTTACTTGTGTCCTTAAATCAATCACGTGATTCAAGGAAAACGTCCACGTGCTAACAATTTCAATTCTAGAATTAATTTAATTATGGGGAAGGGAAAAAAAAATAATGTCACCAAAGCCTTTGAGCTAGTTCGCATAAGAACACACAGATTAATTAGGGTTGGAAAACAAATTGCGGTCTATGTTAATAGCAGAGAAATTTAATTTACATGTGTCACGTTATTTCATTTTGAGATAAAAAGGTGATTGAAAAATATGTTCACGAAAAAAATTAAAACTTTTCAGAAAAAAATAGCGATCCAAATAAGGCCGCTAATTATGTTGATGTCCCTCGAGTTTATACATTTCAATAACTATATGATTTTTTGTTCTCATTCATTTTTCTTTAAGTTTAAACAAAGTTTGGGTGTAATTTCCACTAATAACAATAGCTACAAGCAAATACCAAATTGAATCATGGCACTTGGTAAAAATAAGCATTGGCGATGAATTATTGCAGGACCACACTACAATCGTACTAAATTATCCGTTAAAATTAACTAATTTAACTACCATATATGCAGGTTTCTGCATAGTACCCTCCAATATGACCTGTTTAGATATTCTCACGTAAAATTGTTTTAGGCTAGCGATATTTTGAGGGCAATAATGTTTCTACCAAAGCAAATTTCCTCACATGTCAAGATTACCTTCAATCAGTCAACTTCATATATTTTTCTTAATTTTTTTAGATCCACTAAGCACTAATTACTCCTCTTCTTCTCCCTCCAATTAAAGTTTTTTCCTACTCACTTGCTCGCATTCTTCTCTCTCTCTCTCTCATTAATTCAACAATTATTTTCATGATTTATTAAACTGGTTTTTAGCTTAATAATTTCTCATACATTAATTCTACATGCTCTTATATTTTTTATTTTTAAAATTTTACTCCAAAGGTTCTTTTTTCAAACACAATGAAATCTAAGTAAAAATAAATAATAGTTTTAATCCCAAACAATAGAATTGCTTTCCCTTCAATATTCATGGAATATATAACATAATGTAATTTAAACTTATTTCCATCTAATTATTAGAGAATATGAAAACTTGATAGAAATCAAGTCTTACATGATAAATACGAATATTTCATAAAAGATAAAAATCAAGATTTACATGACAAGTATAAAAGAGAAAAAGATGGTAAAATTTTAACAGTATTTAGTTGTTTAGAGGCATGATAAATAAACAAGTGGAATTCAAAGGAAAAATGCATTTTGCATTTCAAAAAAATTTATGCCAAAGTATTGAGTTACAATGACATCATAATCATAATTATTATTATTTTAAGTGAAATTTTTTGGGGTTAAATGAAGTTCTATTTACAAAAAAAAAAATGAATAAATAAAAGTTTTAGAATTGAATAAAAAACCAAAAGCGAATATAACCAAAAAGATACAAGAAAAAATTAAGGTGAAAACTGCATTATTTAATTATAAAATAATAGATCTATTAGAGTGAGAGTAAGAAAGAGAGAAATGAGAATAATAAGAAGAAGAATGAGAGACCTAACAAAAAAATACTGAATTAGAGAAAGAAAAAAAGGAGTAATTAATGCACAATGGATTCTAGGAAAATTGATGAACATATATAAAGTTGATTGGTTGAAAATAATCTTGACATTTGAGTAAAATGTGCTCTTATATAAAGATAATTGTTTTGGCAATATCCTTGCCCCTAAAATTAGCCATCGAAGGGTTATTGCTGACTAGATCTTGGATTGACTCTTTGCTTTCTCGCAGTTTTAGATTGTATATTTGCAGATTTTTACCAAAAACAAAGCCCAATACTTGAACTTGAAGTGCAAAAATACCAAATATTCGAATATACCATACTTTGCCTACTCTTTTGTATACATTATGACATAGTATCAATTTAAGGTATGATCAATTGCTGGTCATTTTTATAACTTTTTTTGTCTGTTCGTCACTTGGATTGCTATCTTTTAGAGTTTATGTGAAAAATATACTGTAATGATTTTATGTATTTAATGTAAAGGGTAATTGAAAAATATGTTCATGAAAAATGTAAAAAAAATTTTGAAAAAAAATTACTTTCCAAACAGGTCGGCTATGAATATTTTGTTACAGATGTGATATTATACATTTTTTTTCTTTTAGACCACCTATTAAGGGTGCTCAATTTTCTCTATTTCTTTTTTGGTAGAAGTATGCTTCACAATGCGTTAACATTTAATACATATATAATTAGAAGACGCATATCATCTAAATACATGATATAACACAGAGTATAATTACGAACAAAAGTGAAATGAGGATCCAAAGCCTGGACTATGATTTTACAAGTTTCTTTTGTGTTTGTTTATCAAATTAAAGAATACAAAAAAGTATTAGTACATTATCTTGTGAGATAGAAGAAGTGACCATCATTTTTTTTTTGGAAGAGAAATGAATTTTACTATACTGTCAAATTCGTCCGAAAACCAATCAGTGCCCCCCACGTAAGCAATTTAGAATTGAGGGATATCAATTTTGTTCTCTTAGGCACTTGCTCATTAACTTTTAATACCCGTTCTTCGGCTTTCAGATCTACTAATTAGAAATCGAAATTTTTGGCATTTATATTTAGAGTGAAGAAAAATTATTTGGAACTAGAAATCAAAATTTTTTTTTTTTGGCATTTATATTTATTTGGAGTGAAAAATCATGTCCAAATCATTGTTTGTCATAGAGCCCTAGGGTCTAGGGACTACTAGGCTGGCATGAGGGTGTTGCGACGGATAGGGTTTTGGCAAACTTTGTGAAAATTGGAAAAAGCATCCATAAAAAGAGTCCTTAACAGTTGGGTGGGGTAATGGCACGTGATGTCGGACCACATTCCACACATTTCTGGTCCGCCTCTGCTTAATTCACATGGCCGCGTCACATTCTATTCGGCTTAGCAGTAAATGCTAACAATAGTCCTAAATTGTGAGAATCTAGGCAAAACTTGTGGCACAAGTGGGGAGCTGCCACTTGGCAACACTTGTTCCTCCATTGGATCACCTCCTTGGGTAAAATAATACTACTAGATATTTTTTTTTTCCAATAGAGTTGAATTACACCGAATTTACTATGTAAATTTATAGAATCACAATTATTGCACGTCCCGCATTTGAACAATTTTTTTTCAAATTAATTTATGCTTTTTTAAAGAACTAACATCTGAAACTTCCCTTTAACAAGTGTCGATTAAGCGTCAGTATAATAATTAGAAACTGTCAATTTTCTTTTCTTTCATAAGTTTGTGGAAATGATTTTTTATTTTTTTGAGTAAATAGGCATTCATTACGCATTAGCATTGGCAGGTTGCACAGTTGGTTGTTTTAGGAAAGAGAGAAGATCATTTGCAAAACTTTTTTAAAATAATACTGTAACACTTTTATAATTTGACGTGTGTAAAACAAAAAAAGTTATTGAGAAATGTGTTTATTCTACGGTAACAGTTTCCTAGTAACTTGGAAGAGTAAAAGTAGCAGTTCTCAAATTCTTTGATGAGGGTCAGCCTTTGGTGGCTTCCTCGAGTGAGAACATTAATTACTATCATCCTTAGTTCGATTTACATTATTGATGAGACAGCATATTTTGAATTTGGACAATTCTCTAAGGAATCTAATGACCTCACGAGGACAATCTAATGACCTCCACTTTATTGATCACGACATTTCCTAAGGTTGTAGTATTACAATTTATAGACATATGATATTTGTTGCCCCCGACAAAATGTTCAATTGCTAGACAGAAATTCAACCTTTTGAGTCCAAATTTGCCATCTTGCACACGCACCACAATGGCAAAGTGTAGATCAATTTGGAAATGTGCTTATTTAACTACTTTCTTTCCCCAACCCCGTGCCAAAGAACAGAAGAAACCATTTAAACCAGCATCAATCTTCTATAATTGATTAATAGTTTGGCTAACGGATGTTTAATGAGCACACGTTACGAGGAACTCGTGTATTATTATTTTTTTTTTGAAAGAATGTACTTAATTTAAGGAAGTATCTAAATTCTATGGATGCAATAACTGTGGTAGGTTGTGGGTATTTAGTTGTGGTAATGAGCGCTAATAGGCACTGATTAGAAGTAGTATGAAGCTCTAAAGATAATCCCATTCTATTTTCTTAGATAGAGTGTTTAGTTGCAAGAAAGGATGTGGGAAAGTGAAAAAAAAAAGGTAGTTATGTTTTGTTTTGTGCATATGTAGTTAGCTAAAAAATGTTAGAAAACTTTCTTGCATTTTCTTTCACTTTCCTGCATTATGAGTCCTGCAAAAATTGCATGATTTTCAAGAAAAATGGTTAGCTAAACACATTAATTAAAGAAACTACCACTAACTTTCAATAACTTGCTACTTTATCTCTTGATAAATAAATGCACACAGGAAAGTAACTTTCACTTTCTTTTACCTCTCCAATTCACTTTTCCACATTATTTTCCTTTCATTTAAATAGAGAGCTAAAATTTTCCACATATAAAAATAGATCAAATGATCCAATTCACTTTTCCACATTATTATGCATTATGCATTTAGACTCATTAATACAAGGTCCTTTTTTTTTTTTAATATTCAATGTGCGAAAGTTTAATCATTTACTTATTGCAAGTCTATATTGTACTAAAATAGTGAATGTACAAAGGGCGTATCATGCTGGGATTATATTGGTCCACAAAGCTGTATTAAGTAGCAATACCCAAGGTTTGAAATCAAGATAGATAAAACGAACCCCCAACAAATCTTTAATTGTGATGGTTCATAACTGGCATAAAAAATGGATTCAGACGTCAAAAATGTCCTTTTAATGTTTGCCAAACTGGATGTAATATTGAAAATGACAAATGCTCAAGTTTCCTAGAAAATATTCAAAATCGAAGAAGAAAAGAATGTGGAATCACATCCAAGGGCTTAAATCATGGACTCCCTTAACATCCCATGATATTTTGCACAGACATGTTATGGGCTGCATGAGCATTCCGAGGATTTAGTTCATGCAAACTGATTAAGGTTTCTTGGTGCTTTCTTTCAACACTTTCTTGTTTTATACTATCTTCCTTTTCCACTTTTTCAGGTTCCATTTTCAATTTGTTCTTTTAATTTTAGCCCTGATCCATTGGAAAAAGGCGTTTGGAAGTTGGGTTAGGTTTCACCACTTTCAAGGTGGAATAAGTTCGAGGTCGTCTGGCGAATGTATTCTCAGCTCAATTAAGCCATTAAGGTCAGGGAATTAAAGTTAATTAATTGTTCTTCATCATTTCATATACTAATGACAACCTATATGCGAGTACCATCTGGACCTTTTACATTCCAAAATAATTAACACTAAATAAGGTCTTCAACTCAGTCAAACTTACTTGCATTTGCTAAAGATACTTGTGATAAGCACAATTAACTACAACAATCCTTGATGTTTTGCTAGTTCAAGTAATAAAAAGTGCAAAATAAAATGTCAACTCTTGTGATCATGTCTCATTGAGGAGATTTTAAGCTGTCTGTAGTATGCTGAAAATGAACTAATTAACGCATATATTTACAATTGGAGCTCGAGTATGATAATCTATGCACAAATCCAGAAATCAATAAGCTAATTAATGAACTTATTAATAAAGCTAAGCTGATAAATCCAATAGTTAAATATAGATATCTTGAGTTGAAGGGTTCAGATTATTGGTTGTGATGGCCATTGGCCAATCAAGCTGCACGTTCATCTTCTGCTCCCTTTTAGGCTGCCCAGACATACCTCTCAAATCAGTGAAGCATCCATCATAGAACTATAGCTGGGGTCTCCAAGTTATGAAGACCATCAAATCTGTCAGAGACATCATGGTTCATTATACAGGGTAAGGAATGCAGCTGGATCTCTTCTTCAATTGGTCATTCTTTTATTCTCTTGAAACTAGTTTTGATCAGAACATGGCGACCTTTAATAACTGCTGGTTTTCCTACTCAACATTTTGGGAACTGGAATATATTCAGTAGAATGCAATAATGCAACATGGTAATGCAGTCTACTACAATCACATATGTACACAAGACTTGGTGGAGATATATCACATCGCAGAGTGTAGCTCACATTTTAGGTCCGAAGAATTATGAGAAGTGCTTATAACTCATAATCGATGACGCCACACATGCATGCGCTCAACTATAGAATGCAATATGGTAATGCACTCAGCAATAATGCAATATGGTAATGCACTCAACTATTTCTCATTTTGGTCTTTAAGCTATAAATTGACGCATTTTAGTTTCTATACATTAAAAATCATTCCAATTAAGTACATTCTTAATTATTAACAGAATGCTAGTCAAGCGAGTAGCATGGTTATATGTTCTAAGGGCATAGAAGGAAAATCAAATTAAATAATAACTAAAAAAAATCCAAAAATTAGAAAAAAAGTTAGGGACGAATTAGTGGCAATCAAGGTATGGTTTAGGAACTAAAGTGTTCAAATTTAGAGTTGAGGAACTATCTGCGAGAATCAAGATATAGTTAATTTAGGGACAAGTTTCCCAATTTAAAATTTTGGGAACAAAATGAAAATCAGAATATAGTTGAAGGGCGCAAATGAAATTTAGCTTGTATAATTGGCACAAGTAAACTTTTTAAATTAACCCCAAAAAATCTCCAACAATCAGCTCTTAAAATAGTTAAATCATAAAGGGTTCTCCAAAAGAATCATATATAGCAAAAGATGTCAAAGAAGGACATCATAGTTCATTAACATGAAAACTATGTTTGAAACCCTAAAAGAAATAGTTCTCTACATTTTTGTTTTGTAACAGTGGAACAAGTTTGTGAAATTTTACTCCACAAGTTGATGGTCATGAATCAAGGTAATTTTAGCATGTATGAAGTTTTCTATGTTCGGGCAACACAATTCGTATTTATGAGAGTATTAACCTTTGTTAAGCACTCATATGTAAGTGAAAACAATATAAGGATATGTTATCTTATTCGTGATGTAAGGAGATTAAAGATAAGATTGTATCAGCAATATTATCTTCTAGTTATTGGTCGCTATGCACATAATGATATGAAAAATGAGGTTGAATGACTAGATATGTTAAAAATACTGTAACACTTTTTACAAAAAAAATCCGGTATATAGATAAGCAAATATCTTTATATATACTGTTCATGCAATAACTGTATACTCTATTACTTAAATCAAAGTGTTGGCGACGTACAAACAAGTAGTGCATTTAAGGAATGAGATTGAATTGGTTGGTGAGTATCATAGTTGTGTTGTGGAAAGTTGTGTTAAAAGTTGTTTCATTATTTCTAAGTTGGTTTAGTTTCCACTAGAATAACATAAATGCCATGGATCATCTTATCTTTTTGATGAATATCTCCAAACATTCTATCTTCAATGAAGCAATTTCGATTGGAGAAAAAAAACAAAGAAGTTAATTACTTCAAATTTCATGGTCTAGTTGAATGAAGACATATTCTCAAAAGCAACTGCAATCTGTATAAACCAGACTAGTTGGTTTTTCCTAAGGAAATTGGTTAGAATAGGATGTCCTCTATGCTAGTCATTTCTTGCAAAGATTAGAGCTATTGTGCTCGTGTAATTTACATAGTGTTCTTTTGTTTTTCCATCAGATTTGGACTAGCCATTTTTGACTGCTTTTTATTGGTCTAAACTAGGAAATTAGAGGGCTAATTATACTTTTGGCCAAACTTCATATACTAAATGGGAAAATTAGTAAAAGTGGTCCATTCACAGAATATTGGGACAAGAAGTCAAATTGTCCCAATTACACTATTTAGAGGTAATTCTTTTTTTTCTTCTTTGGAATAGAGGCACCAGTTGTTATGTTGGCTACAGGGGAGCACTCATAAAATTGGCAAATTTCAAACAAAACCCTCTCACGGTTATGTTCAAGTTTCCAATGATTGATGTGTTTGCTACAGAGCCTTGAGGGAACTGAAAGGCACCTTTGCCATTGAGGCCTTGTGCAGAATCAAGTTAGTTGGGGACCAGACAGGACTTTTAGGGGACATGTCCTATGTCCTCCTATAAAGAGATGAGATCACCACCATGCATAGATATTTGAACATCAATGACTCATCTCATCCATCTCAGTCAATATTGCATGTACACTTGTCAACATTACATCTCTTCATCTAAATTATTTCTAGGAGTTTTTCTTTTCTCTTTTGGCGGCTTATAGTGATTGTACTATTTTCTTGACCATTGGTCATTTTAGGGAGCAGGGAAGTAATTGCGCTTTCCCTTGAATGGTCTTTGGTGCATGATGTTGTGGGAGGACGACAAGGACTAAGACAAGAACGCATTTGAAACATTTGATAGATCTTAAATGATTTATACCCTAGCCAAAGACTATTACGTCTCACTTGATATAGGATGCAGGCCCCAAGTATCCCATATGATCATTTTCTTATAGGATCATTTTTTCTTTGGATTGTGAAATTGCTTCTAGTATCAATTTGAGACGCTGTAAAGATAAGAGGATATGCATTGTTTGGATTGGTGGTTGGAATAATTTTAGAACCCTTTCCTGAGGTTTCTTAGGTAACAAAATAAGCCCAAAATATTGATGCATGCGAAATTACATTTGAATATCGTACAAAACTAGTCTATTAATTTTTTTTAAAAAATCTGTTGCACAAAAAGTTCATCCCAAGCTGCCAAATATGGATTTAGTGCTAAGCAACTTTACTTGTGTGATTAATAGTCTCCAATATCAAATTGATATGGGTGCAGTGCTTGATATTTGTATCATCATTTTTTCTCTTAATTTTCCCATGATTCTCATGCAACTATTGCCCTTTTTTTTTTTCAATGAAAAAGGAAGAGGAAGAGTTGGGATATGAATTAGGCCGTAGAAGAAGCTATTTCGTCAAACCACAATAATAAGGTAAAAAATTTGGAATTCATCCAATAAGAAGAAGAGATCATGAAGTTGCATTTGGTGAATGATGGTAAAAGTTGTATAAAGTAGGATGAAATTGAAAGACCAATGGTTGGGATGAAGTTTTTTATGAAAGGAGTTAAGCTTTTAAGTGAGTGGGAAGGAAAGACTGATGGTTGCGGTTGATGTTCTATTCTCATTTGATTTTTTACTTCTCTATGAATGGGTCTAAGTCTAACTGGTATGTGAGGGTTACTTACGTAAGTTTACATCAGAAGGGAGGTAAGTGTGATACACTCTTGTAACTATCAGAAACTCTAGGGGAAGATTTCTAAACTTATGAGTTTTGTAATCTCTAACGTACAATTTTTCCACATATTGGTTCTTGAATAGTGCACACATTTCACTATTAACACATCTTTTTGTTTCTTAACTGCAATTGAAATGTAATTAAGGATCAAGAAAGAAACAGTACATGCACTTCAATAATGGCATACATACAAAGATACATTTTGTAGTTAAAAAGGGAATTTGCCAAACATGATTGCATCTCAACTGTGATTTCTGTCACCATCTAAGGTCTATAAGGATGAGCCCGGACTTCTTATGTGGATAAGATTTTTCCTTTTTAAGATATTTTACAAGGTTCATTTGGTGCTACTCAAAGTAATACTACTGAAACGAAAACTTCTAACTCATATTACTGTTGGTAAGTGGTAACTCAATTAACTATTTGCTCATGAATTAAGATTTTCACAGACACCAAAGGCGGATTTCACCAAAGTCAGACAGTTAATTCCATTTGCCCAATTGCATGGACCAGATTCTTCCATTTAACGTGTATATTGTCCAATTTAATGCTTGAAAGATGTTCAGATGACGGTGAAATAACCTCTTTTAGTGATTGTCTAAGAGATGAATCGGACTACTTGCTTAAGTGCTAAAAGAAAACTGTTATATAACATCATCAATATATATAATCAGCTATATATAACAGTTAAAATGGACACAGCTGTCTCTTGAGTTGGTCAAAATGATAAAGTTGACATCATGTCTTCTTATCAATTCGAGTCCAAATCTTTTTTGAGACATTTGTATGTCGCATAGGATTTGTCTAGTGCTTCTTACCTTTTCGTGTGATTGACGAGCTATTATATGGGATGAGTTTTTTTTTCAGTGTGTACTCTCAAGCAGCAGTTGCGAATTTTTATTGTTTGTATTGTACCCACCAAATTTGTATTGTTTCTTTTGATCTGTCTGATTAGGAGCGGTTCTTGCCTTGGCACGTAAAGATGAGATGTAATGCATCATCAATTCTTATACTAATTGTAAATCTGTTTACCCACCAAATTTGTATGTTTCTTTTGATCTTGCTTGATGAGGAGAGGTTCTTGGCATGTAAAGCTGAGATGTAATGCATCATCATCCTTCTTTCCCTCTCCTCTGTACCCCATATATCAGAACAGGTGATGCTGTGAAGTGAAATGGACCCCAACTTCAGAAGTTCCAGACCCCTATCATTGTCCAATCTTTTGACCAGAGCTATGTGCTTCAATCCGAGTCTTTGACCCTATCTATAATCCCTAGGCCTGGCCCTAATGAGCATCTTTTTTTTCTCCTCTCATACTGATGGATGTCTTTTCATCCAAAAGGAAGGTTTTATGTGATGGCTATGCATTCTAGTATGGAGAAAAAGCTGAGACTGTAGAAGTTAATAAAGGGTACCATACCCTACATCATCAGCTCCACTAAGAAGACGAGCCCTTTATCATTTGCCCTCAAGAATTTTCATCCTCTCAACAAACAACGTGTAAATACGTTCCTGGTTTATCTCCTCCAGAACAAGAATGTTAAGCAGGGAATTTTGATGGATGGATATTCATGGGAGTGAGAATATTCAAAATTTCAACTTTTTTATATAGGAATGGATAAACAAAATGAATTTCAGGGTGCTTACCTTCCTGATTTATCTCCTCGAGAACAAACATGCTAACCAGGGAAATTTAATTGATTTTTATACATGGGACATTACTTTTTTTTTATAGGGATGGATCAACAAAATGTATTTGAGTATTTTTATTGTGTTTACTTAACTGGATGATGTATAGATGATTGCTTGTACCCTCTAGAATTATTTTATCAACATCTAATACACTGATCTTGGATTACTATTTGAAGTACCTCACAATGAGTAGAAAGTCAAGAAAGAGTAGTCTTCCCTCTCTTTTAGCTATGTAGCAAGTTGCTTATGCAAATGCTAAGTAAGATGCTATTAAAAGCTGATTTTTTAAATAGTACATAACTAGTGTGTACGTTGAAAAAATTTCTCTGTTTTGGATAGAACACTTAACGAAAGAATCTAATCATTTATTTATTTTACTATTATCACATCATAAAAAGTACTATAGTGTATATGAAAAAAATTAATTTCTAAAAAAAATGCAATCCAAAGGCAGCACATCTAAATAATTTGCGTAAGACTATAGTAGTTCTTCTAGAATTCTGGCTTTGGGAGACAGGAGATTTTCTGGAGTTTGGATTGCTATTTTTTAGAGTTTTGTAAAAAAAAATATACTATAATAATTTGACATATGTGAGGTTAAAAGGTGATTGAAAAATGAACTCTGGGAAAACGTAAAATTTTTTTTGGGAAAATGGCTTTCCAACTATAAATGCCTTGATAACCACAACTTGTGGCTAGAGAAGCAATAGGAGAAAAGTTTTAACTTTGGGAGAAAACATAGGAGAAAAGCTAACCTGGAAATATCTCTCTAATTTTAAGCTTGAGTATGTCATAAGATAAAACTTTAACCCCCTCAAGTTCAAATTATCATGAAGATAATCCTCTTAAACATACAACTAGTACCTCACATTATACAATGGATTGAATTTAGTACATATTTACTATTGCCAATTCCAGTAAATTGTCGGCAGACTGATTTCCATATGCATCAGCTCTAGCATCTTCCTTCTTAGAAACAACAAATTTGATGCCAAGTAACTAGGCCAGAGGATTAATTTCACCTTTGACTGTACTCCAAAGACCTTAACCATTAACATCAATTCATCAAATAATCTTTGCCCAGGTTTGTCATACATCTGCCTTCCTCTATTTCTAGAACAAATTTGTCATACATCTGGCTTCCAACTCTGTCTCCAAACTTCCCTAGAAACAGATTTTTACACCTCTACCTTTTAACACTAGCAGTTACTATATGGAAAATTACTATAGCAGTATGCATTTTGGGCATCATCTGGCAATACTCACACACAGTGCAAATACAGCCTGAATGCAATTCATATATATATATATATATATATACTTTCTATGAGTACAAGTGCAACTAAAACTGCCAAAGAGGCTCCGACATTGTAAATTGACTGAAATTTTTAGAAGTAATTACATCAACTTTGTGTGTATGCTTACACTTAGTTTATGTTCATAAAATTTTGAATCAAAGAGATCCAACATATATTACATCCAATCCAGATTGTATCATTCATGATAGAGGAGGTATGCACGTTGGCAATATAAACAGAGGTTCTACAGGTTATCACCTTTTGTTCTCTTCCGTTCATTCAAAACATTAGGAAACTTCGTCAAACTGATAAAGTTATCAACATGCCCTGTAACAAATTAGTCATTCTCAACTTGCTAAACTTTCCATCCACATAATTGCGTATCATCATGTGTAGCAGTCTTAGTGAACTGATGTATCCTTGGACAATCCCTCGGAATTTGAAGAAAGACTTAGAGGTAGCCACAAAAACAGAGGATAATTTAAAAGCTAAACCTGGCAGATCTCATTCACCATTCTGCAAAAAATATTCATCTAATAACAACGTTCAACTTGCTTTCAACCTGATCTCTAACTTTCCACTATAAAAACATAAACAAGGTCATTAGTATCGAGAAAACGATAAAGAGAGAAGGTGGTAAAATAATAGGATTCTTGAGAAGGAGGTCTACCTGCAAATCATTTATTTCTTCATCTGTGAGTGACCGCTCCATAGAGCGATATACAATCCTATAGCAGTGACTGGTCATTCCTTTCTTGTTGGTGAAGTTGTCTATTAGTTTCACCTGGCAGAGGACATGCATGATTATGATCACTCTGGGGCACAGACAGCTTCCTAAATGGCACATATAGCTAATTCCACTAGATACAGGTATCCTAAAAATTTTCATTTTAATTTCATTTCTTTATAGATTATAAAACAAAATTCTTTACTGAGTCAAAGAGAAAGTCATTAAGTTAACGTTCAGCTTCCAAAAAAAAAGCAGAAAACTGATTCTAAAGTGGAGCATTTAAATGTCGTTTTATACAAGGAGATACTATTGAGAGATGATAAAACATTCTTGATCTAGATGAAAGCAAATTACTACAGAAAAAATAACCGTGTAGGCAATATAAGCATTTCTGTTACTATTTTTATCACTATTTGCTGGTCATGAAATATCACATCCAATAAATCGATCAATTAGTGTCCAAAGGTGGACTCAAGTATGATTGCATATGCATGCAGTAATTCAATGGTTATACACACACACACACACACACACACACACATATATGTTATTCGTCAACCATACCTCCTCCACAAGATCGCCAGCTATTCCTCTTACAAGTTCACAGAGATTATTTTCAGTGAATGAATCACTAATCCAGAAACTAATGTCTTTGTAGCAAGGAGGATACTGCAAAAATAATGCACAACAATCACTGTCAGAAGAACTGAGAAGGCTGCATTCTGCTCTGACCGCAATAGATTCAAGAGGAATTATAAGATACCCATGTGAAAATGCTAAGTTTGAAGTGCAGACTTTCCGAGTCATACCTTCGAAAATGGCTTAAACTTCACCCCTAGCTGTCCTTTGGAAAACTATATCAACATAAAAAAAATTATAAACTTTTGGATACATTGTGCACAGAAAAAAGAAACAAGATGAATTCGAAAATTACTTGAGAAGTGAAACGCTCATCATCAGACCAGAAAAGTCGAATGTCTGGAATATCAAAGAGCACCATTGCTAATCGCTCCAATCCAAGACCAAAAGCCCAAGCAACACTGTTTTTTCTACCATTTTGCTTCAATATTTCCTGCTCCGTTACACCGCAGCCCAAAACCTCCAACCAATTTTCCTACAGAAAAATTCAATAGATATTTGACGAATAAAAGTTGAAGACCAGTAAAAGCAGCAGCAATTTTTAACTGGTGCAACAATCCAAAAAAAAAAGATATGAAACAATCCAGGAAGCACAATATGTCAAATAACACTGAGCCTAATTGCCACTCCTGCAAAATTAAAATTGTGAATTCGAGCTTCATGTCCATGAACACCTACCCATCACTGTTCCTACGATGGTTGAAAATGGGAAAAAAAAAAATCTCACTGGCCCATGAAGCCTCTAAAGACTAAAGGGGAAAAAAAAAAGAAGTCTCTAAAGACTAAGAGATAGAATTTGTTAAATTTGGTAAAACGAAGACATTTCTGAAAAGTAAGTTATATCCAATATCTGCGATCTAGAAGAAAAGGCACCTGAAAATAGATTTCCAGCTCAAAGGATGGATCTGTGAAGGGAAAATACGTGTCAACCCAGCGCATTTCAACAGCACCTGCAAAGTTAAAGTTCTAATTTGAAGCAGTTTGTATTTATATCCTATTAGAACCGGCAATAACTGAAAAAAAAAGACATTTACAATATAACATAATTCAATATTAATGTCCAAATCAAAATCTCACATGATCCAGCCCATTGCACATAGTCTACACCAAAACACTCTCTTAAACATCCAATGTTATTGCAGAGAACAAGCATAACTGAATCTCTTATCTTTTACTACTACTGAGTTATAGACACCAATCCGCAGTTTATGATGACCAATATACCGTGCAGTCCTTGTGTTGAACTATACTTGATTTTCCAATTTGCAACAAAATTTTGCTTCAATGAACAGATGTACAAGTTCATGGTGCCACAGCACATAATTTGGTTGCAGAAACAGGTAGTTTTTTTCACAAGTATCTTTTCAAAGTAAATAATAAGCATGAATAGTCTCCACCTATTTATTGCTCCTACAAGAAACAAATATGGTAAAAATGAAAAACTTGAAGTACCCTCTTCAATAGAAGCAATGAAATAAGAGTCTTTATTATTGCAATTTTCATTTTAATTTTTCTGTTTTCATTCTAAAGGAAGAATAGTTGAACGCTTTTCCTCCATTTGTTTGCCTGGACTTCATTTCATGGATTTTCCAAAGTAAAAAGTTTTTCACAAGGCATTGATATTTTAGATAGACCAAAATTGATTCTCATATTTGTGCAATGAAAGCAAAACTGAAGATATACCAAACAAGTGACGCGCCAGTCCCTCAAGGCATTTTTTGAGATCTCCAGCAGCATACGAGGTACCATCTGTCCCAGATCCCTCCCAATCATGAGGGCTAAAAACCCGGAGCCCTTCCATCTGCACTAGACCAGCAAAATTCATCAGAAGATATACCTTTGACTTAAAGGAGGAAATCAGGAGAGAACCATTTATAATGTCTACAATAAGAAGAGGGAAACCTGATGGAATACGGGGTAGTGAGTTGAATCGATCGAGTCTCTGCGATAGACATCTCCAGTAACAAGAAAAGTGGAGTGCCCCTTACTCAATAGCTCAGCTTGATGTGCACTTGTATGGCATCTCAACACAGTTTGAGAATCCACATAGTATGTATCATTATAACTTCTGCTGACATGGTCAGCAGGAACCAAGACATCATCAAAGTTCTGCAATAAAATTTGTGAAATCACTAGACTAGAAAAGCAGTTTTGAAGAGAGGAAAGGATACAAAATCAGAAAGTTCACACAATGATGCCTTAAATATTCATCACATATATGGAACTGGAAACAGATCAGATGAAAAGAAGATAAGCAACAAATGTTCATTTGAGCATAAACAGGCCATGATATCAATAACAACTAATGTATCAGAACCCTTGTGTCTCAGCAGGAAATACCTCATATTAGACTACTCTTTGGTAGAATAGCCACATGATTCTCATGTGCACGTGTTTGCATTTAAGAGATAAAGGCAGAGAAATAGACACCAATTGAGAGAAAAGGGGCAGGGTGGAGAGGAGGAAAATTTATCAAAATGGTGCTGATACTAGTCTCAGTTGAAGATTGTAAAGGGCTTCACTTTGATATTTGAATACATCATCCTAAAGCGCCCCCCACCAGCTCTTTTGCCCCCCTTTTTAATATCCTGAGACATTTATCTGAGAGCTTTCAGTATACTAAAGTGAACAGCAGAAGAGAAAATGCAATATTCTACAACAATAATGGTGGACATGTCATTCAGACTGTCTTTCCAACTAAACTAGCTTGATGAGGCATCAATTCGAATCCAGACTTCATGCATCTGGAAGTTCACTTCAGAAGAATCATATACTTTATCAAGTTAGTGGCAACTACACAGTCCTCTTGAAACAGCACAACAAGGATGGATAATCAACTCATTATCCTTTTAGAGAAATGGTAAAAATGAACTAGTCAAAATACAGAGATCCTTCTAAATCTTGAAAACGTATTACCTGTTTTATTTTGCCAGTCTCTAAGATATTCTTATGTGATCTCTAAAACAGCATCACAGTAAATATTGTGTCTGTTTCTTTAAATTCCATCGACTTCTAATGCCAATGATATTGCATCATATCATATCTGCGTGACCTCATTTCTAGTTTTTAGGCCCACAAATTTTTTATAACTAACATTCCTCAAAAGATTAATCAGCCAAGCAATATCATGACTTGTTTAGGAATTTAAAGACTATCAGGATATTAAGTTAATTATGATCCGTATAAATTTCCCCATGCTAACCTTTTAAGTGTCTATACCCAGTGCCAGATTTGTATTGTGAAAACACAAGGCAAAGATGGTACATAATCGACATAAGATTAGTCTGATTACGAGAATCCATTACATATTTTGTCGTTTCGAGTCCTCCAATATGCCATTTCATGCATTATCTGTATTCATCATGATTAGTAAAATCACCCATATACATTTATCTGCATGCGCCAGCAGCCTACTCATTTAATCTGTCAAATATACCCATGTTAAGCCTCTTACAGCCTATAAGTTCATAATCTTGTGCTAACTAGGCTGTTGCTTAAATGTTGCTGATTCCTCTTTTAGAGATAAATCACACTTTCAGACTTTTCTATACTCTGAATGTCACAAAGATGAAGTAGTGGAAGGTGATGGAGCCCACTTTAATAAATAGAAAATTTCAATGACATGGACTTCATATTTCTCATGTTTGGAGTATAGGATATAATTCTTATTGTTTCACAAGGTACGGGCAATCCTTTAACAGGTTCGTTGAAGTTACTTTATTCAGATGTGCCTTTAGCAAACAATGAATATGAAGCTTAATCATTAGTTTGTGTGTCGCCACAAATTATAATAATCAGATTATCCAAAATTTCTGCATCTCGAGTTGTTTGTTGCAGACTGCAGAACTCTGGGATACATATTCTACCCCTAATTAATGGTAAAATAAATAATTACTTCATATGCTTTGATCAAGTTTGCCAGATTTATTTGAACCATAGAAAGGATTTAAAAAAAACTCCCAACCACAAAGACTAAGATTAAAATTCAAAAGTACTTAACACATACATAAGAAACTCCTTGACACTAAAGTCCTTGATTTCACTCCTCTAAACACAATGTCCCGTTCAAGGGGCAGGTGCCATAGAGAAAGTTCTAGAGTAGGGAATGCAAACTTATAGACAGCTTAAGGGAAAATCCTTTGCTTTGTCTAGTCACTTTTCTCCCACTTTTGACAGCATCAAGATGAAAGAAAGAGCATTTACCTGCATAAAATTTGCCAGAGTTCATAATGCTTTTCATTTTACCATGATGTACTCTATAAGAAGAGTTCTATCTGATCTTTCTGTTACCTACAGTGCACCAAGCAAGGAAGGACCAGACTGAATTCTAAGCCACATTGCATGAAAGTTAAGAGATCGGTTCCATCTTATTCATGTGATGTGTATTGACTTTATGAAATGTGAGGATGGTATTTAAAGCCATTATCAGTGTTGGAAGACCTTAAAAGAATCTACCTTTACTGCAAATATAGGAGGCATGAGAGTGTATTGTCTCATACCTCCAGAAATGAAAACACTCTGATCATTATTTAGCTTACTAAAGCAAAAACCACACTGACTCTCTGTGCCAGGCCTCCTCCATCTGATGTCTAACTAAAAGCCCATCCCATACCTCATAAACAGCAAACTTATCTTGGTCGCTTAATACTCGATTCTTAGCATGGAAATTCATTACCCAATCACATGTTTTATTTCGAAGACTTTTCTTACACTAAATTCTGAACAAAAGCACCAGCATTTTTGTTAGTACCAAGTGTCAGGTTTTCTAGAGTTAATCTACCTAAGCCCATGCCTTGACTTAATTCTAGATGGAGCTCAAAATTTACAAGCCAAAGCTGATAGTCACAAGAATAAATTTAAACCTGAGTTCTATATGAATGTATATTAGTTTTTCTTCATAACTTCTGTCTAAAGGAACCTGCACTTTTGACAACTTCAATAGGCATCATAACAGGATAAAAGATCAATACAGGAGAAACTAATCATGCATGTAATGGAATCATAACAAAGGGGAAAAAAGTAGTAAAACAACTTCTCATAAAAAGAAAAAGATGCCAAGCAGCACATAAGCAACAGAAGGCAAACATGCTGCAGTTGTAACAGAAAAGAATATTATAACAAGGCAACTGCTCTTTCAAGAAAAGATTGTAGAGAGCGCAAACCTGTTTAACAGAAACTATTGGGAAGAGATCATCAAACTTGTCGAATTTGTTAGGGTAGTTGGTATCAAAATAGTCATAGATCACATTCTTAACGATGCCAATTGGATGCTGATCCCTCCTGTGGAGTTGCATTCCAAGCTTAGAGAATATGGTATCTGGAACATTATTTGTTGGGTCATCTCTCACGATTTCTGTAGAATCAATTATCGCTTTAGCACGCTAAACCAAGAACTGATTCAGAAAGCAAGAACAAGTAAGCAAGGCACGATGAACTAACTAAATCAGTAAAATTGAAGAAAGCAAGGCCATAGGAAGCAGCATTTGCAATTACAAGAATCATAGACAAACCTTAATGGATCAAGCACATAAAGAAAGGGGAAAGATGATCACTTTACTGAACAAGACTGAATATCAAACACCAAAATAGCACCAAAGTAGTATTGCCACTCTTCAAACCTTTCTAAAAACCCCAAAATTATTTTAATTTTATGACTTTTCACCAATTAAACCAAATGGTTTTTTACTGACCAAGAAAAAGACCACAAAAGAATGACACTTGCAAACCAATTATAAAAAATTGCATAATAATGCGCAGCAGAAAAAGTGAAATTGCAAAAGTATAGAATCAATATATCAAACAGATTACAGCCCATCAAAACAGAAGAAATTCCAAGCCATAACTTCGCAAAGCTGCACCGGCCCAGATGATTGAATTGTCAAACAGCGAGAAAACTGTACATTATATATCGAAAAGATGCAAACTTTAACAGGCCCAAATAATAAAAATTCAAGTTCTTGAAGCGAGAGATGACCTTCTTTGGCAACTTTGACGCCAGCAACTTCAAGAATTGAGGCCACTGGTGGCCTCCACTTCGAACGACCCAATTTGTGTGCAGAAAGAGCGGGAGAGGAAGTAGAAAAAGAAGAAGAAAATAACAAAGGGGTTGAAAGAGCAAAGCTCCTTAATTCATTATTGTGGAGGAAAAGAAGAGAGGATCTTGAAAAGATGGTGGAGGAGTATTGAGCAAATGTTAATGCCATAACCAGAGTGAAGTTTGCCCCAGCAACGCAACAGAGTGGCAGTGGTGAAGTAGGAAGCCAGGGCGGATATCCAATTTTGAAGTTCTAATTTTCTTTCCTTTTTTCATCAGTATTTCCAAGCTACAAATGAAGCAGGGTAGAAATTATTTTCTTTTGAATTTAAGAACCTTTTTTTTTTTAATTTTCCAATGTACAATTCCACTGTTGATAGTATCGAGTAAAGTTTTTGTCTAATTTCTTCTTGACTAATTACTGACTTTAAATAAATTACTGGGACTATAAAATTGTCAAACATAAACTGGAACCAATATTTTGTGCATACAAGCAATCAATTTGCACAGTTTTCGGTTTGGATTAACTATTTTTGGAGGTGTTTTTGAAAAAATTTACTATAGCAATGTATATGAAAAATTGTTACTATAAATTTTTTTTTGAAATATTTGATAATATATTGTATGAATGAAATATTTTTTAAATTATTATGTATTACTGTAATACTGTATTTGAAAAACTTGTTTTTAAGAAAATGATCAATCCAAATGTGAGCAACTATTTTGGTGATGGTTACTTCTGTTTGAGCGGTGGTAACCAAATCTGCTAGTTTTGTTTGATTTGCCATTAAGAGTCTTACGTTGGTTGAATTTTGGGGGCATTTCTACTACCCTTCTTGACACCGTATTCATGATTATAGTTCATGTATCTTGTTGAGATAAAGAACTAAATAGGTAGATAATAAACTATATTGGTGGACACAACAAAGATAAGGGACCAAAACGGTGATTTTCACTTTATTGTTATTCACGTTTGGTTTTGCATGAATTGTGAAAAAAGATGTTTGCTTTTCTCCCCCCACTTCTTGTTAGCTTTGCAAAGGAACCTTACTCTGCCCAAATCTTTCGATTCGCACGTTTTATTCACACACTACAGTTGCTAAATAGTTTTTTTTTTTATTTCAGAGCAAACTTCCCGTTTAGATTGCTATTTTAAAAATTTTTGTAAAAAAATATATTATAATAATTTAATATATATGAGATAAAAATGTGATTGAAAAATATATTTATTCAAAATATAAAAATTTTTCTGTGAAGAATCACACGCCAAACAAGGATATATCCAAAAAATATTCAAGAATATATATTTTGTGTTTGAATTATTGGTATTTCATTAGCTTCATGGCTAGGAGAGCATATAGTTGGAGACTTTAAAGGTTTTTAGTGGCTAATTTCTTAGATTTTAGCTGAAGGAAAAAAATCGGTAAAATGTTACTCTGATAAATGCGTGATAGAACAAGTTGGCAGTTGTGCTTACAAAGTACGGCAGCCTTAGGCCTTGCTTGGATTGCTGTTTTCCGTAGAAAAATTTCGTCATTTTCCGTGAACACATTTCCCTATTACCTTTTTTCCTCACATACATCAAATCGCTACAGTAATTTTTCCATGAAAAATGACGGAAAATGCAATCCAAACGGGACCTTAAGTTTTTTTCTTTTTTTTTTTTTGGGAAAACGTAAAGGCTAAGTACGGCCTAACTCCCCACAGTAACTCCAAAAGCCGGTAACTTGTGGAGTCCCCCACAGGGGTGCCCCGCTACTAAGAGATAAAGACCCCCCAGACCCCCTGAGAATGAGTTTTCTTTCTGACATTTTCTTACGAAAGTAAGAATTTTTGGCAAATAAACCTAACTCCCCACAGTAACTCCAAAAGCCGGTAACTTGTGGAGTCCTGTGAGGGACTTATAAACCTAAAACCCCAACCCCCAATTACCGATGTGGGATAGAAAACCCCACGGGGGCTAAAGCTTTTGCAAAAGCTTCCCATTTGCTAAATTAAAAAGAATGGGCCACATGCGTTGGGAATCTAGGAGCTGGGAATGGGCAAAAACCGGGCTAGGCTATTTCCAAAATTTTTTTCAACTAAATCCCAAACAAACAAACAAATTATATTTTTCTTGTCATGTCATTGCAAGAGTTTAATTTATTGTTTGAATATTTTGTATTGTACATGAAACGTTATCAATACTTATTCCATTTTCATTTTGCAAAAATAGTTTGAATATTTATATATTATCCATCAACACATTTTTCACGTCCTCAATAGCAAAATTTAAGTACCCAATTTCTCAAAGGATGTTGTCATTTCTTATTAAGTGAGCCAACATGTATTGATTTCTAATACTTATCCAATGGCTTAGTCCTTATTTGCATTGTTAAATTTTGGGAAAAAATTTTACATTTTTTGTGAATTTTTCTTTTACATACTTTTTTTAATTATCTTTTTATCTCATATATATCACATCTTAAAAAAAAGTGTTATAGTAATTATTTCTCAAAAACTCTTCAAGAAGTGCAATCCAACTGACCTCTTAATTTAGTTAGATATTGTCAATACATATCAGGTCAATTGGTAAACACAAATCACTTTGTTGTTAAAAAAAAATTGTGACTCATGAATTGACAGATTTGTCTTAAAACGTGGTGGTGAACAAAAGCCAAATCACCCAAACTTTTTTTTAAATAAAAATATATAAATAAATATATGCTAAATGTTACAGGTAAAATGGGAAGAAAATACTTACTTGCATAAAAAAAAACCTACCCAAAAAAAGGGAATAGCTAAGGATTTGCTAAAATGTTTCAAGTAAAATGGAGAAGAAATACATGTATAATAATGCGAAGTACTACTAGTATTAACCTACGAGAGAGAAAGAGAGGACATGGATGGGGAGGAAGCCTTGTTTTTCTGTCCTATCCTATACCTGCAAAACAAGGGCAAGCTCTGCGAACAACCGTGTCCTTTTTCTTTTTTTTTTTTATTTGACTGACGCATCTATTTTGACTCAGCGCGGCAGTATCAGAGTTTCCTAAAAAAATTCGGCTAATTTCTTAGATTATACGTTAAAAAAAAAAATAATCCGTCAAATGTACATCTGACAGGGCTTTTCTCAAACTATACGGTTTCCAAATCCAAATCATACAAGAATCATAGAAGCAATATGACTAATTCGTGTATCCTTTCCAGTTTTCCACACATCAATTTCGTTAATTAAATATAGATTCAGGCTGAGAACTTGAAGTCATTAGTCATGTGATGATCTCGTTGGGAGTAGCGATAGGTTGGGTGATACTGAAGAGAAGTGTGAATGAGAAGTTCTGAATTCAATACTTATCCGAAAATTTTTTTCCACAACCACCATAATGTATTGAGTGCCAACCGTCTTTGAGAAGGCATGACCAAGACTTTAAGCGTTACCACACACTCGAGCATTTAGAGAAATTTTGTCTTAGTCCTTGGAGGGTGCAATCAATCATGAATATTGAGATGCGAACATAAAATTAACTATGGTTTTAAAAACTTTTACCTTGTAGGTAACTACATTCTCCTAAATTTTAATTGATCATGATCATGATGGTTAGTAATAGTCCAAAATGAGAATTTGCCTCCTGAGATAGCCTTAATTTTATGCTCTGTTCAATGCAACAAATAAATCGTTAGCCAATACTCTTTTCAGATATAATTAACCCATAAAGCCAACAAGAAATCCATATGACCGAGGCCAGTATATATATTACAATCTCACTCCCTCTTTCAAAATGCACACAACCATGGAGACAATTATCTACCATTTCCCTTTTGGCTTACTGTTACTATGCATTCTTTCAGCTTCCATAGCCATTTCCGCGACCAATATTACCACTGATCAATTTGCTCTTCTTTCCTTGAGAGCTCAGATCACCACTACAGATCCTCACCACATCTTGGCCAAAAATTGGTCTTCTGGTTCTTCTATATGTGAGTGGATTGGAGTCACTTGTGGCTCTCGTCATCGTAGAGTGATTGGCTTAAACATTTCAAACATGGGTCTTACCGGCATCATCCCTCCACAACTGGGAAATCTGTCATTTCTTGTGTCTCTTGACGTGAGCACTAACAATTTCCATGGCGAAGTACCACATGAGTTTGCAGGGTTGCATCGATTACGAGTGCTTAATCTTGATGTCAACAACTTGGAGGGATATTTTCCTCCCTGGATTGACTCCTTTCATGAACTTCAATACCTGACCCTCAGAAACAACAGCTTCACCGGTCCTATCCTGCCTTCCATCTCAAACATGTCAAAGCTAGTGACTTTACGTCTTTCGAACAACACCCTGCAAGGAAACATTCCCAAAGAGCTATTCAATATTTCCTCGCTGGAAATTATTGACCTCAAGGGAAATAGCCTCTCTGGTAGTATTCCAGATAGTGTGTGTGACCGTCTTGGGAGTCTGATAGAGCTTGACTTATCCTTCAATCAATTAAATGGTCACATTCCATCAAGTTTAGGTGAATGTTCACAACTTCAAATGTTGTCCTTGTCTGGCAACCACTTTATAAGTGGATACATACCCAAGGAACTTGGGAACTTGAAGATGCTTCACAGTCTAGATTTGGCAGGGAACAGATTAGAAGGTTAGATCCAATGCCATGAGCATTTATTTTGCTGAGATGGGCATTTATGGTTAGTTTGGCCATGAAATTCAAACTTTAATCACATTTCTATCTGTTACACGTTTTGCAGGTGCGATTCCAAAAGGAATTGGTAATGCAACTATGCTCAAGTCGCTAAATTTTGATTACAACAACATAACAGGTAACTGCACATCTCCGTTTGGATTGGTATGATTATTCAAAAACTAGAATACTCTAAAACTTTTTAAAAAGTATTCTAAAAAGTAGTCTAATTTTTTTTAATTTTAAAAGATATCCCAAAATATATTTCAAAAATCCCTTTAAAAACACCATAAAAAACAGTTACGGTAAATTTTTTTGAAAAATTCTGCTCTAGTAAAATATTTCAGAAACATCCCTAAAAACAACTAATCCAAACCGAAATAGAAGTATAACACAAGGGATTACTGGTCTTGTGTACATTTTGCAGGTGCAACTCCAAAAGAAATTGGTAATGCAACTCTGCTTAGATACCTAAACTTTGGTCATAACAACATAACAGGTAACCTATTTGTCAAACTACATAAATAATCCAAGAGCTTAGGAGATGGCGCTCAGTTTATACATATGCTGCTGCACATTTTTGGCAGGTGCCATACCACGAGAGATCAGCAACTTACATAATCTGGAATTTCTCTCATTTGAGATGAATAAATTAACTGGTTCTATCCCTGTGGAGATATTCAATCTCTCAATGATGAGAATTTTTGGATTTGGAATGAATCAACTTTCAGGCAATCTTCCATCAACAATGTGTCATATGCTTCCCAATTTAGAACAACTTTATCTCGAGATCAATAACTTTACTGGTTCTATCCCCAACTCAATCCCGAATTCTTCTAGACTTAATCTCATAGAACTCTCTCATAACTTTTTCACCGGTTTTATTCCTCACTCCCTTGGAGAACTAAGATTTCTTGAAGTTCTGAACCTATGTAGCAACAATTTGGTGAGTGACTCTTCATCTCCAGAATTGGGTTTCATCACTTTGATGACAAATAGTGAGCGTTTGACAATGTTAGAGATGTGTGAAAACCCATTCAATGCCACTCTTCCAAATTCTGCTTGGAATCATTCTTCCCCCCTTCAATATTTATATGTATACAGTAGTGGAATCAAAGGCAGCATTCCTGATGGAATTGGCAATTTGAGCAGTTTGGTTACACTAAGTATGAAAAATAATCATTTGACCGGATCATTCCCAGATAGAATGCAAGACTTGCAAAAACTTCAAGGAGTAGACCTTTTAAGGAACAAACTAAGCGAAATCACCCTGAATTCCTTTTGTGTTTTCCGATACTTGGTGGGAATACACCTGGATGAAAATCAAATTTCAGGATCAATTCCAGAGTGCTTGGGAAATGTTACTTCTTTGAGAGATCTTTCTCTAGGTTTCAACAGATTAAACTCTACTATACCAGCAACCTTATGGCAGCTAAAAGATCTCGTGGAGCTGAATCTCTCCTCAAATTTGCTGAGTGGTTCTCTGCCTCCGGAAGTGAGTAGCTTAAAGATTGCAACAGCAATAGATTTGTCAATGAATCGCTTCTCAGGTGACATTCCTACCACAATTGGAAAAATGCAGAACTTGAATTATCTTTCTTTATCACACAACAGATTGCATGGATCAATTCCAGAGTCAATTGGTACTATGTTGAGCTTGCAGTCTTTGGATATATCACACAACCTCCTCTCTGGTTCGATTCCGAGATCCATGGAGACCCTTGAGTATCTTACATACTTGAACGTCTCTTTTAACAATTTAACTGGTGAAATTCCTTCTGGAGGCCCTTTTAGAAACTTCACCTCTGATGCCTTCATTTCCAATGCAGCGCTATGTGGAGCTCAAAGGTTCCATGTCCCCCCATGCCCAAGTATTCCATCTCATAGATCAAAAACCAAAAAGGTGCATCGAACCATGTTTATCTTACTAGGGGTAATAATAGCAATGGGTGCGATATCCTTTGGATTTGTTTACCTAAGATGCCGAAGGAAGGATAAACTTTCCAGTGGAGAAGATTTATCCTTAGTTGCAAGACCAGAAAGACTTTCATATTTCAAGCTTCTACAAGCTACTAATGGGTACAGTGAAAGCAATTTGCTAGGAACAGGAAGCTTTGGATCTGTTTATAAAGGTACTCTTGACGATGGGAGGGTAGTGGCTATAAAAGTGTTCAATTTAGAGCTAGAAGGCGCATTCAAGAGCTTCGATGCAGAATGTGAAGTATTGCGTAATCTTCGCCATCGGAACCTCACAAAAGTCATTGGTAGTTGCTCTAACCCTGACTTTAAGGCATTAGTGCTCGAGTTCATGCCTAATGGAAGCCTTGAGAAGTGGTTGTGTTCCCACAATGATTGTCTTGACATCATGCAAAGATTGGACATATTGATTGATGTGGCAACTGCATTGCAATATCTGCACTGTGAGTATTCTACTCCAGTAGCTCATTGTGACTTGAAGCCTGGAAATGTCCTGCTAGATGAAACTATGGTCGCCCATGTCAGTGACTTTGGTATTGCAAAGCTGTTGGGCCAGGACAACATTACATTCACCAAAACACTAGCCACACTTGGTTATCTTGCACCAGGTGATGCGTCTTGCTTATAAAAATTAATTCATTTTTCTCTTCTAGTTTCTCTGGGAAATTGAGTGTGTTATTCTTTATTATATCACATGGAAACTACTTGTTAATGTTCATTGCAGAGTATGGATTGGAAGGATTAGTATCAACAAAGTGTGATGTTTATAGTTTTGGAATTATGATGATGGAAGTCTTCACAAGAACAAATCCCAATGATGAAAGGTTTGGTGAAAAGATAAGCCTGAAGAGTTGGGTGAATGATTGTGTGCCTAATGGTATAACTCATATTCTAGATGCTAATTTGCTAAGGGCCAATGATGGAGAATACTTCATTGAGAAGCTGGATTGCATTTCATCCATGATGAAAGTGGCTTTAAATTGCACAATGGAGTCCCCAAGAGAGAGAAGCAATAGTCAAGATGTTCTTGTAGCATTGAAGAAGATCAAACTTCAGCTACTGCCATATAAAGGTTTGTAAGTGTACTATTTTCCTATGAAGCCTTGCTTCTTATTCTCTTGTATTGCTGTAATCTTGTGGTGTTGTTCTTTATTTGCAGGCCCTTGAAGATCGGTAAAATGACTAGCAGTAGAATTAGCATTTTATCAATTATCAATACCATTGCCTACATCCCTGGAGAACCTCATCACAGTAAATTTCACCAATGCTATCTTACGGCCAGATGTTGGATATGGAACTCCTTTCTTCTTGTAACTTGGACATCTGGCTTCTGAGTGATAGAAATGTCCTCGTCCTTTTTCCTACATCACAAAAAGTTTCACTGTTGGATTTCAATTTTAAATGAAGTCGTAACTTCCAAATTCCATCAGCTTTAAGCAAAGTCTGAGACAGCAAAAATGAAATGAAAGGAGTACATGTTCCAGAGAAAACCAATATATTTCCTACTTCAAAATAAACTAGAGAACTACCCGAAGTTCTCCATTTGCCATCTCTATCAAATAACACACATCAATTAAACATAATATTGAATTAAACATCATTTGTCAGCACCAGAATATATCTTTGGGACCATTATAGATTGCCCACTGACCAACACATCTCTCACCACATTGACAGCAAAACTTCAAAACTCGACTATTATTGAGAAAGTGGCCAGTCTCATCAACTGAGCCAACTAAGAGACTTTTATTGGTCACTTGGGCTTTTAATCAAAGCCCTATAGCTGGATATTTGAATCAAATGAGAAGTGTTCATTTAGACAATCTACCCCAACAAAAAATATTAAAAAAAATCAAAAAGAAATCGCTATACTTTTTCTTATACACCACACCAGGTGGGAGTTGACTGGTGCGACAGAGCTCTAAGATATTTTTGTGGCCACTAGCCTTTGATCAAATCCCAGTAGTTGCATGTTTGAATTAGATGAGAGCTATACCTTTAGGCATTCATAATTCGACCCAGAAGAAAATAAAAATGAAACAAATAAAAGATGCCTAGAAATTATATATGTTTCGACATTTTCAAAAGAAAAAGTTGGCACCAAATGAAGAATGTTAAGCTGTGTTAACTAAACACTAACCTCCTAACTGAATGCTTAATTCTGATAAGAATTAATAGAATAGTTTCAACTACTTTATCTTATCTACCGAATCTATTTTTGTTTGTTAATTATGTTCAAAATTCTTATCTAATTAAACAACTTGATATTCTCTATCTAAGGGTTTTCTATTTCTCTTTTCTCCCTTTTCAATGACTTTCACATCTTCTCCATACTCCTCATATAATATATTTCATCTTTTATATTAATTTGATTTAAAAATAAATATTGTCATTTTCATACCTAACAATTTTAAGCTAATTAAATCATAGGTTCTATTTCTTTTTGGATGAAAAGATATAAGGGCAAAATTATCAAATTTAACTTATTAGGCATTCAGTTATAAATGTTTATCAAACAGTATAAATGGGTTTAACATTAAAATTCAGACATTTGTATATTTCTTTTCAGTACTTAAAATTCAGCAAATTAATTATTTCAATATTCAAATTTTAGAATTCAAACTTCAAAATTCAGATTTAGTTTTATCAAATGGAACCTTAGTAGCAAGTTTAGTTATAAAAATAGTGCAATCAGGTTTTTGATTATAAGTTGGCGCATTATACTATTACAGCCACAAAATTCACACTATTTTCATAACTCAACTTGGTGACCAGACATCCACAATTCGCTTGTGGCTTCATAACTATTTCCTAAATTGAGGTAATGTTACAAAATTGTCTACCACTCCTTCCACACACATAGCATTCATCTCAACCAACTGAGCTAACTCAGTTCGACCATCAGGGCGGCGGGACTTTGTCCCTTCTTGTTTGTTGCTTGCATTAATTTCCCGTCCAAGATTTCCTAGAATATTTTTGGAGGTAGTTTAGTTCCTTTCAAATTCTCAATAGTTTAGTTGGATCCATCTCCATCTCCATCCCCCTCCCCATAGTATAGGACCGGTTATAAAAATGTTGTACTCTAAAAAATAGCTTTCATCTCATCCCTTCCATCTTTGTACTGATCAATCTATCTTGACTTCTTCAGCTCTCTCAAAGACTCGTGGTTAGGAACACCAATACTAATTTTTACGTATGTGGGGTTGAAGCCTGGATGCCTTGAGGCTCCGGTCGTTTGTCGCAATTATTCTGAGTTGCGTGTTCCGTTTACCACAACTATCTTAGTTGTATCATTTGACCGTGGAAACATCCTACATGCGTCAGATGCAGCAACTGAAACAAATCTTATTTAAACTCCCTAGCATTAAAAGTTCACAAATTCAGTCTTAAAGTTCAGGATTTATTCAAATGATCCATGAGATCCTGTGACTCGCTAAGATGGAAAAGATACTAAACTAGGCAAAAAATGGAACCTGTTATGAAACATCTGCTGTGCTTGCTAAGAATGGATGTTTGAGTTGTGATTGAAATTAATCCTAGTTTTTTTATGCAACTAAAGCGGAATTGTTAGTTTACACGGAATACGGGTGACAAAGATGTGAACTCATAATCCAGAGACACCAGAAATTGAATTGGTCAGAAGACTCCAGCGGAAATCTAATCAGCATGACAAATTCAACATCGGTCTAGCTCATTAATAACATTGGTTTTGCGTTTTCTACACACACACACACATATATATATATAGAAAATGCAACATCGGTCAATATGGCCAATTGCGATCAAATTTAGATAAAGTTAGCAAGTCAACCAAACCATATCTATGTTTGTTGGATGGGCCTCATAAATTTCATTTCAAACAAATTTGTCCTTTCGTGTAAATAAGTCAGAATTAGGATTGCAAACGAATAAAGTCACCCATGAGCCAGTTTGGTCAAACCTTGACCTGAGTTTGATCAACATTAAGCCCGAGTTGAGGTTGAACTGACCAAGTTGACCTATTGAACTTGAGTCGAGTATAGAAAACTTAGCTTATTAATTTGCGAGCTAGTTCGTATATATATATATATATATAATTTTTTAAATAGTGAAATTACATATATATCTTTAATATTTTTATTATTTATTAAGAAAAATGGCTATTTTATTCACTTTTAAAAAATAAAATAATTATTTTTATTTTTTAAGTTCGAGTAAGCTTGATTTCAAGCTCAACTAAGCTCGAACTTGAGGTTAAGTTCGAACTTAAGTTTTATATTGAAAATTTGTTGAGTTCGAGATCGAGTTTGAACTTAGTAAAATTGAATCAAGACTCGGCTTGATTAGGACAAAATTCGATTCGATTCGATTCGACTCGTTTGCAACTCTAGTCAGAATAAGATGGAATTGAATTATGGGCAGTGTAAATAAATTGTAGCATAGTGTCCCAATATCTGGTCCCTATATAATGTGATGGTCGTCTTTCCCCTTCCATCATATTGCAAAAATATAAACCATGGGAAATTCAACTACCGTTTCTTTCTTGTGCTTCTGTTGCTATGTTTTCTTTCAGCTAATTCCTTGGCCATTTCTACAGCCAACATTACCACTGATCAATCTGCTCTTCTTGCCTTGAGAGCTCACCTTATACAGCCTCATCAAACCTTGCAGAAAAACTGGTCTAGTAGTACTTCTGTATGTGAGTGGATTGGAGTCACTTGTGGTTCTCGTCATCGTAGAGTGATAGCATTAAACATTTCAAACATGGGACTTACCGGTATCACACCTACGCAGATGGGAAAAATGTGGCCCAAAGTTTGTGATGCTCACTTTTTTCCACATTTTTCAACTTGTTCCTCTCCATCTAAATTGAATATTTTATAATTTTTGGACTAAATGTGGCCTGAAATAATTAATTCATGTACTAATTAAATATGGTATGTCTAAAAGTTTGGGGACGAAATGTGTCCCTAACTCAAAGTTTAAGGATGAAAAGTGGAATTTTTCCTTTGTAAAAGTATAGGAGTGTGTATTTTAGTGTATAAAAATTATGTATTTCTAAAGAACTTAAGAAGTGAGTGTGTGCTTGTATCTATGAAAGTGTTTTAGTGTGTGAAAATGTGTTTATGTGTGTATCATTTTTTTTTTGTATATAAAAATGTATTTGAGAGAATTTATATATCAAAATCTATTCATTAATATATTGGGTCATATTTGGATAATGAATTTGGGATGACCCAACTCAAAATTTATCCAATCTAAAGTTGGGCGGGTTGAGTATAACTCATTTAAGTGAAAACTCAGTATCAACCCACCCAACCCACCCAATTGCCAGGTATAATTATTCTACTTGTTGGCAACGCAAGACAAAAAAACATTTAAGTTTGGAATTGAAAATGCTGCACTAGTCTTGGTCTTTTTATGGATATTTTGCTTATGTTGTCGCCAAGGTGTTTTGGATGTGTAAAAGTTTAGAGTAGAGCGCTGTTTGATTATGAACTTAAATGTTGAATGTGAAAGTTGAGCCACTTAGTTCTCAAAATTTTTGATTTGATATCTACTATCAAGCATTGATCGTAGAAATGATAGACGAAATGCATGTACTTTCTGATGTAAATAAGTAGTATATAATGCGCGGAAAATGTGGCAGAAGTTTGCCTGATTGTGGAATTTAGAAGTTGCACTGATTGATTCAGCAAAACAAATACTTAATTCAATAGCCATTTTCATTGCATTTGCACTTGAATAAGAGTGTAACACTTACGTATCCCTATTTATAAGACAACCAACATGGTGTCTTTCATAATCCATACCATCCAAAACACAAGTGACCAACATTAATCCCAAAACTCTTTCAAATTTCCAACAAAACTGAGGCTGAGCAAAAAGAAGCAAATTTCTAGTGACCAAAAAACTAGTTTCTACCTTATTACATGAATTGACAGTAAAAAGGAGCCTGAGCTTCAATAACCATTCCAGAAAAATATGATATGGCTGTTCCAGCATGGAAGCCACCAGTTCAGCAACAAAACAGAGCAAATATCAATCAGCAGCTTCTGTTTTCCGGTACTTCAGCATTGATAATTACTATCCATGAAGTTGTCCGACTAATCCAATTGCCTATGAACCCTCAAACACACATGAATATGAGAAACTGCAATAGTATCTTTGCTGGAAGTCATTTTGGTAGAAGTCATTTTTAATCTTTTAGGTTTTTTTCGAGTTTTGTCTAATGTAAAAATACATTTTACTTCATTTTATTACAACCCCTCAAGTGAGGTTCCAAATATGCCCTTGTATAGTTGGTCTTAAATTGTGTTAGATGGGTTGCAGTGGTGGCGCCGCTGCTACAGAGAATAGGGGTGGGCGCGGGTCGGGTACTCGCCCCATTCACCATTTGGTTGACCCGACCCGCACCTTGCGGGTCAGTCATTTTTTGACCCTTACCCGTCCCGCATATCAGCGGGTACCCTATAATCGGGTACCCACTGAGATAGGGTCGGGTCAGCGGGTACCTGCCCCGCCCCATTTATTATTTAATTTTTTTAAAAAAAATAATTTATACTAATTTAATTTTATATATATTTTACACATTCATCTAAGATTGAATAATTTTTTTTTTTTAAAAGGTTTCCCACCAAGAAACAAGCATGTGAAGAGAATATAAGATAAAGGAAAGAAAAAAATTAAAAGAATTCAAAATCAATAAAAGTTTGATATAAGTAACACAATTTATAATATATATGTTCCATATTAATTAAACTTTTTTCTATAAAATATAAGATCATGACCTCTACAAATGAATCTTGTAAATAAACTATAGTCTCTCATATTTGTAATGCAATTTGTTTAATAAAATTAATTATTTAGTTCTAACTTATTATTTTATAGTATGTGTATAAAAATAAAAAATATATATGCGGGGCGGATCGGGTACCCGCGAATTTTTAATTATGTTACCCTAACCCGCCCCATATTTTAGCTGGTACCCGACTCTCTTTTGACCCGATCAAATAATAAAAATCGGATATTCTAATTTTCGGATCGGATATGATGGGTTTTCGGGTTAACGGATAATTTTGCCCACCCCTAATTACCAACACTAATTCCCTGTGATTTCATCTACTGTCACATAACTTTTCTAATGTTTTAAACTATCTATTTCACCCCCTATGATTTCATATAAGCTGAAAATTTAATGAAAAATAATCTATGTAATGTCATTAGTTTGAAATATCAGTAATGCCTTTATCTAAATATTAAATCAAATGATGACTTAGCTATTTTGTATAAAATCATAGGGGGATTATATGAATAAATGTAAAAATTACATGTGGTAAAATGGATATTTATACAAACTATAGGGGTTAAGTAGATATTATGATTTTATCAAATGCCCTTTTAGAGTATGTGTGGTCTAATTGCCTAACTGATTATGTATTCTGCCCATTTTTCACTTTACGTAAAACTATAGGGTAGTTTTGTAATAATTTTGAAAACTTAATGGATCATCTGATATTATACAAAATCTTAAGGGGGTTATATGTAATTTATCTTAAGTAATGAGGGATTGGGGTTACTCCTAGTTGTCATCTACGACATTTACTTTTCCATCTAAGGTTCATTGCTCAGAAGGACAATGCATTCGCTTGCCAACAAAGAGCCTATGCAAACTCGGCTAGGAAAGATGTCAATCATTAGACAGCTTTTACTAGATCCTAATTCACAAATATCTCGGCCAAAGTCAAACTCATATGTGGTAAAGTATATAGATTCTATGATTTAGGTTAGTTCAGCAATTAAATTTAATATATTCATATTATTTGATAATAAAAAATTAAACATTTGAATTAATTAAGTGATACTGAATTTTCTAAACAAAACTTGTTTTCAAACTAAGTGATAAGTTATTCATTTATCACTGAAAGTGATATGTACTCAAATATATTAGATTTAATACTTAATAATTCAATAATTTAATGTATTCAAACTTCAAATTTTAGATTTCGAATTTCAGTTTTCAAATTTCAATTTTATCAAACATACTCTTAATAAGACGAACAACCAAGGATGAATGAACAATTCTGAAGACTAGACTGAGTAGTTTTATGCCAGTTACCAGGACAACTTGCAAAGAAAATATCATGAACTGCGTTTGACGCCTTTTGGCTGAATTATTTGAATATTACTTCACAATGCATTTAATTACATGATTTGCCAATTGTCATCTAAATCAAATAGTACACTTCAATGAATCTCAATAAATAATGTACCGAGGCCACTGCATTATACTATCTTTCATTTCTTTCGCTCTTAGAGTCATGAGGAGAATTCTTTGCAATATCCATCTTGGACTTCTCTTGTTATGTTTTCTTCCACATTGCTTAGCCATGGTATCAACCAACATAAGCAATGATCAATCATCTCTTCTTGTCCTGAGAAGTCACATTTCAGTTGACCCTGTACAAATCTTGGCAAAAAACTGGTCTGTTTCCTCTTCTGTTTGTGACTGGATTGGAGTTACCTATAGCTCTCGTCATCACAGAGTGACCGCCCTAGACATTTCGCACTTGGGGCTTACCGGCATCTTACCATCACACCTGGGAAACCTGTCATTTCTTGTTTGTCTTAATACGAGTAGGAACAGTTTCCATGGAGGATTGCCGAATGAATTTCCTCGGTTGCGCCGACTAAAGGTACTTGATTTAGGCTATAACAGACTTTCTGGAGAAATTCCTGAGTGGAGTGGTTCATTTCCTAAACTTCAATACTTGTCCCTCAGAGACAACAGTTTCACTGGCCTAATCCCGCCTTCCATTTCGAACATGTCAAATCTGAGAAGTTTATACCTTTCAAACAACTCTCTTGAAGGTAACATTTCGGGAGAGATCTTCAACGTTTCCTCATTGGAAATGATTTCGTTGGGAGATAATCGCTTATCTGGAAGTCTTCCAAATTATATGTGTGCCCATCTTCCGAGACTAAGAGTCATTGCCCTATCAAAGAATGAATTGAGTGGTCCAATACAATCAAGCTTAGTCCAGTGTTCAGAACTTCAGGCCGTGTCCTTTTCGTTCAACAAGTTTAGTGGAACCATACCAAAACAACTTGGGAAGTTGAAGAAACTTGAGCTAATATACTTCTCCAGGAACAAATTAGTAGGTAAGATATTAATTTATGGGTCTATGGAGCAAGTAGAGTTAGATGACTTGTCATCCTTTTACTTCTTCAGAATTTCCATGGCTTGCGTATATATAGCAGCTATATAGATTTCTCTGGTTGCTTCTATTATCATTATATATAATAGTATATCCAAGTTTGAACTCATGACCTAACAATTGCCACCATCTTTTCTTTTCCTCTATCTGTCTCTTGTTAAAGTTAATATTCATTTTCAAGTTCCATCAAAGATGTGGATCTCAAATCCATAATTTTTACATTTTGCAGGTGAAATTCCAAAAGAGCTTGGAAATTCAACCATGCTCCAATTCTTGGACTTAGCTGAAAACCACCTGACAGGTATGGGAATATGTAATTACACAAACTACACTTAGACGGTCTAATGGTAAGAATATTATATATAAATTCTTGCATTTCCCGCAGGGGTGATACCGCGAGAGATCAGCAATTTATATAAACTGGAAACGCTCAACATAGGGTGGAATAACTTGACTAGTTCCATACCAATTGAGATCTTCAACCTCTCCAGGGTAAAATTGACGTCGCTCGCAGGAAATCAGCTTTCAGGGAATTTTCCATCAGTAGTTTTTTATTGGCTTCCCAATTTAGAAAAACTTTATCTCAATAATAACTACTTTGCTGGAGATATACTGGAGTCAATCTCAAATTCTTCAAAACTTCTTGTTCTAATGTTGTTTGATAACAAATTCACAGGTCGTATTCCCATTTCCCTCAGTAACCTAAGACTCCTCCAAGCGCTGGATCTGAGAAGTAATAAGTTAGTCACTGACTTTTCGCATCCTGAGTCGAGTTTCATCTTTTCCTTGGCAAATTCCAAGAATCTGAAATTATTAGATATGCATGACAATCCACTGAATGGCATTCTTCCGGAATTTGTTGGGAACATTTCTAGCTTCCTTCAGAAATTCTATGCATACAGGTGTAATCTCAGTGGCAAAATTCTTGATGGATTTTGTGACAGCCCCACCTTCCCCTAGGGCATACCCTAAGGGTTAGCGAACTGCCTGCCCAACTCTTGCTAGAACTACTAAGCCAATCACACCCAAACTGGAACATTTCGAATGATGTTACAGCTCTCAAACGTTCCGACGACCGCGAAAAACGAAGAACGAAAATGACTAGTGACTGCCACGTCACAATCCGGTCAAGACTTGGTCGGATATCCTGCTGGATTCAGGCCAGAGAGCAACCCAAATTTTTTTTTCGAAAACACCTGTCAATCCGGTCATGTATCCAGCAAAAAATTGGCCGGATATACGGCCGGATTCTGTTGTACAGTTTCCCGTTAAAATTTTTTCTTTCCTCGTTCAAACTCCGTACTCATCCAAATCCCAATCAAGTACAATCAACTTTATATAACCCTAGAGAATGAACATTCCCAAATCAAATATAACACATGAACATGATTAAACACTTTTATATACACACGTTTGTAAATTTACAAATCAAAAGGAACATTGGATCAAGATACATTTGGGGTTTTTCCAACTACCGAGAAGCTATACAAAAAAATATCTATACTAACTCAACTCATTCTTCAAAACATCATAGTTCCGAGAGATTGTTCCCTGTAAGGAAAAGAAAGGAAACGGAGTGAGCTTTCGCCCAATGAGGTACCATCACTTAAGTATTCAAGGATCACAAAAGTACAATGATACTCAATCCAAATACATTCATCAAGTGAGTAGAAACGAACACCATACATCAACAGGGAGTAAAAGGATACGGACGGCTCTCAAAAGTCATTTTCCTCTTTTGCCGTACTTGATCCCACCTCGTTGACTCTCCGTCAACGCTTAAAGAGTAACCATGACTGTAGACTTCACTTTACTCTGATTTTCATCCACCACACATATCTCTTGTCGAGCCCGAACACCAAACAAAACAGAGATGCTAATACTCGAGTATACCGGAATCAAGAGTCTCAATACCCAAAAATTCCCAAAAACAGTCCCTATGGCTTGTCAATTTTCCTCGACCAAGCCCTTGCTGGCTCGATTCAAATGACTACCAATGAGGTTGAGCTCAGAGTTAACAATAAAGGTCATTAGATACACGTTCAAACGACACCAGTTCAAGCACAACCAAGAGAATTTTCAAGTGGTACAGTAAACAGTCAAATAAGCAATAGAGAACGAGAGTGATAAAGTACACTCTCATCTCATCTAGCATAAGCAGTAATCACAGGCATTCCAGTCACAGATTTCAAGTACAAATAGAGCAAAGAAACGACAATTATGTGAGTGATACACTCACCAGTCAAGTGAAGCAATTTCAAGCGTTTCCTCTCAAAATACGCCTTAACTCACCAGCACGTCCTATACACAATCAAAATAGAACAATTATAGTTTCCGCAACCAAAACCTAGTGAACTACTAGGGCAAAAGTACAAAATGTGATTTCGGGTGAAATGAAACTACGTGACCCTAACGACACTAGCAACCCAAAACTTTTCATTTCTACCCCACAATCAACCCAAACATAAAGAAAACATACGGCTTTACAATTGGACAGCATTTCCCCTATATTTCTTACTTTTCCTTTCCTACTATCAACCACCAATTTCATCTCAAATTAGCCACAATTACACATACAATTTACAAGCCATTAAATACACTCAATTAAGGCCATAACACCCCTCATATAAAGCCAATTAGGAGCTCCAAAATCAACCCTATTCAAGGCAAAATTCAAAACCCTAAACCTGAAATTGAAGTACATAAGCTGAAATTCCTTTAGGTAAGTTAAACCACCACATACAACCTCAATATTTCACATAGCAAACCATCATAACTTGGCCAAGTCTCAAACATCACATAAGAGCAGAAAATTACACCATACAAACTGAAAATTCCATATCATCACCTCCAACTACCATACTTCTCATAAAATCACAAGTATTGTAACCCTAATCCACAAATATCCTAGTATTAGATGTAATGAGGGATTTCTTAGTACATTTACCTTGTGACTTCAAGAAAGGTGGTAGCTTAGGACTTCCTTTACAAAACCACTCCACCACCAACCCTAATATTTCCTAACAAGGAGTTTTTATGGAGAAATTTGAGATTTTAATGGTTGAAACTCAAGATTGTGGCAAGAAATGGAAGAACAAGATGCAACTCTCTCTCTTTCTTCTCCTCAAGAAGTTTGGGCAGGACAAGAGAAAATGAAGAAGATTTTTGGTCAAAATTAGAGTTTAGGAAAGTAAGAAAACTTTGGTCAAAAGTCCAACTGTGCTAAATCTAATATACAAATAAGCCCCCTATGGTTTCAAAATATACAACGCGATACCTCGTGCTTTGAACTAAGTTGTAACACTGACGAAAATCGGTAAAATTAACGGGAACTGATGAAAGGACCAAAATGCCCTTGTATAATACCTAAAAGGCAATTGAGCGGACTCATTTCTTTCCTTCAAACCCTACGAAGAGAGAGAGAGCGAGAGAGAGGAAGTAAAGCCCAACCAAACGGAATCAAGTAAGAAGATCGAAAGAGACGAAGATTTATTCCAAAAAATCGAAGGCAAATGGGTATGTATGCTATACTTCGTTCATGTTATAATTAATTAAAATCAATTCATGTATGTTATAATTAGTTTAAAATTTAGGGTTACTTATCTCAGATTTTGAGGGCTGATGATGTTATTTACACCCAAATATGCAATATTTGGGTGTTTACCTTAAAAAATTCCTGATTTTGTGAGTTTTGAGACTGGTACTTTGGATTTAAAATGAAGATTTTTTCTGTTTTGGGACTACGACTTTGGTTTTGAAGCCGAAATTTTTTTTTTAAATTTTGGGTGTTGGAACTAGGAGTCATGCAAAAAATTTCTGAAATGTCCATTTCTGATGGGAGATTTTTGCTGATTTGGGACTGCAAGTTTGGATTTAAAGTCGAGATTTTTGTTGATATTTAGGTGTTGACTAGGTGACGCAAATAATTTTTGAAATTTTCATTTGTGATGGGAAATTTTTGCTGATTAGGGGTGTTGAGTAGGATCTGTTTGTGTGTTTGAGTACGACTCAGTCACTTGTTATTACAACAAAATATTTAACAAAGAATTGTAAGTAAAATTTCTATAATTGTTACTGTCTTCTCTGGTTTAGTGGTTCAGAATGCTATTAAAATTGGTTTTCTGTTTGTGCTTTTATGTTTATTTGATTTTCTGTATATCAATGATGTAGACATAGTAGTTGGGAGACTAAAGCATATTTATTATATTCCTTGAAACATTCAACAGAAGAAGACAAGTCAGAGAAGACAGTAGATATACATATGTATTTTGATGGAAAATTTAAAGAATATCCTGCCCTCCACTACACAGGAACCCGTATGGCTATCTTTAAAAATAGACTTGAGAACCACATCTGCATAGTTAGCCTTTGCAGGATGTTTAAAAAAGTGGATGAGAATGCAACTAGAGTGACTTTCTAGTTTTGTGCTCCAACAGTAGACTTAGATAGTGGCCTACATCCAATTAGGGACCATGATGATGTTAAATTGATGAATAAAACATATTGGGGTTTGGCAACAAGGATAATATATGCCTGTAGTGGGGATGATCCTTTTGAAAAGTCACTAGAACATGGTAGGGACAATGTGTTGGAGCCAAATTCGACAATGGATGCATCAACAACAAATAAAAATGCAGATGGGGTACATAACACCAAAATAGATAGCGGAGATGGTGAGGTACAAAAAAAAGAAGATGGGGTTAATAATTGCAATCCAAATAAGCCAAATAATACTGATGATAATGAGCCTGAATGGTTGAAGGAGGGGTTGGAAAAAATAGAGGATGAGGATATTTTCGCAGGTAAAAAAGATGTGGACAAAAGTAGTAAACCAGAAGGTGGGTCCATACTACATTCCACTCATTTTAAGTCTTATCACATGTTCTCTTTCCCTGAGAAGGTGGCTATCAAGAGTCTTACCAAAAGTGAAACTAGTAAGGAAAAAAAGTCCAGTAAAAATAAGAAGCAATCTGCCGGGCCAGATAGCATTGGAGAAATTCCACCTCATATCTCATTTCAGATTTCATCTCAAGCTGCATCTCAAGCTGCTGACCAACACCCATCTCAGATCCCATCACAAGCTGAAGCAGGGAACAGTAAAAAGGCTGAGGAAAAATCAACAGAAGAAGGAGCACCACATATACCAGAAGAGGATTGGCAAGAACCAGTAGTTTCTGATGAAGAGTTGCTGGATAAGTGCGGATCTGATGATGAAGGCCATGAAGAATGTCATGATTTTAACCCTGAAGTGGAGTTTCTCAAGCCACATTTTGAGTTGAAGGTTGGGCAGAAATTTTCCAATTTCAGAGTTTTTAGATATGTGTTGGTCGAATGGTTGGTAAGAGAGGGATATGATGTTGATTGGGTAAAAAATTACTCGAAAAAAATTATTGCGAAGTGTGCAAAGGGCTGTTCTTGGAGGATTCGTGCAACACCAGTCCAAGGTGAAACTACTTTTCAAATTAAATCATTGAAGGGCCAGCATGTTTGTGCTAGAGATTACAACAACAAGGATGCAACAGCTAAGTATTTGAGCGTGAAGTACCAAGACAAGATAAGAGGAGACGCGAAGTGTGCCGTGAATGGATTTCAGAATGATATTAGAAGAGATCTAATGATTAACATGTCCGTTGCCAAGATACGCAGAGCACAGAGAAAGGCAAAAGATGAGATGCTTGGCACGGATATGGAGCAATATCACCACCTTTGGAGTTATGCAGCTACAATTAGAGAGACAAATCCTGGTAGCACTGTCAAAATTAAGCTTGATACAGTAGAAGAAGGTTCACAAGGGACATTTCAAAGACTGTATTACTGTCTTTATGCTTGCAAACAGGGGTTCCTCGATGGCTGTCGACCAATAATTGGTCTTGATGGGTGTTTTTTGAAATCTGCGTTTGATGGTCAGTTGTTGTTAGCAATTGGTAGAGATGGCAATGACAATATGGTTCCAATAGCTGTAGCAGTGGTAGAGGTAGAGAGGTATGATTCATGGAAGTGGTTTCTGAAACTACTAATGGCTGATATGGGACTTGGTGTGGAAAACATACCCTGGACATTCATGTCAGATCGACAAAAAGGACTGGTCCATGCAGTGAATGAGTTATTTCCAAATTCTGAACACAAGTTTTGCTTGAGGCATATGTACTAAAATTTCAAGCAGAAGTTCAAAGGAAAAGAGTTGAAAGACTTGTTCTGGGCAGTAGCAAGTGCTGGGAATGAAGTGGACTGGAAATTAGCAATGAATTCCCTTGAAAAAGCTTCAAAGGATGCAGCTGAATGACTGCAAAAAGTGCCAAGTATTTTATGGAGTAGGTCACATTTTAGACAAAGTAGCAAATGTGATATTCTTGTGAACAATCTTTGTGAGTCATTTAATAACTATATCTTAGAAACTAGGGAGCTACCTGTCATAAGGATGCTTGAGTGGATTCGAAGAAGGCTCATGCAAAGGATTCAAGTGAAGAGGACTGGTATGCAGAAATTTCAAGGAAAAATATGTCCTAACATTGCAGAGAAGATTGATAAGAATCTGAAATTCAGTAGGCTGTGTATTCCCACATGGGATGGCAAGAACAAATATGAAATTGACTATGGGCCCAGAAAATCTGTTGTGGTGGATTTGAAGGAAAAGACTTGTACATGTGGCTATTTCCAGCTTACAGGTTATCCTTGTGCTTATGCATGTGCTGCAATAGGAGCATGTAGATTGCCTTTGCTTGATTATGTGCATGCCTGCTACAGTAGAGAAAATTACTTGAAAACATATGAGCACACTATCACACCTGTCCCAAGTAATAAGTACTGGGTGAGATGTGAAGAACAACCCCCAAAACCTCATGTAGTTCGAAGAATGCCTGGCAGACCCAAAAAGATCCGGCAAAGGGCAGCCGACGAGCCTAAAAAAGGTCAAGTCTCAACTAGGAAGGGTCTTGTGGTAACTTGCAATAGATGTTTTCAGCCAAGACACAATTCAAGGACCTGTAAGAATACCATTCATCCCAACTCCAAATTCTACAAGGTAACACAGCTTACAGATTTCATAGGCTGAGACTAATTGCTGTCCCAAATCATTTTAATTGAACATTAATATGACTTGTTTTTTATAGGCACCTAACACTAATGTAGTTGAATCAAGTTCAGAACTTCATTCATCAGCTCCTTCACCAATGGTGCCCCCGCAACCAGCCCCAAATCAAGAACAAGCTGCACCTGTTCAAAAAAAAAAAGCTGCAGGCTCGGGAAGCAGTATACGCAGCCAACAATTGCGAGTGTGGCAAAAAATGTGCCTGCTAGACAATCATGTTCTCAGGTTGGATTTCATGTAATGCAAAAGTGATTTAATGAAGCATTTTTCCTTCAAACATTCATATTTGCTACTTCAATTGCAGCCTGTGAGTGGAACAACTTCACCAGCAAAAGGACCCCTTCGTCCTACTGTTGCTGATGTTCTATACAACCTAAGGTCCAAGAAAGCAAGAAGATGTTAGAGTTGATTTTTGAAGTGGACTGTATGTTTGTTGATTGCCTTTTTGTGTAGTTTTAAGGAATTAGTGGTTGCCGTTAGAGTTGTTGGCAAACAACTGGAATGTATGTTTCTGATGTATTTTGTCTACTCTGTTTGGAATTGTTATCAATTATTGCAAACTGGAAACTTTGATGTATTTTGATTGGATGCTTTTGTTTACTTCATTTGGAGGATTCTTGTCAGGTGTTGGACACTTTAATGTACTTATTGACCGTTTTAATGGAGCATTATGATTATGGGCTGCAATGGTATTTCTCAATTGCATAAGAAGCTATTTCTGGGCAGTTTTTATGGGCTAGAATCTTTCATGTACTGTTTGTCTGGGCAGTTTTTGTTTGGTAGGATGTATTTTGTCTACTCTATTTGAAATTGTTATCAAAACTGGAATGTTTAGTGGGATATATTTCTGGAATGTTGGGTGGGATGTTTGGTGGGATATATTTCTAGAATAGTTTATGGACTGGAAACTTTAATGTACTTTGGTGTACTTATTACTCAAAACTGGAATGCAGAAGACGTTATTGTGTGTGCTTATTGCTCAAAACTGTTTTTAATGCACAAATATGATTACAAGTGTATATAATAGTTAGATGTTTGTTTCATTGTTTTAGGTAGGACATCTTTCGGAATAACAGAAGACTAAAGTGCACATTTCCATGAACAAAACAAACTACCTGATTTTCTTCATTTCCATTCATAAGCTTCTTCATTGTCTTATTTTACAGACATTTTCATCAACAGAAGCAAAAGTGAAAAAATAGATACCATTAGACAATAGCTAACTAGTACTTTCAAGTTCTTCACTTCATCATTCAAGTTCTTCACTTCAGAATTCGAGTTCAAGCACGACAAATGTTCTTCAACCATTGGCCTCTCAAAAAAGTTTCCTCTACCGGTTTCATCTCTATAGATGGGATTACACCATGAGAAAAATCTGCATTCATCCCTTTCACAAACAAAGTACAGCCTCTCTTTGGATGGCCTTTCGGACTCAACAATCTTCACCTTTGCCTTTCTTCGACAGTCGCACAGCTTATATTGGTACCGTAGATTCCTAGCTCCACTATCCCCTCGAGAGCTTGAGGAAGACATGAGCAAATTTTTTAGCCAGTCATTTCCCTTCATCGGTAGATTAATCCCAATTTAGTTACCAACATTCTTACTTTAACCCTAATAACTACAATTTGTTAGCTAAAACCCAAAATCAAATCTTTTTACCTTAGCCAAGATTGTGTAGTAGTTCCTCGCAGGTTGACTTCGTATCTAGAGAATGGCTTTACCTTTCAAACCTCCTGCGTGTTAGTTTGATTTCTCCCAAAGGCTAGTTCAATTTCTCTCAATCAAGTAGAAATCGATTCTGTATACAAGCATCGCTGGGAGGGAGTTTTATTGGGGGCTAAGGGGTACAATAGGAATATTTGCTAAAAATTAAGTATAAAGAATTTGTTTTTAGGGTCTTTTCATCAGTTCCCGTTAATTTACCGATTTTCGTCAGTGTTGCAACTTAGTTCAAAGCACGAGATGTCGCGTTGTATATTTTGAAACCATATGGGGCTTATTTGTATATTAGGTTTAGCACAGGAGATTTTTTTGTTTTTAACCCTTTAGGAAAGTAAGAAAACTTTGGTCAAAAGTCCAACTTCGAATAGTGATCCGCCACTTGGCACTTTTAATGTTTACTCTCATCCTCTTGTCTCCCAATTCTAACTAATCCATCTAATCTCCAATTATTTCCTAACACCGGTAAAATAATATTCCTAAATATAAAACTTTACCTTATCGTTAAAATTTATCTCACTTTACGCACTAGCGAGTCCTACGTCGCATAAGCACTACTAACATTGCATAAACTAACTTATACTAGAAAATAATTTAAAACATATACTCACTTATAAAAATATCTAAAAATTAATATAATAAAGAAAAATATAAAAATACATACAAGGAAATAAAATAATGACCAGAAAATAGGAAAATTTTCGGGTCCTCACAGATTTGGGAATTTGAGCAGCTTATTTATCTTAAGCCTGTACGACAATCAGTTGACCGAATCATTGTCCACTACAATAAAGGGTCTGCAGAAGCTTCAGGTGATATCTCTTCTCGAAAACAAACTAAGCCAAGTCAGCCTGGATTACTTCTGCACTTTCAAAAAATTGGGTGTAATATTTCTGGGCCAATATCAAATTTCGGGTTCAATTCTAGAGTGCTTAGGAAATGTAACATCTTTGAGATATCTTTTTGTAAATTCCAACAAATTGAATGGTACTATACCTAAGTATTTGTGGAACCTTACAGATATCTTGCAGCTCAGTCTCGGCTCAAACTCACTAACTGGCTCTATACCTCTTGAAATCAAGAGCTTAAGAAGTGCAGCATACTTCAATTTATCACTGAATGACTTCTTAGGTGGCATACCAAGCACAATAGGAGATATGCAGAGCCTAGCTGGTTTTTCTTTAGCATACAACCAGCTGGAAGGTTCAGTTCCAAAGTCAATTGGTAGTATCTTAAGTTTGAAAACTGTGGATCTATCACATAACTTTTTCTCTGGGTCCATTCCAAAATCACTTGAGAATCTTAAGTATCTTACAAGCTTCAATGTCTCTTTTAACAATTTAAGTGGCGAAATTCCTCCTAATGGCCCTTTTGCAAACTTCACTAGTGAATCCTTTATTTCAAATAAAGCACTTTGTGTAGCTCCTGTCGGGGAAGTTGGGTAATTTCTCACTCAAAATTAGAACTACCAGATGCGTAATAAAAGAGAAAGAAAAAAAAATACTTGAAATTGATAACGGAGTTCGGCCAAATGTACTTAATCTCCGAGTATCGCTTAAACAACCTGCTCTTATTAATTTGGGAGAAGAAAGAATACAAAAGTTTTTTGATGTGTTACAATTGGGAGGGGAGAGTGTTAATTTATAACTCTTAAACACTCCCCCCAAGACCAATCCCACCGATGTGGGACAGAAACTTATGCTCCAAAAAGTTAACAAACCGATGTGGGACAAAAACTTATACCAAAAAAGTCAACAAATCTCCATTTTGGCATAATTTCTAATCCTACCACAAATACAAACCTTCTCACTCAAACAAAATAACAAATGGTCCTTGCGGTACTTTCAAAATTTGCGCCTTCAGACGCCAACTCAAATGTCCAGGATATTGACCAAATCTAAACAATGTTCAAATTTGGATCTTGTAACCACCTTGGTCAGCATATTTGCAGAATTCTCCGTAATCCGAATCTTTTGGAGAAAAATCTCTTCTTCTTCAAGAATTTCTCACACGAAATGATAGTGAACATTAATGTGCTTTGTTCTTGCGTACAAGACCTGATTTTTTGCGAAGTGAATAGCACTCTGACTGTTACAAAACACATCAATGTATTTTTGACAAACTCCCAAGTTTTCAAGCAATCATTGAAACCAAATTACCTCCTTCACAGTTTCGATAATCACCATATACTCTGTCTCTGTTGTAGAGAAAGCTATTGTTGACTGCAAAGTAGATTTCCAACTAACTGGCTCCTTGGCAAACGTGAACAAGTCGTCAGTTGTAGAACGTCGCTTATTCAAATCAACTGCATAGTCAGAATCACAATATCCAACTACACGTTGATCAAGTGATTCATCTTATTCAAATACTAATCCAACATCTACAGTATCTTGGATATACCGTAAAATCAATTTCACAATTTGCCAATGACTTTTGTCCGGATCATACATGAACTTGCTTACCACACTAACTGCTTGTGAAACATCGAGTCTCGTACACATCATTGCATACATCAAGCTACCAACTGCATTAGCATAGAGACTTTCGCCATGTATGCTCGCTCTTCATCCATTTTTGGAGATAATAAACTGCTAAGTTTCAAATGAGGAGTAAGCGGAGTGCTTACAGGTTTTGAATCTCCATTCATACCAAATCGTTGTGGTAACTTCTCCGAATACTGCTTTTGTGTGAGAGAAACCTTGCTTCTCATTCTATCCCTATTTATCTCCATGCCGAGAATTTTTTTGATTTCTCGCAAATTCTTCAGCTCAAACTCTTTACTCAATTGAGTTTTCAATTTGTCAATTTCAATTTGGCTCTTTGATGCTATCAACATATCATCAATATACAAGAGTAAGTAGATGTAGGACTCATCTCGTAACTTGCGCAAATACACACATTGATCGTATTTATTTCTTGTGTACTTCTGACCCATCATGAACTGGTCAAATCATTTGTACCATTGCCTCGGTGATTGCTTCAATCAGTACAATGATTTGCTCACCTTACAAACCCAATTCTCTTTACCAATAACTTTGAATCCATTTGATTGAGACATATAGATTTCATTTTTCAAGTCACCGTGAAGGAACGCGATTTTCATATCAAGTTGAACTAACTCCAAATTTAACTGTACTACCAAGGCCAACAGGATTCTAATAGAGGAATATTCAACAATTGGAGAAAATACCTCATTATAATCAACTCCTTCCTTCTGAGCGTAGCCTTTAGCCACCAATCTTATCTTGTAGCGAACATCATTCTTATCAGCAAATCTTTCTTTCTTTGCAAATACCCATTTGCATCCAATTGCCTTTTTACCCTTCGATAGTTGTGTCAACTTCCACGTCTTGTTCTTTTGAAGAAATTGCATCTCTTCTTTCAGAACATCTTTTTCATTTTTCATTTTCTGTACTGCGAACTGCTTCAGAAAAGGTGGATGGAACATCATTAACAACTGGAAGTGCATAAGCCACCATGTCAGTAAAACGAGCAGATTTTTAAATTTCTCGTCTTGGTCTATTGACGGCAATTGATTTCTACTGCTGTTGAGGTTCTTGGGTTAAAACCTCTTCCTCATCTGACTCCTCTTCTGTTATGGAAGAGTCACTGATGTTGCTGTTTGTTGGGCTCACTATTATTTACTCAAGCTCCATCTGTTTCGGCGTACACTCCACCTGTAGCGGAGTACAACTGGTTCCATCTTGTGCTACCTTATTCAACATGGTAGATTCATCAAAGGTAACATTCCTACTGATAATGGTTTTCTTTGCTTCTAAATACCACAAATAGTATCCCTTAATTCCAGTATTAAAGCCCATAAAGAGAGACTTCTTTTCACGTGGATCCAACTTTGATTCATTTACATGATAATATGCAATAGAACCAAAGATATGTAAAGAATCATAGTCCGTTGCAGGTTTTTCAGACCATATCTCTAACAGAGTTTTGCCTTCTATTACAGATGATGGCAAGCGATTGATTAGATATTGAGCGTATATTACAGCCTCAGCCCAAAACTTTCTGCCTAACCCATCATTAGACAGCATGCAACGAACTTTCTCCACTCGTGTTTTGTTCATAGGTTCTGACACCCCATTCTGCTGTGGTATTCTTCTAACTGTGAAGTGCCGAACTATGCCATACTCTTGGCATATCTCCTAGAAGAGATCACTTTTGTATTCTCCACCATTATCTGTTTAGAGAATTTTAATCGTTCTTTTCGTCTGATTTTCAACCTGAGCTTTCCATTTAAGGAAAACTCCTAACACATCATCCTTGCTCTTCATAGTAAACACCCAAACTCTTCTGAAAAAATCATCAACAAATGTGACAAAATAGTACCTGCCTTCAAGGAATGGAGTCTTGGTAGGTCCCCACATATCTGAATGCATATAGTCCAAAATACCCTTGGTATTATGGATGCCAGTGCCAAATTTCACTATTCTCTATTTTTTCAGAACACAATGCTTATAAAATTCTAATTTGCAAGCTTTCGTACCTTTCAACAATCCTTGCTTAGCAAGATTTTGTAAGAATTTTTCACCAGCATGTGCCACAATTTTGTTGTCTCTGCATCTTTCTTACTACTGAAAAATGTTGCTGCTGCTGCTGTCCTAACAATTGTACTATCTTGGTAGTAATACAGATTATTCTTCCTCATACCTTTCAATATCACAAGTGCTCTCGAAGTTGTTTTAAAAATTTCACCTCGCATCATCACAATCAGGCTTTTTGACTCTAAAACCCCCAAAGAAATAAGATTCTTCTTCAAATTCGGCACGTACCGAACATCCTTCAGGATTCTGGTGGATCCATCATAATTACGCAGTTTGATTGAACCTATCCCATCTGTTTTACATGGATTGTCATTTTCCATGTAAACAACTCCACCATCAAGTTCTTTAAATTCAAAGAACCACTCTCGCATGGGAGACATATGGTAGGTACAACCTGAATTCAAAATTCACTCATCTGGATGGGATATTGAAGGTGATACAGCCAAAGAGAAATCTGATTCCGTATCACTTTTGCACTTTGCAACATTTATGTCTTGCGGAGCTTTCCCTTTCTTTTTTAATTTTGGACAGTCTTTCTTCCAATACCCTTTCTCATGATAGAAAGCACACTCATTTTTGACAACTCTGTTTTTCGATTTGGACCTTCCTCTTCTCCCATTTGATTGGCTTTACTGACGATCTCTTGCCACTAACGCTTCATTTGCTGTAGCTACTTTGTTTTTCATTTTATCCTGCTTTCTCAATTTATGACTATACAAAGCAGAACATACAACATCATTCTCCTTCCCATGAAGTAACGTAGTTTCTAAATGTTCAAATTCATCAGGAAGGGATGACAACAACATCAAAGCCAAATTTTCATCTTCAAATTTCACATCTAAATTTAACAGGTCAGCTACTAATTAATTAAATATAGTGATGTGTTCATTCATAGTAGTACCTGATCGGTAATCGAATCGGAACAACATTTTCTTCATAAAGAGTTTATTCTGACCACTCTTTTTCAGAAATTTTTCCTCCAATGCCTTTCACAATTTTCATGCAGAAGTCTCGTTCTTGAAAGCATACTTTTGCTCTCTGGATAAACACGATCGAATAGTTCCGCATGCCAACCGATTTATGGTACTCCACTCATTCTCTTCTATGTCATTTGGTTTCTTTTTTTCAATGGCAATGTCAAGACCCTATTGGAAAAGGGAGTCTATGACCTCGCCTTACCATATGCTGAAATGGCCAGTACCATTAAATATCTCCACCTCCAGCTTCAAACTTGACATTGGAATCCTCGGTCATATGGATGAAAAAGCCGATGCTCTGGACTCATTTATCGGTGAATCGTCTAACGCCATTATAAATTCAAATGATAGTATTCAATATAATAAATTACAAACAAACCAAAGGATGAACTTTCGACTCTGATACCACTTGTCGGGAAAGTCGGGTAATTTCTCACTCAAAATTAGAACTACCAGATGCGTAATAAAAGAGAAAGAAAAAAAAAACACTTGAAATTGATAACAGACTTCGGCCAAATATGCCTAATCTCCGAGTACTACTTAAGCAACCTGCTCTTATTAATTTGGGAGAAGAAAGAATACAAAAATTTTTTGGTGTGTTACAATTGGGAGGGGAGAGTGTTAATTTATAACTCTCAAGTACTCCCCCCAAGACCAATCCCACCGATGTGGGACAGAAACTTATGCCCAAAAAAGTTAACAAATCGATGTGAGATAGAAACTTATACAAAAAAAGTCAACAGCTCCAAGGTTACACGTCCCACCATGTGTAAGTTTTTCAGCTAAAACATCGGGAAACAAAAAGAAGTTTGTAATCATTTTTACTATAGCAGGGGTGATAGCAGTTTTAGGTGCCATGTCCCTGGGATTTGTTTACCTAAGATATCGACGGAAAGGTAAAAGTCCCATAGAAGTAGATATGTTTGCAAAAGAAAGAATTTCCTTCTACAAACTTTCACAGGCAACCGATAATTACGATGAAAGGAACTTTTTGGGAAAAGGAAGCTTTGGATTTGTTTACAAAGGTACCCTTGATGATGGGAGGGTTGTGGCTGTTAAGGTGTTTGATTTACATTCAGAAGGAGCATTGATGAGTTTTGGAGCAGAATGTGAAGCATTACGCAATCTTCACCATCAAAACCTCACAAAAGTCATTAGCAGCTGCTCTAACCCTGACTTCAAAGCATTGGTTCTTGAATTCATGCCTAATGGAAATCTTGAGAAGTGGTTGTATGCCATTGACTCTTCTCTAGATATTATCAAGAGATTGGACATCTTGGTGGATGGTGCTTCTGCACTGCAGTATCTCCACTATGAGCATGCGACACCAGTAGTGCATTGCGATTTGAAGCCTAGTAATGTCCTGCTAGATGAAGATATGGTTGCCCGTGTAAGTGATTTCGGCCTTACAAAGCTGTTGGCTCCAGAGGAGAGCATTGTATACACCCAAACACTAGCCACTCTTTGCTATCTCGCACCAGGTATATTGGAACTTTTTCCATATCTCATTTCTGTTCTTTTTTTACCCCAGAGAGCTTATTAAACTTCTGAAAATTCAACTTCTCATTCACTTTTAATAGCTTATGGTAAAAGAGTACTTGCCATTCTTGTAGAGTATGGATCGGAAGGATTAGCATCAACCAAATAAGATGCTTATAGTTTCGGAATCATGATGATGGAAGTGTTCACAAGAATGAACCCCAACAACGAAATGTTTGGTGAGAATTCGAGCCTAAGGAGTTGGGTTCTTGATTCTATGGCAAATGCATTAGCTCAAATTATAAATGCCAATCTGCTAAGCACAACCGATCGTCACTTTCTTCAGAAGCCGCAGTGCATTTTATCAATCATCAAATTGGCTCTAAATTGCACGAAGGAGTCTCCAGGAGAGAGAAGCAATATTCGAGACGTTCTTGTGGCACTGAAAAAGATCAAAATTCAGCTACTGCAATATGTATAGTTAACTTCCATTCAGATTGTATGCTACTGATTTTTCGGTCTTGCTGTGAAATTTATGGTTTTGGAATAAAATCATATATATATATATATGGTTTGCTGCAACTAGGATCAAATCATACCAACTTTAATGTTTGAGGGCTAGCCTATCACAACCCATGTTTGAACCATAATATTAATCCCCAAAAATCCAAACTAAAATCACAGGTACATAATTAGTTAATTCACACTAGTACGTGAATGGCTAATTCATACTCAAATTAATTCCATACTCAAACACAAATCTAATGGTCACTTACAGAGGAAACATGTAACGTGTTCTTCCGAGAAAATGTTCTGACTTTGTAAACTACTGACAACGACTTTTTCTTCATTTATGTACTCATTCATCATCCTAAAAATATCAGCATACAATATCATAACCACAATTCAAAACATGTTGTAAATAAATCAATTCACATATCAAAATCATATTCACATTAATCAAACATTCATATCATTTATAATCTCGAGACACACTTAGCCTTCTATCAATTATCTGGATATCCAATCTTAAGTGACTGTTCATCACGTGAGGGAGGTTAGAAGTTCATATATTCCCAACTAATGCTACCGCGCTGGCCATCCCATTGCAATTGCATTTCAAAAATTTCATATAAAACCAACATTAGTTCATACTAGAGGTATTAAAATTGATGACTCGAGTGGATTTGGGTAGGTTATAATTGAGTAATGAGTATAATTATGTCAACCCGTTTATATTCAATTGATAAATGGGTATGAATATACTTAATTACCCATTTATGAATCATTTAAAATTTTACTTATTTTTTAATATTTTTGCATGTTGTTTGAAAAGAAATAATGATATTTATTGTAATTAAATTGGTAAAAAATTTAAATTTATTTACTTAGCACTCACTAAAAATTAAGTTTAAATATATAATTATTTTTAAATGGGTATACATTGGTGAACCGAATCAATCCATTATCTATCAATTAAATGAATTTAATTGGATACCTATTTAGACTCGTTCAAAATTAATAGGTTTTTCGCGGGTCATTGGTGGGCAAATTTGGGTGGGTTAACGTATATACAAGAAACACAGCATACACATATTAATGACAGATTTTCAGAAAGCTTTGGAACAACAGAATTCATAAAATTCATTAAGCCACTTACCTCGAACAATATGAGCTAACATTCAAGTCAACTCGATTATCTTATAGAAGTCATTTCCCCCTTGTAGAAATAACCAAAAGGCATTTAATTCTAATCTTAAAGGCATCAAAACATGCTAAAGTACCATACTTTTTTATTCATCGACTAAATGACTCGCTTAATGAGGCCCAATAAAACCCCCAAAAAAATCAATTTTAAATTCTAGACACATTGCTAATGACACGAGAAAAAAAGGAAAAAATGAGTAGTAAATTTGAAGCTACAATTGAGAAAAAGAGAAGTAAACGAAAATTTGCCCTGGACTTGGAGTGGAAATCCTTGAATTTGTTCCCTTATACTAGACTTTTGTTTCCTGATGTAACGTACGTCTATTTACATAGTATTTGTTTTCTCACATTTTAGTCGTCTGTGTTATTTATGCGCTTCCAATTGGAGTTTCGGAGTTCTAAGCCAAGAAAAAAATAACGCAAAGAAATAAATGAAATTACTTACCAGGCTATAACTCGAGAATCCCCGCAGCTGATTTTATGGCTGAAATGAATGTCCTACCAAAAATTGAAACTGAAAATTGACATGAATTTCACTTCCCAGATAACAATACAGAGAAAATTTAAGGGATTTTCTTGAAGTGACAAAAATAAAGAAATAAGCTTAAAAGTCATCTGAAATTCTGAACCTTTTTTTTTTAGTTAAAGATTTTCGTTTTTTACTTTTTGTAATTCCAATTTGAGTTTTGCAACTAAATAAACTTTGAAAAATGTCATGGTACATCCCCTACGTATGGATGCCACTACTGAGACACTCAGCATTGGCCAAAGTATGAAATAGAATATTGGATCACAAAGGAATTTATCTATTATTTTAAGAGAAGGATGAATGACTCCAATAGTTTCTTACCTAGCATTTATCAATAATCTAATTTGTTCTCTTAACTTTTAAAAGTGTTCTCTAAAGTCAAACTTCTGCATTTGGTTTTAACTGGTCTCTATGGTCAAATTCAATAAAGACAGTTTCATTTTTCCCAAATACGATTTAGTTTGATCCAATTTATAAAGTTGTCAAATTTCACCAATTTAGCCTTGTGGATAAATATTCAATTGCTGACTAGTTTAACCAACAAAAAATGATAAAATATCTCTTTTACAAAGTTCTATTTAATCATATTGCATTGTAATAGTGAGGAGGAAGTGTAAGTGAGAGATTTTGAATTCGTGACATCTCACTTGCACTACAACACATATATAAACAAATAAATACATGCATACATACATACATACATATATATATATATAGTGTTGTAATATATTGTCATGAATATTTCTGTTTTATTTTGGGGTAGTCAATATATTTAAGTCTAATGGCAAAGTTTATTGCAAAAGATTAAATTATGCAGAATTTACATATCTAAATAAAATAAACAAGTACAAAATAGAATATGGCAATATCTATCTATTTTTATTTTTCGTCATCTTGTTATTGTGGAGATTTATCATCTTCTTTGTACCAATTTAACCTACAGAAATTATTTTCCAATTATGTACTGGCCTCTCCAAATTTGTGAACATGAAATTCAGAAGCCATATTTTCATGCATTTTACTTTTTCCTCCTAAAAATTTTTACCTTAAAATTTGTTTTTTTTTTATTTCATTTTTATCATTCTCTCCCCTCCTCCACCCCCATTACACCAAATTGAATATCCTATTTAAAAAATGGTATTTGCCAAAACCATACTAACCAAATTTCCACTAAGCAATGTCACGTAAATATGTACAGACACCTATAGAGAAAGCTTAGTTTAGATAGTGGGACTTGGAACAACCAATTTGCTTGGGTGTCAATTTTGCTCAATCACAAATATGAAAGAATGTCGAGATATTAGCGACTTCAATTCGCCATCTAAAACAACACGTACCATTACCAGTTGTAGCTATTCCCTGGTAGCTTAAAATTATTAATTTCAAAACCTCACGAGGAAAAGCATGTTTGCTATTGAGAATGAAATATTAGGAACCATAATTTTTTTCAAAGTTTCAACACGAAATTATATGGAGCTTATCGACCAAATACAAATAGATGAAGTGGATGGAAAAATGATAAGCATTAACAAGGAACATGGTCTAAGATACCATAGAAATTTAGTTTGACAACAAGAGCTGAGTTCTTAACTCCACCTAGGTATTTAGTAAAAATTTAACACTCGATGTTAAAGGTTGACGAATATATTTTTTATGGGCGTTCAAAATTCAAGATCGAATTTATATCGGAAGTAGGATATCTATAAAACCAGTTGATATTTCAGTATTTATTTTGTATAATTGTTTGAAAATGGTTATTGAAATTCAGTTCTTGAATTCTTAATTATCGGACAAATCACTTAATTTTATGTGTTAATAATATACTATATTTATTATATACCGGGTAATGCATTCTATAATTATCTGCTTAGGAATGGTACAATAACTTATAACTTGGAAAAAGAAAAATAATAACTTATAACTCATGCTATTATAAAATTAAATCCATCATAGATGGATTTTATGTAGAATGGGATCCCATTCATGTACCATAAGAAATATTTGAAAGTTAGATAATTTGTTGTATGGCATATAGTTCATAATCCTGTTAATTAGAGATTAAGACTATGTAACCTTGGAAAAACATTTTTATGATATCAACCACTTCTATGATTATACATCACACTATACTTCACCAACCTACATTCAAAAACTCAATCTAAAACTCTGGATATTACATAACCGAATTTCAAATTACCAAAATAAAGCTTAGATGGTATTTGAATATAGGTTTCGTAGAAAAAAAAATTTCTAGCAAATTTATGATTACGGGTCGATGAACCACTCTAATAGTTTATGCTAGTTAAATCTTTTTGAGGCAAGTTGCTTTGCACATTCAAAAGTAAAGCAACTATATACAAACTGCCAATATTCACACCAATCTGGTCATAGAAAGTTATACTAAATGATACAGCTCGAACATTAGCACAAAACCCTTATGAAAACCTAACAATTTCGCACTTCTATACTCAGCAAGGAAACTGCTATATTCAACATCATTTATTCTGGCTTTTCATATCAACTTATACTTTCACTGATCCACTTTGTCACTGATGCTTGCTGATTGTTTTTGCGCCAGCTTTGCTTGCTTTTTTGCCAGTTTATCAAGTGACATTTGTATCTCACGGCATCCAATAGAGCAGAACCCGCAGAAGTCTCTATACCACATTACCAATATTATATTCAAAATAACAAAAGTATAAGTTAAATTAAATTAAACAAATCATCCTTATATAACCAGCCTCAAATTTATTATTACATTTAATTTATTATTACATTATTAACAGTTTAAATTGTGAATGTAGCATAGGTTGGCAGAAATAAAAACTTCAGCCTCTCCTATCCCCTACCTCTTCCCAAAGAAGACAATAGGAAAAGAAAGAAACAATTTCCAGTTTTTGAACCTTTCCTATTCATGCCTCACTCATTTGTTTTTTAAACATCCCGAGAAGATATTAGAAAAGATTGGTCAATATCATAGCGAACATAAATATCATACAAAAGCCCTGAAATTAATAGATCTGGGGATGAGAGATTGAAATCATTTTAATTGGATGGAGAGGTGGGAAAGAGAGAGAGAGAGAGAACAGAGAAAGAAGAAATCAAATTTTGCTAGAAATCAGCTTTGGAACAAGAATAATAAATCTATTAATGCAACTAAGAAAATATGAAATTAAGATTATCAGCCAACAAAACTGTTCTACAAAAGTGAAATCGCATATTAATGCAGAAAAAAAAGATTATACGTTGAACATCAAACAGCAGACTTGACACATTAACATGAAACATATTAAATTTTACAAAATGATTAACAGTGAAGTACTAGTAATGGTAGCTAAGATTACCTATACATGTAGACTTCAACACCCACTGGCATATGCTTCTTGCAATAGTGGCAGTTGTCTAAAAAATGACCAAGTTTCGGTGGATTACTCTCCTTGGCTATCTTTTGAACCTAATAATTTAACAAAAAAGAAAAGAAACAAGAGAAAGCTAAATGACACCTCTCTAATTGATTCTACTATAGAAGAGAAAAAAAAATCTCATTACCCTAGCTTGATCCTCTGTTGACTGTTTCTGTTGCTGTTGCTTGATTGCAACCGACAGTGTCAACTCCTCTTCGGTGTCAACTCGGCTACGCTTCATTGGCATTACAGAAAGAATAGCTGCAGGGAAAAAAAGAATGAAATGAAATGAGAATTTATAGGAACAAAGGTGGCGTAGTATTAGGAAAATTTTGAGAGGAGTGATTTTTGGGTTGTACAACAGATGACTGAGTAGGTAGAATAAGAGCAGAAGAGAAAGGAGAGGAGAAACTATAGAAGATTTATGAGTGAGCGCAAACTCGCGGTTGAGGAGTGAATGTGCTAGACGGCAAGTATTTGACGGCTGCCGTAGACACTATTTATCACTTTTCAACTAAGGCAGTAGTAGTCCTTTCCTTTTTTTCGTTTTTCTTTTTTAATTCGGATAGTAATTTGGTGCAATCTATCACATTCAAGTATCTTAAATTAAATCAATGCCACATAATAGTTTCGTTAGAAGTTACTGTATCACCAATACTTTGTTTCAATTTCAATAAGGCATTGTTTGCCTAGGAGTGATTTGAGGGAAATTTTTTGTGGTAATATAAATTTGAAGGAAAATTGCAACATAAGATAGCGCTATTTCTTGTTATATTCCTTTTTTTTTTCTAAGCGAAGTGATGACATTGAGATTAGTATGAGTAATGTTGTATGATAAGTAATAGAATATTGTAATTGTTTATTTTCTCCAATTAGATGAAAATCATGGCGAAAAATATAGTTTTCCATAATTCTAGCGTCTTGTGCAATTAAATTTGTATGACGTGTGAAATTACAACACCACCGACGCTTGAAATCAAAGTTTGTCTGCATGACGTTCACAGTTGTGTTTAATCCACCGCATACAAGTGAGTGCAGATGACTTGTAAAACTTTAATTCTTCTAGAGCACTGAAAAATGGAAAAGAAAATTAAATACAAAAGGAAGATCGATATAGATATTGTTAAGAATGATTAGTAGATTTATAATACTATTGAAACACAATTGGTGATTTCAAAGTTCCGTACTTGAGGTATGGCTTTACTTAAAAAAAAAAGGTGTAATATTGAATTTCTAGCTCAGTAAGGACTAGGATATGTTTTTTGTCTAGCCAATTAGTACTAGGTAGTTGATGATACTTGCAACTCACTTTGTACATGCCAACTCATTAACAGACATTAGCATAATGGGGTATATTGTATGCAAAAAAATTTTAATACACAAAGGCGAAGTTGCAATTTAGGAGCAAAAGAATAGCGCAATGGATCTTCAACCAAAATCCTGAAAAACATTATTTGGTAAGTTATTCTAATGTCTAAAGTTAGGGATCATGTCTCATTGAGCGGAAATAGATTGAACGCAATAATTATCGTAATTTATCACCACCAATTAAAGATGTTCTCTAGTTTTGGAAAAATATAGAAATAAATAAATAAATAGAAGGAAAAAAAGAATATCTCATGTAAAACAAAAAAGCATTAGTATTATCATTTTTTCTGCTTAGTTGAGAAGTGTATACTTTGTACTTAATGTACGTTTACATATGCCAAAGCATTACTGCAACATGAAGGGGCGAGAACAGGCAGCTCCAAAGTTTTATATATTATGAATATTTACCCTAAGAACTTTTTTTATTAAGGTTTTACCCCATCAAACTTAATATTCAATCCTTACCTTCTGAAATTAATGGCTTTATTAGTTATATATATATTTTTCATTTTTTACAAGTTAAAATTATTCTTCTTCAAACACTCCTATTACTAATTTAGGCCCTCCTGTTTCTCTTGTAATTTAGGTTACATGTAGTAAAATAAACACATAAAAACTTAATGGCATTTACTTTGTGTTATTTCTTTGGAGCTTGTGAACCTTACACATGAATAGAATAGGAAATTGAGTTCCAATATGTACATTTTTTTAGAGTAGTTTAAACAAGTACTTTCCACATATATTACAGGGATAATTTCAGAAACTGCCCCTGAAATTTTTGACAATTACATTAAGCTCCCCTGAAATTTAAAAAATTACACATACCTTCCTTGTCATTTAAAATGACAATTTTACCCATAAATATTTTAACGAAATTCTCTTATTTGGTATACTTATACTTAGAATGAGTTTTAAAATTATTTTTTCATTCTTTTTCCTTCTTATTCCTTTTTTAAGTTTTTCGCCAATAAAACTGTAGAACTATAACAATTGCCTTTAGATTTATATTATAATCAAATGTCGAACTAGTGATTTTTTTGACAAGTTAATTTTATATGTAATCCAATGTTTTTGCTGATCTTTGTTTTCTATTTTTTGGTTTTAAAATTAACAATAAATAAAAAAGAAATGGCCCAAAAGCACTACTAAATTATGATAATTTCACTACTTCAAAAATTTATAAACTCTAAATGAATTATTTCATCATTTTCCTTTTTATCTTATAAATCTAAAACATAATAAAATACCAAAAAAAATATCACATCATAGTAATAAAATTATTATTATAATTATTTATCAAATAGTAGATATGGACATGAAAATTTTGGCACCTTTTCCTTATAATTATACTAAATAATCTTATAATTATATAGGAAAATAAATTAAAATTCATTCCACAAGGGCATTTTGGGTATTCATTTAAAAAATTGTCAAAGTCAATATTATTTTAGAATTTTGTTACTAAAACTATCAAATCAAGGGAGGTAAGTCTAATTTTTCAAACCTAAGGGGAGCTTAGTGAAATTGTCAGAAACCTCAGGGGAGGTTTCTGAAATTATCCCTATATTATATCCTTTTTATTTAATTCTTTAAAGCACCCAAGAACCGAGGTGCCATTAGTAGCCATTTTATAAACCATTAATGTTCAATCTTGTTAAGTAATAAATCATTATTAAACAAGTACTTTGCTATACTTTTAATAAAAATGGTTAGAAAATGAGAAAAATAAAAACGGTAAGTCATACTTTTCCCGACTAGTAAACAATGTCAATGTTTGAATTAACAACTCTAGCCCTCAAGAGGAAAGGGGCAGAACCTCGATAAAGGACAAAATGCTCTTATTCTCACCTATAGTCCTTCCTACCCTATGTATTCAAGGTGAATATTACAAGATTAAGAAAAATATAAATTCTATCATGAAGAAAAATTATCACGTCAATACCAATGAGATGGACGTCGACTGCAAGATAGTTCCAGTAGAGGAACATCAATATAATGGTACATGAGTAGCCAGAAAGTAATTATTACCTTAATCCAACTTCTAATCCCTTTTTTTTGTTGCCGTTGAATGAACTTTTTTCTCTCCAGGTTGTAATAACATCACATGGTACTACTTGATAACTCCATTGGAAATTTGAGTCTTAAATTCTATATATTTATTTTATTTTTGATATTTATATCCTATTAAGCCTACTGCAAAACTCAAATATATACTATATCAAAAATTAAGGTGAAATGAGAGGATATTCTGCCCTCTCCTTCACCATTGTATTATTTTATATGTCTTTAATTACTTGCTGGCTAGTCTTAGTCCACTTTTTCACACAGATCAAGCAACAAGTAGCAAGGGCTAATTTGTTCCAAGAGAACCTTCTTTTTTGTGTCAATTTATTTTGATGATCTTGCAATTGTGACTAATGAAAAATTTTAGATTGAAAAAACAATTGAAGTGTGCATGGGTAGGAAGAGAGTTTTAGATTGGGTCATTGCCTAGATTGGGTCATTGCCTCTATAACCCAAACTTAATGAGCTCTGGGAGAAGGATGTTTTATTCATGTAACTCCTGCAGCAATTGAAATACAGCAAATGTAATTATGAATAAAGAGTGCATTTAGGCCACTATTGAAAATTAAGATGAATTATGCTTAATTACACTCTAAACATATCGAGAAACCGTGATACTTATAAAATTATAAAGGATTTGGGTATCTCAACCATTACTTATATAACTAAGAGTTTTACTCACATTCTAAATTTAACAAAATTCATGGTACTTTTGTAGATAGAGTATAGATAAAGGGCTCTAAGTCTGTATTCATCGTTTAATGGATATCCTCTTTATCATAAGTGGTGAGAATTGGCTATTTTATTGATTGCCTCTCGAAATCGAAATCCTTGTTCGATCAGTGAGTAAACCGAGAAAAGGTTTTTGCATAGTTAACACCAGACAAACTGTCATGTAGAAGTAAAACTCAAATTAACTAGTTCAATTAATATAACATGTAAGGTGATAGAATTGATTGGAACTAAATAATCACACAAAATATGTAGAAGAGAAGAAAAGAATAAACAACTCAAATTATTGTTAACACCACGAACCAAGAAGAAATTCTTACCACAATGACGTCTAATAAGTTCTACAGATTCTCTTTTATGAAAAATAGTCCTCTATATATAACTCTTATTCATAATCTACTAGACTTGTTAAATAAGTGACAATCACACAAGTAATTACCTAATAAAATATTAGTTGCTAAACAAGAAAACTACTAAAAACTTGAATCTGATAAAACAACTAAAATTAATTAGGAATCTTCATAACTTGGTTCATTTTGTCAATAGTGATTCTCTTGATCCAAACTTCCTATTAAGGTCTAACACCTTCTCAACCAATAGTTGCTATTGAAAATTTTGTTGGTTGGAAACAACATCAGAAATAGGTTAAAAAGTAAGTAGAGAAAAGAAAGCTAAAAAAAAAAAAAAGAAACCCCTTTCGTAGAATTTGTGCACATAAACTGAAACTGCCAAATCTCATTCCCACAGTCCTATTCCCACTAGGATTTTGTTGCTTATATTCGTTCATTACATGTGCAGTATCCTCAAAACTACAAATCCTCTTCACTTTAGGAGTCGGGAGAAATCCTATTCCTCTATGTAACTCCTCTCAACTCATTCTATATAAGTTTATTATCCTCGCTGATTTCTTCATACTTTGTTTTCTAAAATTTTTCGATATCGTCAATGGCTAGACAGTCAACTATGTATTCTACTTTGAAGCCTTGCCTCTTTATTCTAATCTGCATCCTCATAGTCAGTCCTACAACTTTCACGGCTTAAGAAACCATTTGTCCCTTCCAACATATCTACCAGTTCGGCGATTCAATCTCAGATACGGGAAACATCATCCTCAAGGATGGCTTAGCTTCAGTATCTCCCTTATCTCGCTTGCCATATGGAATGACTTCCTTCCATAGACCTACTGGTCGATGCTCAAACGGCCTTCTCATGATCGACTCCATCTCCAGAGCTCTTAATCTTCCTCTCCTGGACCCCTACTTGAAAAGAACTGGAGTATTCAATCAGGGAGTAGACTTTGCTGTAGCGGGGAGCATAGCTCCCGACACCTCATTTTTCCAGGCCCGAAATATTCCAGTTCCTATCTCCAATACTCCTCTCGGTGCTCAGATGCAGTGGTTTAAAAATCATCTCAAATATGTTGGCCGTTCCCCATCAGATTGTGCAGCTAGACTTCAAAGATCCTTAATAATGATGGGAGAAATCGGGGGAAATGATTATAACCATACTTTCTTCAATGGAAAATCAATACAAGAGGTCAGGACTTATGTTCCTCACGTCGTAAGTGCGATAATCAATGGGGTAAGAGAAGTTGTTAGACTCGGGGCTGCTCGTGTTGTGGTTCCAGGAAATTTCCCTATTCGTTGCATCCCAATTTATTTGACTAGTTTTGCGATTCCTGAACCAGAAGCATACGACCAGATGGGATGCCTGAGAGAGGTAAATGAGTTTGCAAGGTACCACAACTACTATCTTCAAAGGGCTCTTCATTCTTTGAGGCAAAAGTTGAAAAGGGATAATCCAAATGTGGTTGTTGTCTACGCTGATTACTACGGGGCTCTGGAATCAGTTCTTGCTTGTGCTCCATTTCTTGGATTCGACCGAAGATCTTTATTAAAATCATATTGTGGGATTGGAGGGATTTACAACTATGATGGTCGGAGGATGTGCGGAACACTTGAAGTTCCAGTTTGTCGGGAGCTTGAAAAGTACATATATTGGGATGGAATTCATGTGACACAGAGAGCTAATCGCCATATGTCTGAGTTTCTGATCAGTTACATGTTATCAAAGATGCAGTGCGTGTGGTAGATACTAGATAGATATATGGATAAAGTTGGAGACAATTTTCTATTACACGTGTGCTTGCTTAGTCTTAATAAAGGTGAATTCTAGGCCTAATAATTTGTTTGGTATCAATTGTTGATGACATGGACTGGTACAAATTCTTGTGCAAATAAGAGACATTATCCAAGAAGATTGATGCTTAGAATGCTCTAATTCCAATTGCTTCCTGTAAATTTGTTTGTTTATCAATTGATTTTCAAATAATGTCACATATGATTGTTATCTAATACAAAAAATTAAATACAAAACGAAGATCGATATAGATATTGTTAAGAATGATTGGTAGATTTATAATACTATTGAAACACAATTGGTGATTTCAAAGTTCCGGACTTGAGGTATGGTTTTACTTAAAAAAAAAAGGCGTAATATTGATTTTCTAGCTCAGTAAGAGTTGAGATATATTTTTTGTCTAACCAATTAGTGCTAGGTAGTTGATGATACTTGCAACTCACTTTGTACATGCCAACTCATTAACAGACATTCGCATAATGGGCAGGGGCGGAGCCAGAAAAAATTCTTAGTGGGGCAAAAACAACACTAAAATTTTGTACCTCCTCTTTTTCTTGTTTTTTAAGCAAAAAAAAATTCACTAACAAGTACAAATGATGTATATATTCCATGAAAAACATAAAAAGGTAAATTCAAAATTATTAATGTAATAATAATTTTATTTTAAAAACAAACTAAACTATAGGTGGTGAGAATTGGCTATTTTATTCATTGTCGCTCGAAATCGAAATCCTGGTTCGATTAGTGGGTAAACCGAGAAAGGTTTCCGCATAGTTCACACCAGACAAACTGTCATGTAGAAGTAAAACTCAAATTAACTAGTTCAATTAATATAACATGTAAGGTGATAGAATTGATTGGAACTAAATAATCACACAAAATATGTAGAAGAGAAGAAAAGAATAAACAACTCAAATTATTGTTAACACCACGAACCAAGAAGAAATTCTTACCACAATGACGTCTAATAAGTTCTACAGATTCTCTTTTATGAAAAATAGTCCTCTATATATAACTCTTATTCATAATCTACTAGACTTGTTAAATAAGAGACAATCACACAAGTAATTACCTAATAAAATATTACTCCCTCCGTCCCGAAAAGTTTGTCACTTTTCGGGAATTAGAATATTTTTCAATAGTAGACAAGAATAAGAGATAGCTGTCTGTAATTCCTAAATTATCCCCGCCAAGCTGTCCAAATTTTGCCTATAGTGGTGCGGATGAAGTTATTCAAATGGTTTATGCAAACTAGTCAACACTTTGGGCCCACTACATTATTAAAGCTACACTAACTTTTTGCTTATTTTGCACTGCACGCGCTAGTAAACATTGGCTAGCATCAGCCACGCACTTCGAAGCGTGTCTTATTCTTTTGACAATTTATGCTGGATCCACATATTTAAAGGTAGTGTCAGAAGGGTAAAATTAGAAGAAGGAGAAAAATTCATTTGCCATTTTAGGTATGTGACAAACATTTTGGGACAGACCAAAATGGAAAGCATGACAGTTTCAATGGGACGGAGGGAGTAGTTGCTAAACAAGAAAACTACTAAAAACTTGAATATGATAAAACAACTAAAAATTAATTAGGAATCTTCATAACTTGGTTTATTTTGTCAATAGTGGTTCTCTTGATCTAAACTTCCGATTAAGGTCTAACACCTTTTCAACCAATAGTTGCTATTGAAAATTTTGTTTGTTGGAAACAACATCAGATATAGGTTAAAAAGTAAGGAGAGAAAAGAAAGCTAAAAAAAAAAAAGAAATCCCTTTCTTAGAATTTGTGCACATAAACTGAAACTGCCAAATCTCGTTCCCACAGTCCTATCCCCACTAGGATTTTGTTGCTTATATTCATTCCTTACATGTGCAGTATTCTCAAAACTACAAATCCTCTTCACTTTAGGAGTCGGGAGAAATCTTATTCCTCTATGTAACTTCTCTCAACTCATTCTATATAAGTTTATTATCCTCGCTGATTTCTTCATACTTTGTCTTCTCAAAATTTTTCGATATCTTCAATGGCTAGACAGTCAACTATGTATTCTACTTTGAAGCCTTGCCTTTTTATTCTAGTCTGCTTCCTCATAGTCAGTCCTACAGCTTTCACGGCTCAAGAAACTATTTGTCCCTTCCACATATCTACCAGTTCGGCGATTCAATCTCAGATACGGGAAACAACATCCTTAAGGATGGCTTAGCTTCAGTATCTCCCTCATCTCGCTTGCCATATGGAGTGACTTCCTTCCATATACCCACTGGTCATTCTCAAACGGCCTTCTCATGATCGACTTCATCTCCAGAGCTCTTAATCTTCCTCTCCTGGATCCCTGCTTGAAAAGAACTGGAGTATTCAATCAGGGAGTAGACTTTGCTGTAGCTGGGAGCACAGCTCTCGACACCTCATTTTTTCAGGCCCGAAATATTCCAGTTCCTATCTTCAATACTCCTCTCAGTGCTCAGATGCAATGGTTTAAAGATCATCTCAAATTTGTCTGTCGTTCCCCATCAGATTCTGCAGCTAGACTTCAAAGATCCTTAATAATGATGGGAGAAATCGGGGGTAATGATTATAACCATGCTTTCTTCAATGGAAAATCAATACAAGAGGTCAGGACTTATGTTCCTCACGTCGTAAGTGCGATAATTAATGGGGTAAGAGAAGTTGTTAGACTCGGGCTGCTCGTGTTGTGGTTGCAGGAAATTTCCCTATTAGTTGCATCCTAATTTATTTGACTAGTTTTGCGAATCCTGATCTAGAAGCATACGACCAGATGGGATGCTTGAGAGAGGTAAATGAGTTTGCAAGATACCACAACTACTATCTTCATAGGGCTCTTCATGCTTTGAGGCAAAAGTTGAAAAGGGACAATCTAAACGTGGTTGTTGTCTACGCTGATTACTACGGGGCTCTGGAATCAGTTCTTGCTCGTGCTCCATTTCTTGGATACGACCGAAGATCTTTATTAAAATCGTGTTGTGGGATTGCAGGGATTTACAACTATGATGGTCGGAGGATGTGCGGAACACCTGGAGTTCCAGTTTGTCGGGAGCCTGAAAAGTACATATATTGGGACGGAATTCATATGACACAGAAAACTTATCGCCATATGTTTGAGTTTCTGATCAGTGACATGTTGTCAAAGATGCAGTGCGTGTGGTAGATACTAGATAGACATGTGGATAAAGTTGGAGACAATTTTCTATTGCACGTGTGCTTGCTTAGTCTTAATAAAAGTGAATTCTAGGCCTAATAATTTGTTAGGTATCAATTGTTGATGACATGGACTGGTACAAATTCTTGTGCAAATAAGAGACATTATGCAAGAGGATTAATGCTTGGAATGCTCTAAATTCAATTGCTTCCTGTAAATTTGTTTGTTTATCAATTGATTTTCAAATAATGTCACATATGATTGATATCTAATACAAAGAATTAAATACAAAAGAAAGATCGATATAGATATTGTTAAGAATTATTAGTAGATTTATAATACTATTGAAACACAATTGGTGATTTCAAAGATCCGTACTTGAGGTATGGTTTTAATTAAAAAAATGGCGTAATATTGAATTTCTAACTCAATAAGAGTTGAGATATATTTTTTGTCTAGCCAATTAGTGCTAGGTAGTTGATGATACTTGTAACTTACTTTGTACATGCCAACTCATTAACAGACATTCGCATAATGGGCAGGGGCGGAGCCAAAAAAAATTCTTAGTGGGAGATAAAACAACACCAAAATTTTTTATCTACTCTTTTTTTAGTTTTATAAGCAAAAAAAAAAAAAAAATTCACCAACAAGTACAAATGATGTATATATTCCATGAAAAACATAAAAAGACAAATTTAAAATTATTAATGTAATAATAATTTTATTTCAAAAATAAACTAAACTATAGGTGGTGAGAATTGGTTATTTTATTCATTGTCTCTCGAAATCGAAATCCTGGTTCGATTAGCGAGTAAACTGAGAAAAGGTTTTTGCATAGTTCACACTAGACAAACTGTCATGTAGAAGTAGAACTCAAATTAATTAGTTCAATTAATATAACATGTAAGGTTATAGAATTGAATGGAACTAAATAATCACACAAAATATGTAGAAGAGAAGAAAAGAATAAACAATTCAAATTATTGTTAATACCTCGAACCAAGAAGAAATTCTTACCACAATGACGTCTAATAAGTTCTACAGATTTTTTTTTATGAAAAATAGTCCTCTATCTATAACGCTTATTCATAATCTACTAAACTTGTTAAATAAGAGACAATCACACAAGTAATTACCTAATAAAATAATAGTTGCTAAACAAGAAAACTACTAAAAACTTGAATCTGATAAAACAACTAAAAATTAATTAGAAATCTTCACAATTTGATTTATTTTGTCAATAGTGATTCTCTTGATCCAAACTTCCTATTAAGGTCTGACACCTTCTCAAGCAATAGTTGCTATTGAAAATTTTGTTGGTTGGAAACAATATCAGATAAAGGTTAAAAAGTACGGAGACAAAAGAATGCTAAAAAAAAAAAAAAATCCCTTTCGTAGAATTTGTGCACATAAACTGAAACTATCAAATCTCGTTCCCACAGTCCTATCCCCACTAGGATTTTGTTACTTATATTCATTCCTTAAATGTGCAGTATCTTCCAAACAACAAATCCTCTTTACTTTAAGAGTCGGGAGAAATCCTATTCCTCTATGTAATTCCTCTCAACTCCTTCTATATAAGTTTATTATCCTCGCTGATTTCTTCATACTTTGTTTTCTCAAAACTTTTCGATATCTTCAATGGTTAGACAGTCAACTATGTATTTTACTTTGAAGCGTTGCCTCTTTATTCTAGTCTGCTTCCTCATAGTCAATCCTACACCTTTCACGGCTCAAGAAACCATTTGACCCTTCCAACATATCTACCAGTTCGACGATTCTATCTCAGATACGGGAAACATCATCTTCAAGGGTGGCTTAGCTTCAGTATCTCCCTCATCTCGCTTGCCATATGGAATGACTTCCTTCCATAGACCCACTGGTCGATCCTCAAACGGCCTTCTCATGATGGACTTCATCTCCAGAGCTCTTAATCTTCCTCTCCTAGATCCCTACTTGAAAAGAATTGGAGTATTCAATCAAGGAGTAGACTTTGCTGTAGCTGGGAGCACAGCTCTCGACACCTCATTTTTCCAGGACCGAAATATTCCAGTTCCTATCTCCAATACTCCTCTCAGTGGTCAGATGCAATGGTTTAAAGATCATCTCAAATCTGTCTGCCGTTCCCCATCAGATTGTGCAACTAGACTTCAAAGATCCTTGATAATGATAGGAGAAATCGGGGGTAATGATTATAACCATGCTTTCTTCAATAAAAAATCAATACAAGAGGTCAGGACTTATGTTCCTCACGTTGTAAGTGCGATAATCAATGGGGTAAGAGAAGTTGTTAGACTCAGGGCTGCTCGTGTTGTGGTTCCAGGAAATTTTTCTATTGGTTGCATCCCAATTCATTTGACTAGTTTTGTGAATCCTGATCCAGAAGCATACGACCAAATGGGATGCCTGAGAGAGGTAAATTAGTTTGCAAGGTACCACAACTGCTATCTTCAAAAGGCTCTTCATTCTTTGAGGTAAAAGTTGAAAAGGGATAATCCAAACATGGTTGTTGTCTACGCTGATTACTACGGGGCTCTGGAATCAGTTCTTACTCGTGCTCCGTTTCTTGCATTCGACCGAGGATCTTTTTTAAAATCACGTTGTGGGATTGGAGGGATTTATAACTATGATGGTCGGTGGATGTGCGGAACACCTGGAGTTCCAGTTTGTCGGGGGCCTGAAAAGTACATATATTGGGATGGAATTCATATGACACAGAAAGCTTATCGCCATACGTCTGAATTTCTGATCAGTGACATTTTGTCATAGATGCAGTGCGTGTGGTAGATACTAGATAGACATATGGATAAAGGTGGAGACAATTTTCTATTGCACGCGTGCTTGCTTAGTCTTAATAGAGGTGAATTCTAAGCCTAATAATTTGTTTGGTATCAATTGTTGATAACATGGCTGGTACAAATTCTTGCGCAAATAAGAGACATTATTCAAGAAGATTAATGCTTAGAATGCTCTAATTTCAATTGCTTCCTGTAAATTTATTTGTTTATCAATTGATTTTGAAATAATGTCACATATGATTGTTATCTAACATAAAGAATTAAATACAAAAGGAAGATCGATATAGATATTGTTAAGAATGATTAGTAGATTTATAATACTATTGAAACACAATTAGTGATTTCAAAGTTCCGTACTTGAGGTATGGTTTTATTTAAAAAAAAAGGCATAATATTTAATTTTTAGCTCAGTAAGAGTTGAGATATATTTTTTGTCTAGCCAATTAGTGCTAGGTAGTTGATGATACTTGCAACTCACTTTGTACATGCCAACTCTTTAACAGACATTCGCATAATGGGCAGGGACGGAGCCAGAAAAAATTCTTAGTGGGGGCAAAAATTAAACTAAAATTTTTTACCTATTATTTTTCTAGTTTTAAGCAAAAAAAAACATACATTCAAAATTTAACAAAAATTCATAGTACTTTTGAAGATAGAGTATAGATAAAGAGCTCTAAGTCTGTATTCATCGTTTAATGGATATCCTCATTATCACAGGTGGTGATAATTGGCTATTTTATTCATTGCCTCTCGAAATCGAAATCCTGGTTCGATCAGTGGGTAAACTGAGAAAAGATTTTTGCATAGTTCATACCAGACAAACTGTCATGTAGAAGTAGAACTCAAATTAACTAATTCAATTAATATATCATGTAAGGTTATAGAATTGAATGGAACTAAATAATCACACAAAATATTTAGAAGAGAAGAAAAGAATAAACAACTTAAATTATTGTTAATACCTCGAAGCAAGAAGAAATTCTTACCACAATGACGTCTAATAAGTTCTACAGATTCTCTTTTATGAAAAATAGTCCTCTATCTATAACTCTTTTTCATAATCTACTAGACTTGTTAAATAAGAGACAATCACACAAGTAATTACCTAATAAAATATTAGTTGCTAGACAAGAAAACTACTGAAAACTTGAATCTGATAAAACAACTAAAAATTAATTAGGAATCTTCATAACTCGGTTTATTTTGTCAATAGTAATTCTTTTGATCTAAACTTCCTATTAAGGTCTAACACCTTCTCAAGCAATAGTTCCTTTTGAAAATTTTGTTGGTTGGAAACAACATCAGATATAGGTTAAAAAGTAAGGAGAGAAAAAAAAGCTAAAAAAAAAAAAAGAAATCTCTTTTGTAGAATTTGTGCACATAAACTGAAACTGCCAAATCTCGTTCCCACAGTCCTATCCCCACTAGGATTTTGTTGTTTATATTCATTCCTTACATGTGCAGTATCCTCAAAACTACAAATCCTCTTCACTTTAGGAGTCGGGAGAAATCCTATTCCTCTATGTAACTTCTCTCAACTCATTCTATATAAGTTTATTATTCTCGCTGATTTCTTCATACTTTGTTTTCTCAAAACTTTTCGATATCTTCAATGGCTAGACAGTCAACTATGTATTCTACTTTGAAGCCTTGCCTCTTTATTCTAGTCTGCTTCCTCATAGTCAGTCCTACAGCTTTCACGGCTCAAGAAACCATTTGTCCCTTCCAACATATCTACTAGTTCGGCGATTCAATCTCAGATACGGGAAACATCATCCTCAAGGGTGGCTTAGCTTCAGTATCTCCCTCATCTCGCTTGCCATATGAAATGACTTACTTCCATAGACCCATTGGTCGATGCTCAAACGGCCTTCTCATGATCGACTTCATCTCCAGAGCTCTTAATCTTCCTCTCCTGGATCCCTACTTGAAAATAACTGGAGTATTCAATCAGGGAGTAGACTTTGCCGTAGCGGGGAGCCTCGACACCTCATTTTTCCAGGCCCGAAATATTCTAGTTCCTATATCCAATACTCCTCTCAGAGCTCAGATGCAATGGTTTAAAGATCATCTCAAATCTGTCTGCCATTCCCCATCAGATTGTGCAGCTAGACTTCAAAGATCCTTAATAAAATCATGTTGTGGGATTGGAGGGATTTACAACTATGATGGTCGGTGGATATGCGAAACACCTGGAGTTCCAGTTTGTCGAGAGCCTGAAAAGTACATATATTGGGATGGAATTCATATGACACAGAAAGTTTGTCGCCATATGCAGCCACGGATTTAAGGGGGGGCTGGTGGGGGCTTAAGCCCCCCCCCCAAGCCGCCGGAAAACCCCCTATATATAGCCGTAGACCGCAAGAAAGGAAAGAAGGAAACGAATTGCAGGATGGCTGTCAGGTATGTAGTGCTGATTTTGACCTTATGTTTGATGACTGGTTTCGCTTCTGTTAACGCATATGGCACTATGAAGATTTTGTGTTACGAGAATCAACAATGTATCTGCAGCTCCAAGGAATGTGTGAAACTTTGTAACTGAGAGCACGATCGAGAGTGAGGTCGCTTTACTGAACCACTTGGTACAATTCTCTAGTGGTTATTGGCAACGCTCTTATATGTAGCATGCTCTACAACTTTCGATTACCTTTTCTTTTCTTTTCTTTTTTTAAAAATTTCGTCTAATTCAGTGTGTTTGGATATGAAATTATTTGAAAAAAATTATTTGGAGAAGCTCTATTACAATTTTCATGATGCGATGCATATAACATAAAAATATGCTTAAAAATTGCATTTATGATATAAATTGAATAATATTTGATTTTTTTTTTTGGTAACGGGGGAGGAGTGAGAATATAAAAAGGGAAGGAGGTAGCAGGATTGGCAGCGGGGCAGGTTTCAAGTAGGGTAGTTGGTAGTCCTCCCGCCTTGCCCCTGCTACTCTAGCAGGTACGTCTGTCCAACCCTACTACTATTTTTACTCTTCATCCCCCCCAAAAATAAATTTCTGGCTCCGTCCCTGGCCATATGTCTAAGTTTCTCATCAGTGACATGTTGTCAAAGATGCAGTGCGTGTGGTAGATACTATATAGATATACGGATAAAGTTGGAGACAATTTTCTATTGCACGTGTGCTTGTTTAGTCTTAATAGAGAAGAATTCTAGACCTAATAATTTGTTTGGTATCAATTGTTGATGACATGGACTGGTACAATTTCTTGTGCAAATAAGAGACATTATCCAAGAAGATTAATGCTTAGAATGCTCTAATTTCAATTGCTTCCTGTAAATTTGTTTGTTTATCAATTGTTTTTCAAATAATGTCACATATGATTGTTATCTAATACAAAGAATTAAATACAAAAGGAAGATCGATATAGATATTATTAAGAATTATTAGTAGATTTATAATACTATTGAAATACAATTGGTGATTTCAAAGTTCCGTACTTGAGGTATGGTTTTACTTAAAAAAAATGTGCAATATTGAATTTCTAGCTCAGTAAAAGCTGAGATATATTTTTTGTCTAGCCAGTTAGTGCTAGGTAGTTGATGATACTTGCAACTCACTTTGTACATGCCAACTCATTAACAGACATTCGCATAATGGGCAGGGGCGGAGCCAGAAAAAATTCTTAGTGGGGGCAAAAACAACACTAAAATATTTTACCTACTCTTTTTCCAGTTTTTTAAGCAAAAAAAAAAAAAAAATTCACCAACAAGTACAAAATGATGTATATATTCCATGAAAAACATAAAAAGATAAATTTAAAATTATTAATGTAATAATAAATTTATTTCAAAAACAAACTAAACTATAGGTGGTGAGAATTGGCTATTTTATTCATTGCCTCTCGAAATCGAAATCCTGGTTCGATCAGTAGGTAAACCGAGAAAAGATTTTTGCATAGTTCACACCAGACAAACTGTCATGTAGAAGTAGAACTCAAATTAACTAGTTCAATTAATATAACATGTAAGGTTATAGAATTGATTGGAACTAAATAATCACACAAAATATGTAGAAGAGAAGAAAAGAATAAACAACTCAAATTATTGTTAATACCACGAACCAAGAAGAAATTCTTACCACAATGACGTCTAATAAGTTCTACAAATTCTCTTTTATGAAAAATAGTCCTCTATCTATAACTTTTATTCATAATCTACTAGACTTGTTAAATAAGAGACAATCACACAAGTAATTACCTAATAAAATATTAGTTGCTAAGCAAGAAAACTACTAAAAACTTGAATATGATAAAACAACTAAAAATTAATTAGGAATCTTCATAACTTGGTTTATTTTGTCAATAGTGATTCTCTTGAACCAAACTTCCTATTGAGGTCTAACACCTTCTCAAGCAACGGTTGCCATTGAAAATTTTGTTGTGGTATAGATCATATGTAACTCCAAACTTAAAATTAGCCTTTGCTTGATACTTTGCATAGAATTTGGTTCCTAACTCTTCTCGATCATTGAACTTATTTATATTAACTCATCCACTATTATAAGTCAACACAATTACTCTTATGAGAATCACTAAGTGCCCGAAAATGCAAAATTATAATTTTCATTATTGCCAAAATTTTCACCACCAAAATCTTCCATTTATTTCAAATAACCCAAAAGGTCACTTTTTTTTTTGGCCTGTAAAAATTATAGCATCAACTGATTGCAAAAATCCACTACCACAACTATCAAAGATATTATCCATCCCAAGAATCCAAGTTGTAGCATTGTTTGAGTTTCTTTCTTTAAGAAATATTTCAATTCCATTAAAATCCACATCAATTAAATCAATTTTTCCATCACCATGCAAAGAGCCAGAGAAAATAAAATCTTCAAGAAAAATTTACTCTTTTTCTTCTCTTACTAAATCAAAATTTTCTTCTTCTTTTACCACATTTATATATTCATTTTTTCCCCAACATATTCATCACTCCCAACTTCTCCAAACAAGGTATAAAAATTATTGTAGAAAACTAATGTATGAGTTTTATTATTATGACGAGCAGGATTAGAGAATTGATGCAATAATCGAGATGTTCTTGTAGCACTATAAAAAATCAAACTTCTGCTACTGCCACTAGTATAGTTTAGCTTATAATGAGATAGTATGCTTCAGATTTTTTGGTGTAGCTGTGATGTCATACTTATAGTTCTTAATAAAATCATACATTTCTAACTGCAATTAGGCTAATCTTTAATTGGTTGGAAACAACATCAGATATAGGTTGAAAAGTAAGCAGAGATAAGAAAGATTTAAAAAAAATGAAAATGGAAAAAAAAAGAAATCCCTTTCGTAGAATTTGTGCACACAAACTGAAACTGCCAAATCTCGTTCCCACAGTCCTATCTCCACTAGGATTATTGATTCCTTATATGTGCAGTATCCTCAAAACTACAACTCCTCTTCACTTTAGGGGTCGGGAGAAATCCTATTCCTCTATGTAACTCCTCTCAACTCATTCTATATAAGTTTATTATCCTCGCTGATTTCTTCATACTTTGTTTTCTCAAAACTTTTCGATATCTTCAATGGCTAGACAAGCAACTATATATTCTACTTTGAAGCCTTGCCTCTTCATTCTAGTCAGCTTCCTCATAGTCAGTCCTACCACTTTCACGGCTCAAGAAACCTTTTGTTCCTTCCAACATATCTACCAGTTCGGCGATTCAATCTCAGATACGGGAAACATCATCCTCAAGGGTGGCTTAGCTTCAGTATCTCCCTCATCTCGCTTGCCATATGGAATGACTTCCTTCCATAGACCCACTGGTCGATGCTCAAACGGCCTTCTCATGATCGACTTCATCTCCAGAGCTCTTAATCTTCCTCTCCTAGATCCCTACTTGAAAAGAACTGGAGTATTCAATCAGGGAGTAGACTTCGCTGTAGTGGGGAGTACAGCTCTTGACACCTCGTTTTTCGAGGCCCGAAATATTCCAGTTCCTATCTCCAATACTCCTATCAGTGCTCAGATGCAATGGTTTAAAGATCATCTCAAATCCGTCTGCCGTTCCCCATCAGATTGTGCACCTAGACTTCAAAGTTCCTTAATAATGATGGGAGAAATCGGGGGTAATGATTATAACCATGCTTTCTTCAATGGAAAATCAATACAAGATGTCAGGACTTATGTTCCTCACATCGTAAGTGCGATAATCAATGGGGTAAGAGAAGTTGTTAGACTCGGGGCTGTTCGTGTTGTGGTTCCAGGAAATTTCCCTATTGGTTGCATCCCAATTTATTTGACTAGTTTTGCGAATCCTGATCCAGAAGCATACAATCAGATGGGATGCCTGAGAGAGGTAAATGAGTTTGCAAGGTACCACAACAACTATCTTCAAAGGGCTCTTCATTCTTTGAGCAAAAGTTGAAAAGGGATAATCCAAACGTGGTTGTTGTCTACGCTAATTACTACGGGGCTCTGGAATCAGTTCTTGCTCGTGCTCCGTTTCTTGGATTCGACCGAGGATCTTTATTAAAATCATGTTATGGGATTGGAGGGATTTACAACTATGATGGTCGGAGGATGTGCGGAACACCTGGAGTTCCAGTTTGTCGGGAGCCTGAAAAGTACATATATTGGGATGGAATTCATATGACACAGAAAGCTTATCGCCATATGTCTGAGTTTCTGATTAGTGACATGTTGTCAAAGATGCAGTGCGTGTGGTATATACTAGATAGATATATGGATAAAGTTGGAGACAATTTTCTATTGCACGTGTGCTTGGTTAGTCTTAATAGAGGTGAATTCTAGGCCTAATAATTTGTTAGGTATCAATTGTTGATGACATGGACTGGTACAAATTCTTGTGCAAATAAGAGACATTATCTAAGAAGATTAATGCATAGAAAGCTCTAATTTCAATTGTTTCCTGTAAATTTGTTTGTTTCATCAATTGTTTTTCAAATAATATCACATATGATTGTTATCTGATACAAAGAAAATAGCAACTCGGTTTATATATTCATGTAATCATAAATTTATGCTAGATATGCAGTACTTTTATGGAGTGTGGAAATTTTCCATATGCAAGAAAATATTTATGCATAGCACAACATAGTGGAAAGAACTTGGCGACATTACCCAAGAATGGCCAACGTACAGTTCTGACAGCGAATAAGTGCTAGTTCCATGAACAATAGTAGGATGCAGTACATGAACCAAAGAATTTTTGCGACAGAAACAAGTGTATCCAAAGCTATTTGAATTGGAAAACTACAACTCTGAAATTTGTCTGATTGAGTAGTTATTTGTTCTTAAAACAGGCTAATAATCATTGTTCGAATGATCCATCATGCTTAAGTGTGTCTATTTCACATGACATAGAATATGTGACAGTAAATGGAATTTCTTGGTGGCAAGCTTTTTGCATATCAAGGAAAGTTATTTTTCATACTGTTTTCTGTCTTACAGAGCATTTAGTTGTTTCTTTCGGCCGTAGGACGATTCAAATTGTCAAATAGAAAAATTGATTGAGGAATTTGCACTTCTTGGATAAGATACTGACTTCAACTATTCTTGTATACATGCACCCCTGACCTTATGACGGCAGATTACATTGATTTGCAGCCTATAATTTCAGATTACATTGATTTTCGGATTACACGCAAAATTTGGTTTCAACCTAAGTTTTCGATGTCTTTTTAGCATGAATTCACCATATGATTCACGTGCAATAATTTTTATGTACAAAAAAGTCAAATCTAACTCTTTTAATAGAAAAAATGAATATGAATTAGGTTAAATCCTACTTTTTAAAGAAAAATGAATATGGTTCGAGTCATATTTTACTTTTTGAGGGGCAAAAATAAATAGAAATCGGATCATTTATTTAATTACAAATGAGATCTAATATTTTGTCTCTGAAAAAACAACATGTATGGGTCACGTAATGGATTCATAATAAAAAGTGGTCGAAAACTTAGATTGGGACCAAAGTTTACCGAGTTAATTTTGTAAGGGATGTAAAGTTACTATTTTAAAAGTGAAGGATAAAAAAATTCATTTTACAAAACGTAAAGGACGTTTTGGATGATTTTTTCCTTAAAAAAATTATATAAATACAAGAAAAATTAATAATTGTTAGTATGTGTATATATAAATTAGGTTGGATGAAATTTAAATGAGTTAACGTGTGTCATTAGACACCCGCTAAAAAAAATCCAAACTAAAATTAATGGATTAAAAAAGTGGATGTGAACTCCCGAATGACGCTATCTATAATCTAGTTGGATTTGTCCCCTTCTCCATAATGTAGGAGTAGGAATAGATCTATGTGTATATTATTGACGTCTGACCAAAAAATAATTCGGAATCTATAACTTCCCTATTTTCCTTGCGCAAACTACGATTATCTTTTCAGGTACCTTCGATCTACTTAAAAACGTCTTTGACTAAGTTGGGTTGACAATGAAAGATGAAGACTTATAGGAAGAACTTTCAAATATGGAGACTAAATAGAACAGTTCTGTTAAGGTAGTTGATACCAGTGACATGCTTTAATTAGTCACATGTATGATCCCGATGGTGTATGGGCAAAGCAGTTGGTACAGGGCATCTTCGTTTAATAATTGTTGTCTGGTTTAGAGCTTCTATGACAAGTGACTTCAGAAAGAACACTCTTTTGTTTCTTAAGATAGCAGTAACTAGAATGATTCTAATCCAAAGAATTTTTTTTATGACATATATCACATTTTTATATATTTAAAAGATAAAAATTCGTGGGGCATAACTCGGAGACTAAACGCCCCATCCTACATCTTTGCCTTTTAAAACATTAGTTGGATTGTAGTATTTATTAATTAAAATATGTGAGATGGCTTCGGATGTTGCACAAAATTCTTAGTTTTTATGCTTTCTTGCACACACAATTGATTTGCAGCTCACAGCCTATAATTTTGACTTAGATTCTATTTGTTGTGAAATCATTAATTTCTTAAATAGAAAATTTCATTTGTCAATCACTTTGATGCTTTGTATGAATTTTTTTGATATTGTTAAAAGAATATAAAGAAAAGATTTCGCATACGGATTGATCCACATATCTGATCCAAAAATTCTGGATATCTAAAGGTGCAGATATGAATTCGGATAAGAAAATTCCTTATCCGTAATTTGCGGATCGGATTAACATTTAAGCTCGCGGATAAGATATCCGATCCATATGCAACCCCAGTACCTAACCAGGTGCAAATGAGGAAAGACTTTTGTTTAGGCATCCCAAATCAACAGGATCGCTTTTTGTTACTTTCAAATTAAGGTCTCGTTTGGTAAATGAGTTTTTTTAGTGTTTGCATAAAATTTTACTGTAAAAGTTCTTTTCTTTTTCTTTCTTTCTTTTTTCTTTTCTTTCCTCTCTTCTTCTTTTCTCTTCCCCCTCCCCCTTTCCCTCCCAGCCGCCGAAACAAGCAAATTTTGCTTTTTCTCTTCCCCTCTTCTCCTTCTCCCTCTCCCACTCCTCCTCTCCTTCGCTTCCCCTTCCCCCTCTCCCTCCCCTGCCACCTTTCTGTCCCAGCCACCGAACAAGCAGTAGTATATGCAAATTTTTTTTTTCACTTTTTCTCTCCCCCTCTCCCTGGCTGCAATCTGGTCTCGTGACCAGATCAGGCAAAGGGGGAGGGGAAGGGTGGCGGGAGAGGGAAAGGGGGGAGAGAGGTGGCGGGGGAGAGGGGAGGAGATGGGGAGAAAGGAGGGGAGGGGAGGAGGAGAGGGCACAGGAGAAGAGAAAAAAAAAAAGAGGTGGCCGGCACTAGAAGAGGTTGTCGTCGATTAGTCTTGGCCAGCGGCGGAGGTGGTGGTGGTTTGAGTTAGAAGAAGAAAGGAGGAAGGGAATTTTTTGTATATTTGGGTATTTTAAAGTGTGTAGTTTAAAATTTTTGAGAAGTTTTTTTAAGATTATTGTAGTTAAAGTTGTTAAAAAAATTGGTAGGAGACAAACTTGGCAAAAACTCACTTTGCCAAATAGGGCCCAAGTTTAAATGATGGTTTAGCATATAATAGTTGTAATATCCTTCTCATAGGCTACTAAAGTATTACTCCACGTTATTGTCGAGGGAGTTTTCCTAATAACTTCAATTCTACATTAGTTAGATTCTATTGCTCTCGGCACTTAGCTAGTTTGATAATTGTTAGCATAACAGCACATTAACAATGAATCGTGGACACAGCACATTGACTCGTGCATTTTTGTTTTTTCAAATGTGTTACTTTCAGGTGGTCCTGGGAACTGTAAGACAATATTTACAGCAAAAGCACAAAAATGAAAACAAGTCTTTGAAGCTTGGAAATGACTATTCCAACAGATAAGCCGCCATCTAATATATATAAAGGATAATTTCAGAAACCTCCACTGAGGTTTGTCATAATATCACTCAACTCTCTTGAAGTTTTTAAAATCTCACTTACCTCTTTTGCCAACTTAACAAGACTAAATATTCCTATTAAATGTCACAAATTGACAACATTGCCCTTGCTCTTAATAACTATTTAACCACAAAGCCAAAAAAAATAAAATTTTAAAACCAAAAAATGTAGATTTAAAAAGTAAATTGCTAACTAATAATGGTCCATATTTCTTTGTATTGTGATTATTGTGGAATAGCAAAGGACGTTGATAAATTAAATTTAATCAAGGTCAACCACTTAGGAGGATTTTGGTGAGTAATTAATACCTTAAAAAATTTCGTGCATAGTTAAGTTACAATTAAGGAAGTCAAGATATATTTTGGGAAAATATGTTTAATTCATGGTGTAGTTTAAGTTGTATTGAAAACTAAAATATTCTCTTCATATGTGCTAATTTTTCAAGGTGTAAATTTTATTTTTGTTTCAATACAACTAAAATAAATAGTTTCCGTCAAGAAATTTGTGCCTTATAAAAATTTAACCTTATTTTACTTTTCATTGTTGTTATAAATTTCATAAGCAAGATAACATAAGGGTAGTATTGGAACAAAAGTTTTATGTTTATTGTATTTCATCCAAAGGGGTTAAAATGTTACACGAAATATTGATCCAAGGGAGGTAAACGAGATTTTATAAATCTCAGGGGAGTTGAGTGATACTATGAGAAATCTTGGGGGAAAATGTTGTCAAAACCTACGGGGATGAAAAAATCAAGAACAGAACCCCTTAGCTGGAAAGTAGGAGTGTGCAAAAAGAGGGGAAAATGAAGAGGGATTTGTCTAATTAACACTCATTAAAATATAGTTCAGGTGCTAAATTTTTGAAAATGTACACTTAATTAGAAAAAGTATATAAATGTAAAGGAAAACAATAATTATTAGTATGTATATTCACATGATAGCGTGGGTGTAATTAATGTGTGTTAACGAATGTTCATTGAGTCGACGCTTATTAGAAAAACTCAAATGGGAAAATATATCAGAGTTGATGGAGAAATATTTAGTGCGACTCACAAGAGTTGATGGAATAGTTAATTTTTGATTAGTCGTATTATTGACCTTTTGAGTAAAATTGCTAATAACACAAACCTAAAAATATCAGACTCCCTCTTGCTGAATTATTTGAATTCTACGTTACAACGCATTTAATTACATGATTTGCCAACTGTCATCTCAATCAAATAATACAGTTCAATGAATCTCAATAAAATAATGGGCTGAAGCCATGGCATTAGTACTAGTTACTACTATGACAGTATCCTTCACTTCCCCTGCTCTTAGATTGCACAGAGTCATGGGGAGAATTCACTGTAATTTCCTTCTTGGACTTCTCTTGTCATGCTTTCTATCAGATAGCTTAGCCATGGCATCAAACAACATCACAACTGATCAATCGTCTCTTCTTGCCTTGAGAGCTCACATTTCAGTTGACCCTCAACAAATCTTGGCCAAAAACTGGTCTGTTTCATCTTCTGTTTGTGACTGGATTGGAGTTACCTGTGGCTTTCATCATTGTAGAGTGACTGCCTTAGACATTTCGAACATGGGGCTTACCGGCATCTTACCGTCACAGTTGGGAAACCTGTCATTTCTCATTTCTCTTAACATGAGCATGAACAATTTCCATGGAGAATTGCCGAATGAACTTGCTTGGTTGCACCGATTAAAAGTACTTGATTTGGGTTTGAACGATCTTACCGGAGAAATTCCTGAGTGGAGTAGTTCATTTCCCAAACTTCAATACTTGTCCCTAAGAAACAACAGTTTCACTGGCCTAATCCCGCCTTCCATTTCTAACATGTCAGATCTGAGAAGTTTATACCTTTCAAACAACTCTCTTGAAGGTAACATTCCGGAAGAGATCTTCAACATTTCTTCACTGGAAATGATTTCGTTGGGAGGTAATCGCTTATCTGGAAGTCTTCCAATTTATATGTGTGGCAATCTTCCGAGACTAAGAGTCATTCGCCTATCAAAGAATGAATTGAGTGGTCCAATACCATCAAGCTTAGTCCAGTGTTCAGAACTTCAGGCTGTATCCTTTTCGTTCAACAAGTTTAGTGGAACCATACCAAAAGAAATTGGGAAGCTGAAGAAACTTGAGGTGATATACTTCTCCATGAACAAATTAGTAGGTAAGATATTAATTTATAGGTCTATGGAGCAAGTAGAGTTAGATGACTTGTCATCCTTCTACTTCTTCAAAATTTAGATGGTTAATTGCACCTCAGTTGCTAGGAGAGTTTGATGGTTGATTCCATGTCTTGTTCATGCATAGTCGTTATAGCTTTCACTGGTTGCATCTATTACCATAATAAGAAGGGCAAAATACACTTTACCCTTGTGGTGTAGCTTATTTTCACATAATCTCTCTATAGCCCTCATAGTTTGGAGTAAAGTATCAAAATAACAAAAATAATTTAATTTTCGTAATGAAATCTAGGAAAATGTCGAAATTATCTTTTGTTTAAAAACTGAAATGGGTGAAGTGACTAAAATATATAAACATAATATGTATGATACTCTAACCCCATATGATTTTATGTTTTATCATATAAGCCTTTATGGTTTAGTGCTTTATAACCATATAACCCCCTTATATTTTCAAAATATATGTATAACCCCTCTATGATTAATCAATAATTTTCAACTTTATATAGGGGTATTTTTGATATTTTAGTTGATTCCGTTATGGAATGCAAATTCCGTTACTATGATACTTTAATTTAAACCAAGAGGAGGTTATCCATAGCTTTTGAAACTATAGGGGTTATGCAAAACAACACTAAACCATAGGGGTAAAGTGTAATTTGCCCTAATATAAAACTAAAATTTTGAACTCCTGACCAGACCATTGACACCATTTTATTTTTTTTTGGTCTCTCAAAAAAGATATATCCCTTTCCAACTACCATCAAAGATGTAACGCGGATCTTCAAGTTTATAATTTTTACATTTTGCAGGTGAAATTCCAAAAGAGCTTGGAAATTCAACCATGCTCAAATTCTTGGACTTAGCTGATAACCACCTAACAGGTACAACAATAGCTAATTACACATAGATTACTGACTAAGACGATCTTGCGGTCTAATTCGAAGAACAAGGGTCATTCATGCACATGCTTATTACATTATTGGCAGGCGTAATACCGCGAGAGATCGGCAATTTATACAATCTGGAAACACTCAGCTTAGGGTGGAATAACTTGACTGGTTCCATACCAGTAGAGATCTTCAACCTCTCCAGGGTAACATTGATGTCACTCGCAGGAAATCAGCTTTCAGGAAATCTTCCATCAACAGTGTTTTATGGGCTTCCAAATTTAGAACAACTTTATCTCAACTCTAACCACATTGTTGGAGACCTACCCGAGTCAATTACAAATTCTTCTAAACTTCTTCTTGTAACCGTGTCTGACAACTTCTTCACAGGCCATATTCCCATTTCCCTCGGTAACCTAAGACACCTCCAAGTGCTGGATCTAGGAAGCAATAAGTTAGTCACTGACTTTTCGCATCCAGAGACTAGCTTCATCTCTTCCTTGGCAAATTCCAAGAATCTGAGAACATTAGCTGTGAATGGCAATCCACTGAATGGCATTCTTCCGGAATCAGTTGGGAACCTTTCTAGCTCCCTTGAAAGACTTTATGCATACAGGTGCAATCTCCAGGGAAAAGTTCCTGATGGAATTGGAAATTTGAGCAGTTTGTTTATCTTAAGCCTGTACGTTAATCAGTTGACTGGACCGTTGCCCATTACAATACAACGTCTGCAAAATCTTCAAGCGATAGTTCTTTACATGAACAAACTAAACCAAGTCAGCCTGGATTACTTCTGTACTTTCACAAAGTTGGGTGCAGTAATTCTGGGCCAAAATCAAATTTCAGGAGCAGTCCCAGGTTGCTTAGAAAATGTTACTTCTCTGAGATATCTTTACCTAAATTCCAACAGATTGAAGTCTAGTATTCCTAGAACTTTGTGGAACCTTACAGATCTCTTGTTGCTCGATCTTTCCTCAAATTCACTAACTGGCTCTCTACCTCTAGAAATGCAGAACTTGAAGGCTGCAACAAGCTTGATTTTATCACTGAATAACTTATCAGGTGGCATACCAAGCACAATAGGAGATATGCAGAGCCTGGATCATCTTTCTTTGGCACACAACCAACTGGAAGGTTCAATACCGAAGTCAATTGGTAGTATCTTAAGTTTGGAAACTGTGGATCTATCACATAACTTTTTCTCTGGTTCCATTCCAAAATCACTTGAGAATCTTAAGTATCTTACAAGCTTCAATGTCTCTTTTAACAATTTAAGTGGCGAAATTCCTCCGAATGGCCCTTTTGCAAACTTCACTAGTGAATCCTTTAATTCAAATAAAGCACTTTGTGGAGCTCCAAGGTTTACACGTCCCACCATGTGTAAGTTTTTCAGCTAAAACATCGGGAAACAAAAAGAAGTTTGTAATCATTTTTACTACAGCAGGGGTGATAGCAGTTTTAGGTGCCATGTCCCTGGGATTTGTTTACCTAAGATATCGAAGGAAAGGTAAAAGTCCCATAGAAGCAGATATGTTTACACAAGAAAGAATTTCCTTCTACAAACTTTCACAGGCAACCGATAATTACGATGAAAGGAACTTTTTGGGAAAAGGAAGCTTTGGATCTGTTTACAAAGGTACCCTTGATGATGGGAGGGTTGTGGCTGTTAAGGTGTTTGATTTACAATCAGAAGGAGCATTGATGAGTTTTGGAGCAGAATGTGAAGCATTGCGCAATCTTCGCCATCGAAACCTCACAAAAGTCATTAGCAGCTGCTCTAACCCTGACTTCAAAGCATTGGTTCTTGAATTCATGCCTAATGGAAATCTTGAGAAGTGGTTGTATTCCAGTGACTCATCTCTAGATATTATCAAGAGATTGGACATCTTGGTGGATGTTGCTTCTGCACTGCAGTATCTCCACTACGAGTGTGCAACACCAGTAGTGCACTGTGATTTGAAGCCTAGTAATGTCCTGCTAGATGAAGATATGGTTGCCCATGTAAGCGATTTCGGCCTTGCAAAGCTGTTGGCTCCAGAGGAAAGCATTGTATACACCAAAACACTAGCCACATTTTGCTATCTTGCACCAGGTATGATTTCTGTTCTGGTCCCCCCCCCCCAACACAATTTTTTGAAATTCCAGAATTTCAAAAGCTCATTTACTTTAAATAACATATGGTGAAAAGTACTTGCCATTCTTGTAGAGTATGGATCCGAAGGAATAGTATCCCCCAAATGCGATGTTTATAGTTTTGGAATCATGATGATGGAAGTGTTTACAAGAATGAACCCCAACAATGAGATGTTTGGTGAGACTTTGAGCCTCAGGAGTTGGGTTGTGGATTCTATGGCTAATACATTAGCTCGTATTGTAGATGCCAATTTGGTAAGCACAACTGATCGTCACTATCTTGAGAAGCTGGAGTGCATTTCTTCCATCATGAAATTGGCTCTAAATTGCACGAAGAAGTCTCCGGCTGAGAGAAGCAATATTCGAGATGCTCTTGTGGCACTGAAAAAGATCAAAATTCAGCTTGTGCAATATGTGTAATATTTAAGCTTCAGTTTAGATTGTACGCTACTGATTTTTTTGGTGATATTTATGGCTTTGGGAGTAAAATCATATATGGTTTGCTGCAACTAGGATCAAATCGTACCAACTTTAAGGGCTGGCCATCATAAATGCAGCATGTTCTTCCTATCTTGACACCAAAGTCTTTCAAGAAAATTTTCAGACTTATTAAATTACTGACAACGAGGTATAAACAACATTTTGTTCAATAAGTAGTTCATCTACTCCTTTATCAGTTTGGACATGTTAGTATAGATAATGCATTTCATGAAATATTAGACTTGTATCAAGCCATAGTCAGAATTCAAAATATGTGGTCAACAAATCAAATCATGCATCAAAGTCTCATTTAGATTGATAAAAAAAAAAAAAAAGAAGAAGCCATATTTAGATTTATCAAACGTTCATATCATTCATAAGTTTTAGTCTTTCTTAACTTTTTATTCACAACCTGAATATCTAATTGTGACTGTTCATCAAGTAAAGTAGGCCAAACGTTCCTAACTAATCCCCCGCTAGGCATAGAGATCATATCATAATAAGTTGGGAATCAAGAGCTTACATAAGTGTACAATTGCAATTGCATTTCAGAAACTTTCATATACGACCAACATTATCTTCATATAGCTAAGAAACACAAAGTACACCTATTAATGATGGATTTTCAAAAAGCTTTTGAAGCAACAAATCTAATAAAATGCATTTTTTAAACATAGAGGGCACATTAAGCAACTTACCTCGAAGGATGTGAGCTAACATCCATGTCAACTCCATTATCTCATAAATATATTAAAACGGATTAATCCTTCCTACACTGATAGTGTATATACTGTCAGTTTTGAATGAATGACAACTATATAAAATTTGAATTTGAAATCTAATTTTTATATATGTGTCATGAATCTAACAGTGATAATATATACATCATTAGTATATATAAAATTTACCCTATTAAAACATGCTTACTTATCATAGTTTTATGCGTGGACTAAATTACTAGTTTAATGAGGTCCAATAAAGCCAAACAAAAAAATCAGTAGTAAATCTTAAACGCGCGTGCCTAATAACACAAGAAAAAGGAAAACAGCAGCATCAGTTTTAAGGTTTTGTCAAAACATCATATCTTTGTAACTGAACACTATGATTCAATGAACAAAACATTCTGGAAAATGGAAGGCAATTTATGATTCTCTTCAAAAATTTGAAGCTATAATTGAGGAAAGGAGAAGTAATTCACAAATGTGCCCTGTACTTTGAGCAGAAATCCTTGAATTTGTACCCTTATATTGGATTGGACTTGTGTGTCCTGGTATAACCTAGATCCATGTACATATGACTCTTACAGCAAGCAAGAGTTTTGGAAAATGTCCATTAATATTAGGAAAGAAGTAGCAAAAACATGGGAGAAAAGCGCCTTAACAATTGTGAAAGATGCTACGTCTGACTTTAGAAATGGAAAATGGTAATTAGTAATCCTTGGAATGTGAAAATTATATCATTAGACTTTAGCTACTTGTTTTCCCACATTTTCGTCATTCGTGTTACTTATCAACTTCCAATTGGAGTTTTGGAGTTCGCAGGGTGCATTATTATTCGTTAACGAAGAACACAAAAAATAATGCAAAGAAATGAATGAAATTATCACTTACGAGGCTATAACTCGATAATTGATGCAGCTAATTTTATGGCTGAAATGAATGTCCTGCCAAAAATAGAAACTGAAAATTGACATCAATTATTTCACTTTCTAGATAGAGAAAATTTAAGGGATTTCCTTGGAGCGACAAAAAAATAAAGAAATAAGCTTAAAAGTCATCAGAAACTCTGAACATTTTAAAGTTCTTTTTCCTTTTTGTAATTGTAATTTTCAGTTTTGCAAATAAATAGCTTTTAGGAAATGTCATGGTATATCCTTATTTAAGGGTGCCGTTTGCTAGTCCTGAAAATCACTCAGCATTAACCAAAGTATGAAAGAGAATAATGGACCAGAAAGGAATTTATCTATTACTTCAAAAGAAGGGTAAATGACTCCAATACCCTTAGAATTATCAATGATCCAATTTGGTCTCTTAACCTTTAGAAGTGTCTGTTAAGATAAATTTCTGAATTTGGTTTTAATTGATCTTGTGGCCAATTTCATTTTTCCCCAAGTACATTTAGTTTGATCCAATTTATAAAGTAGTCAAATTTCTCCAATTTAGTGGTGTGGAATGTGGATACAATTGCTTACTAGTTTATTAACAAAAAAAATGATAAAATATCTCTTTTAGAAAATTCTATTTAAGCATATTGTGTTCTAATATATTGTTATGAATATTTTCATTTTATTTTGGCTTAGTCAATATATTTAATTCTAGTGACGAATTAATCGCAAAAGATTACCTCATGCAGAATTTACATAACTAAAAAAATAAACAAAGAAGAAAAAAACACAAACCAGAGTATGGAAGTGCCTATTTATTTGTTATTTGGGTTATCTTTATTGTGGAAATTTATCATCATCTCAATACTAATTTAACCTTAAGAAATTATTTTCCTATTATGTACCTGACTCCCCAAATTTTAGAATATGAAATTCAGGAGCCATTATTTTCATACATTTGACATTTTTCTCCTGAAAATTACAAAAATTTTATTTACAAATATAAAATTTTTACCAAAAAATTTGTTTTGGTATTTCATTTTTACCCTCCCTCCCTCTCCTCCCACCTGCCAACGGCAATCACACCAAATTGAATATCCTAGTTAAGAAATGATATTTATCTGTTAATAATATACTATATTTGTTATATACCAACTAATTAATGCACTCTATACTAAACTACTTACAAATAGTGTAATAACTTATAACTTAGAAAAAGAAAATTAATAACTTATAACTTATGCTGCTATAAAATTAAATCCATCAAAGATGGATTTTATGTAGAATGGGATCCCATTCATGTATCATAAAAAATAGTATTAGAATATTAGATAATTTCTTGTATGGCAAATGGTTCGTAATCTTGTTAATTAGAGATTAAGAATATATAACCTTGGAAACACATGATTAGGATATCAACCACTTCTGTGATTATACATCACACTATATTTCACTAATCTACACTCGAAAACCCTATCTAAAACTCTGGATATTGCCAAATATGTTACTGAAATAAAATAAATAATTCCAAATTACCAAAATAAAGCACAGATGGCATTTGAATATAGGTTTCGTAGAAAAAAAAAAAAGTTTCTAGCAAATTTATGATTACGGGTCGATGCTCTAATATTTTTACCACCTATTTGGTTCTTACTCGGGAATGATAATGATAATCACTATCAAAAGCCTCCTCAATGACAACGGGTTTTTGGTATTCCTTTTCACTTGTTTGATTTGTCTCTTCAATGAGAATTTATTTTGGTTTTTCTTCTTTTTTCCCACTAATATTTCTTTTCTTTTCTTTTTCCTTTCACCACGTTTTCTTCTTTCTCAATGTCTCGGCATCCCCTCTGCAAATAATCTATGAAGAACCCAACACACCCAAAATCCCAATTTAAATTTCAACACATATTAGAAAACCCAACCTCCAATAAAAAAAATCCAAGCCAAAATAAAGGACAATAGAATTATATCAAAACAACAAAAAGCCAAAGAAAAACACAGAACCCTAAACCCAAAAGAAACAAATTATTGACAAGCTTAGATAATTCTGAAAACTATAGGCTTACCACTGCAGTCGTGTGCTTGGAAGTCCATAAACAGTTAAAGAAAAACGAAGAGAAATTGAAAGTTTCAGTTTTCAAAGCAATTTTTTGCTCAACATGTTCCTGGCTATTGAATTTTTTATATAAGGAGTAAACTAGTCTTCTGGAGTATTTGACAAGAGGAGCTTTGGACTATGAGATTGGGTTTGAAAGTTTTGCATGAAAGATGGAGGAACAAGAGAGAGACAACTGATGAGAGGTGAGAGAGAAGAGAGGTGGGAGAATGGAGAGACAAGAGAGAAAAGAAAAAGAAAAGATATTATTTTGGATTTTTTTTTTTTTTTGGTGATAGTGAAGCAAAAGTGTCCAATTTGATCAGGAATGGGGAATACACACTATTAAGTCTTCCATTATCATAGATTGGTTGTCATAGTAGTGTATCAAACACTGATAATAACTATCATTAATGAGCATTCCCATTGAGAACCCCCTATTTTCCCCCCCAAAAGACTGACTATACTAGTTAAATATTTTCAAGGCAAGTTACTTTGCACATTCAAAAGTAAAGCAATTATATACAAACTGCCAACATTCACATCAATCTGGTCATAGAAAGTTATACTAAATGATACACATCGTACATTAGCCCAAGATCATTAGAAAAACTTAACAATTTTGCACTTCTACACTCAGCAAGGAAACTGATATCCTTAAGATCTCAAAGTAGATTCAACATCATTTGTTCTGTACTGACTTTTCATATCAACTTTTAGCTTCACTGATCCACTTAATCGCTGCAGCTTGGTAATTGTTTTTGCGCCAGCTTTGCTTGTTTTTCTGCCAGGTTATCAAGTGCCATTTGTATCTCACGGCATCCAACAGAGCAGAACCCGCAGAAGTCTCTACACCACATTATCAACATTATATTCAAGATAACAAAAGTACAAATTATCCTTATATAAACAACCTCAAATTTATTATTACATTATTAATAGTCTAAATTGTGAATGTATTATAGGTTGGCAAAAATAAAAACTTCCGCCTCTCCTATCCCATACCTCTTCCCAAAGAAGACAATAGGAAAACAAAGAAACAATTTCAAGTTTTTGAACCTTTTCCTATAAATGCTTCACTCATTTGTTTTTAAACATCCCGAGAATATATTAGAAAACATTGGTCAATATCGTAGCAAACATAAATCAAACAAATGCCCTGAAAATAATAGATCAGGAGTGAAGGGTTGAAATAATTTTAATTGGATGGAGAGAGACAGAGACATACAACTAAGAGAGAAGAAATCATATTTTACTAGAAATCAACTCTGAAACAAGAATAACAAATCTATTAATGCAATTAAGAAAATATGAAATTAAGGTTATCAGCCAACGAAACTGCTCTATAAAAGTGAAATCACATATTACTGCAGAAAAAAGAAATTATATGTTGAACGTCAAACAGCAGACTTGACACATTATAACTATAACCAGTCATGAGTAAAACATGCATTCTGAAATTCAATAACAAATGTTATGCCAATTAACATGAAAGTTATTAGATGTTTAAGATGATTAACAAGAAAGTACTGGTAATGGTAGTCAAGATTACCTATACATGTGGACTTTAACACCCACTGGCATATGCTTCTTGCAATTGTGGCAGTTGTCCAAAAAATGACCAAGTTTTGGTGGATCACTCTCCTTGGCTTTCACCTAAACATAATAATTTAACAAAAAAGAAAAGAAACAATAGAAAGCTAAATGATTGATTCTACTATGTTTGGCAAATGAGTTTTTTAGGTATTTGTCTAAAATTTTACTGTAACTTACTGTAGAAATTGTAGAAAAAAAATTTTAAATGGAAAACTTTTTTTCTTTTATTTTTCTCTTTCTCTTTCTTTTTCTTTTTCTTTCTTTCTTTTTTCTTTTCTTTCCTCTCTTCTTCTTCTCCCTTCCCCCTCCCCCTCTCCCTCTGACGCTAGAAGAACTAGCAGCAAACATGGAAAATTTTTTCTTTTTTTGCTTTTTCTCTCCCCCTCTTCTCCCTCTCCCTCTCCCTCTCCCCCTCTCCTCCCCTTCCCCCTCCCCGTCTCGCGTCTGCGAGACCAAATCAGGCAGAGGGGGAGGGGGAGGGTGGCAGCGGAGGGAGAGCGGGGAGAGAGGTGGCGGGGGAGAGGGGAGGAGGGGGGAGAGGGAAGGGGAGGGGAGGAGAGGGAGAGGGAGAAAAAAAAAAAAAGAGATGGCCGGCGCTGGAAGAGGTTGCCGGTGCCGGAACCAACGGTGGCCGGTCTTGACCGGCATCGTAGGTGGTGGTGGCTTGAGGTGGAAAAAGAAAGGAGGAAGGGAAATTTTTTTGTGTGTTTCGGGTCTTTTAAAGTGTGTAGGTTAAAAATTTTTAAAATTACTGTAGTTAAAATTATTAAAAAGTTGATATGAGACAAACTTCGGCAAAAACTTATTTGCCAAATAGGCCGAAGAGAAAAAAAAAATCTCATTACCCTAGTTTGATCCTCTGTTGGCTGTTTCTGTTGCTGTTGCTTGGTTGCAAACGATGCTGTCAACTCTTCTGTGGTGTCAACTCGGTTGCGCTTCATTGCCATTACAGAAAGAATAGCTGCAGGGAAAAAAAAAAAAGGAATGAAATGAGATAAGAATTTACGGGGACACAAGTACCTTAGTACTAGAAAAATTTTGAGGGGAGTGATTTCTGAGTCCGTACAATAGATGATTGAGTAGGTAGAATAAGAGCAGAAGAGAAAGGAGAGGAGAAATTATAGAAGATTTACGAGTGAATGCAAACTCGCAGTTGAGCAGTGAATGTGCTAGACGACAAGTATTTGACGGCTACAGTGACGCTATTGATCACTTTTCAACTAACTAATAGTAGTGGTCCTTTCCTTTTTTTGTTTTTCTTTTTTGATTCGGATAGTAATTTGGTGTGATCTATCACATTCAAGTTTCTTAAATTAAATCAATGACACATAATAATTTCATTAGAAGTTACTATACCACTAATACTTTACTTGAAGTTAAATAAGGCATTATTTGCCTCAGGAATGATTTGAGGCAAAATTTTTATGGTAAGATAATTTTGAAAGAAAATTGTAAGATAAGGTAGAGCTATTTCCTGTTGTATTCCTTTTTTTTTTCCTCTGAGCAAAGTGATTACTTTGAGATTAGTGTGAGTACTGTTGTAAGATAAGTAATAGAAAATTTTAATTGTTTATTTTCTTCAATTAGACGAAAATCATAGTGAAAAATAACGTCTTATGCAATTAAATTTGTATGACGTGTGAAATTACAACACCACCGACATTCGAAGTCAAAAGTTTGTCTACATGACGTTCGCAATTTTGTTTAATCCATTGTGTGCAAGTGAAACAGATGACTTGTGAAACTTTAATACTTCGAATGCATCAAAAATATTTTCTTCAATTAGATGAAAATCATAGTGAAAAATATAGTTTTTCATAATTCTAACATCTTATGCAATTAAGTTTGTATGACGTGTGAAATTACAACACCACCCATGCTCGAAGTCAAAAGTTTGTCCGCATGACATTCACACTTAAGTTTAATCCACTGTATGCAAGTGAAATAGATGACTTGTCAAACTTTAAGGATTAATCTTTCCTATAAGCGTTGGATAAATGACAAATATGTAAAATTTGAATTTAAAATTCAAATTTTGTAGATATGTCATAGATTCAACGATGATAGTGTATATACAGTCAGTGTATATAAGATTTACTCAAACTTTAATACTTCTAACACACTAAAAAATGGAAAAGAGAATTAAATATGAAAAGAAGATCGATATAGATGTTGTTAAGAAAATATTAGTAGATTTATAATACTATTGAAAAACAATTTTTGCTTTTAAAATTCCCTAATTGAGGTATTGTTTTACTTAGAAAATTTTTTTTAAAAAAAAAGTGCGATATTGGTATTGAATCTCCAGTTCAATAAGAGCTGAGATATGTTTTTTATCTGGCCAATTGCGACTAAGTAGTTGATGATACTTGCAATTCACTCTATACATGCCAACTCATTAACAGACAGACATTAGTGTAATGGGATATTGTATGCAAAAAAAGTTTTGATACGCAAAGGCGAAGTTGCAATTTAGGAGCAAAAAAAATAGCTCATTAGATATTCAACCAAAATCTTGAAAAGTGTTATTTGGTTAGTCATTCTAATATCTAATGTTAAGGATCATAACTCATTGAAAGGAAATAGATTTAATGCAATAATCATCGTATTTTATCACCACCAATTAAAGATGTTCTCCAGCTTTGGAAAAATATAGAAATAAATACATAAATAGAAGAAGAAAACAAATGTAAAGATCTCATGTAAAACAAAAAAGCATTAGTATTATCATTTTTTTCTGCTTAGTTGAGAAGTGTTACACTCATATGCCAAAGCACTGTCACACCATTTTTTTTTTTTTTGTGCCCTCCTAAGACTTTCCAAAGTTTTATATATTATGAATTTTTACTCTAAGAACTTTTTTAATAAGTTTTTACCCCACCAAATTTGATATTCGGTCCTTACCTTCTCCCAAACTTGAGAATTAATGACTTTATTAGTTATATTTTTTTATCATTTTTACAAGTTAAAATTCTTTTTCTTGCAAGATTCCTATTGACTAATTTAGGCCTTCCTGTTCCCTCTTGTAATTTGGATTGTATGTAGAAAAAAAATCACATAAAAACTTAATGACATCTACTTTGTGTTGCTTTGGAGCTTGTGACCCTTACACATAAATAGAATGGGAAAGTTCAGTGCTCTGAAGCAGTTTAAATAAATACTTCCCATATATTATACGCTTTTAATTTGTTTATTAGTAGCTATTATAAACTATGAAAGTTCAATCTTGTTAAGTAAGAAATGATTATTTAGGCATACTTTCCCATGCTTTTACTAAAATGGTTTAAAATATGGGAAAAAAAAAAAAGCTTAAGTCATGCTCATATTTTTTCTGCGGGGCAAAGAACAACAGAATAATTTTTTTCTTTCTTTTCTTTTGGAGCAGAGAATTACAGAATCTAAATAATGCAAGCACTAAAATTTCTAAGGAGAAATCCCTCCACAATTACTTGTAAAGCTAATTAATGTCTTGCTTGTGAGTTTGCAGCTGCAGAAAAGATACTAATACTCCTGTAATATGTTGTCTCTCGTAAATGCATCTTCTTCTGTTTCTTAAGAACAGCTTCAAAATGAGAACTATCTAAAAAAGACAATAATTTTTTCACGTCTGAAAAATGACCAGAAGTTGCATGATTACCACATGTAGCTGTCAATAAATGCAAAATCATGTATTCATGGATTCTTTTCTTGATTTTGTCAATCACTGTAAGTAGTATATAATTACTAACATTATTGTTTTTAGGGCAAATTACACTTTACCCCCTATGGTTTAGTTTTTTTATATAACCTCTCTATCGTTTCAAAAACTATACATAACCCCCTCATGGTTTGGATTAAAGTGTCATAGTGATGGAAATGATCATTCATAATGGAACGTTTAAAAATATCAAAATTACCCTTATAAATACATGACCACTAACCCTGTATGATTTTATGTTTTACCATATAATCCTTTTATGATTTTCAAAAGATACGCATAACTCCCCTTAGTTAATAAATAATTTTCAACTTTACATAAAGTTATTTTTGACATTATAGGTGATTCCATTACGAATGATCATTTTCGTCATTTTAACACTTTAATCCAAATCATAAGAAGGTTATATATAACTTTTGAAACTATATGGGAGTTATGTGAAAAATACTAAATCATAAGGGAGTAAAGTGTAATTATCCGGGACGACAATGTATCTGCTTGCCTAAGTAGAGCCTGTTCAGGGCAGGGCAACAATGAGAAAGTGACTACTGACTACTGATATTTCCCTTATGATTAAAAAAAAAAAAAAAAAAACAGGTAATGTCCAAGAATGCTCAACTCAGAACTTACAAGTTTCAATTGTTGTAGAATATGGCCCCAGTTCACAAATAAAGAACCAAGAGATATGATAAAGTCAAATATCATTTCTTGCTGAGTTAATTATTTGAACAAGTATCAGATAGCAAATGCTCACACTCATCCTTACCTTACTTTATTGTATTACTCAACATGCGACAATCAATATTTATACAACATAGCTAATTGCATCACTCGTCATCTCTATCGAGTAATATGCTCCAAGGGAACTTCAATGAAATAAAAAAAAATTGGTAGAAATCCCTTTTACTTTGGCCATTGAATTATACCGTCCTTCCCCGCTCGCAACTTGCACACAACCATGGGAACAATTCTACTTCTCTTCTTGTGTTTTCTTCCAGGTTGCTTAGCCTTGACCTCAACCAACATCGCCACTGATCAATCATCTCTTCTTGCGTTGAGAGCTCAAATTTCATTTGACCCTCAAGAAATCTTGGCAAAAAACTGGTCTGTTGCCTCGCCTGTTTGTGACTGGATTGGGGTTACCTGCAGCTCTGGCCATCGTAGAGTGACTGCTTTGAACATTTCAAACATGGGTCTTAGTGGAACCTTACCTCCCCAGTTGGGAAACCTGTCATTTCTCGTTTCTCTTAACATGAGTAGGAACAATTTCCGTGGAGAACTGCAACCAGAACTTGCTCGATTGAATCGATTAAAAGTACTGAATTTGGCCGTCAACAACCTCAATGGATTGCTTCCTAACTGGTTTGGATCATTTCAAGGACTCGAATTTCTCTCTCTCAGAAACAACAGCTTCACCGGTCTTATCCCGCCTTCCATCTCCAACATGTGAAAGCTAGCAACTTTAATCCTTGTTAACAACTCTCTTGAAGGCAAAATCCCGGAAGAGATCTTCAACATTTCCTCACTGGAAATGATTTCCTTGGGAGTTAACAGCTTGTCTGGAAGTCTTCCGGATTACATGTGTTTCCATCTTCCGAGACTGAGATTCATTGGCCTATCAATGAATAAATTCAGTGGTCAAATACCATCAAATTTAGCTCAATGTTCAGAACTTCAGGCTCTGTCTTTTTCCTTCAACAAATTCACTGGAAACACACCAAAAGAAATAGGGAACCTGAAGAAGCTTGAGGTGATATATTTCGCCATGAACAGTTTAACAGGTAAGATCTTGATTCTTGAGTCAAAGGAGTAGTGTTTATTACTCCTGAGTTTGTAGGAGTTAGATTGCTAACATGTTTTTTCTATATAGTAATTATAGCTTTCACACATTGCTCTGATTACTAAATTTTAGCAGTATACCCATTGCACACTCTTGTTTATTTTTATTTTCTGTCTTTTAGTAACTGTTATGTTCCTTTCCCAAGTTTTGTCAAAAGATGTGGACTTCATGTTCCATAAGTTTTGCATTTTGTAGGTGAAATTCCAAAAGAGCTTGCAAATTTGACCATGCTCAAGTTCTTAGACTTATCTGATAACAACATAACAGGTACATGAGACAATTCATAGTCACACCAATTACTTATTTTGATGAACCTTAGGTCTACTATGAGGATGATAGTTCATTTACATATAAGCTCATACATTTCTGCCAGGCGAAATACCAAGAGAGATCAGCAACTTACACAATCTGGAAAAACTCAACTTGGGGTGGAATAACGTGAGTGGTTCCATACCAGTGGAGATCTTCAACCTCTCCAGGCTAAAATTGATGTCGCTTGCAGGAAATAAACTTTCAGGCATTCTTCCTTCAACAGTGTTTTATGGGCTTCCCAATTTAGAAGAACTTTATTTGAACAATAATAACTTTGTTGGAGATATTCCCGAGTCCATCTCAAATTCTTCTAGACTTTATTTCATAATATTGTCTGACAATAAATTCACAGGGCCGATTCCCATTTCCATTGGTAATCTAAGGCTCCTTCAAGTGCTGGACTTAACAAACAACAATTTAGTCTGTGACTCTTCCTATCCAGAGTTGAGCTTCGTCTCTTCCTTAGCAAACTCCAAGAACTTGAGAAAATTAAGTGTGAGTAACAATCCACTAAATGGTATTCTTCCAGATTCTGTTGGGAACCTTTCTGCCTCACTACAAACAATGTATGCCTACGGTTGTGGACTCAGGGATCGCATTCCTGATAGAATTGGGAATTTGAGCAATTTGATTATCTTAAGTCTATACAATAATCAGTTGACTGGATCATTGCCCATTACGGTAACGGGTTTGCTAAAGCTTCAAGCAATAATGCTTCACATCAACAAACTAAGCCAAGTCAGCCTAGAATACTTCTGCTCCTTCAACAATTTGGGTGTTATATCTCTCAGCTTCAATCAAATTGTGGGATCAATACCAGAGTGCATAGGAAATGTTACTTCTCTGAGATATCTTTACCTAGCTTCCAATAAATTCAACTTTGCACCTAAAAGCTTGTGGAACCTTAAAGATCTTTTAGCGCTCGACCTCTCCTCCAATTCATTAACTGGCCCTCTACCTCTTGACGTTGCAAACTTGAAAATTGCAACAGCCATAGACATGTCAATAAATCACTTCTCGGGTGGCATTCCTACCACAATTGGGGATATGCAGAACCTGAATAAACTTTCCTTAGCCCACAACCAACTGCAAGGTTCCATTCCAGAGTCAATTGGTAGTATGTTAAGTTTGGCAAAGTTGGATCTATCACGTAACTTTCTCTCTGGCTCCATTCCAAAGTCACTTGAGACCCTTAAGTATCTCACATACTTTAATGTTTCGTTTAACAATTTAAGTGGTGAAATTCCGTCAAATGGCCCTTTTAGAAACTTCACTAGTGAATCCTTCACTTCGAATGCAGCACTTTGTGGAGCTCAAAGGTTCCTTGTCCCACCATGCGTAAGATTTTCACCTCAAAGTTTGAGGAAAAAAAAGAAGTATGTAATCATTCTTGTTCTATCAGGGGTGATACTAGTTTTAGGTGCCATGTCCTTGGGATTCATTTACCTAAGATATCAAAGGAAAGATAGAAGTCCCATTGAAGCATATTTGTCGTTGGTTGCAACACAAGAAAGAATTTCATATCACAAACTTTTACAAGCAACTGATGGATATCATGAAAGAAATTTTCTGGGAAAAGGAGGCTTTGGATCTGTTTATAAAGGTACTCTCGATGATGGGAGGGTTGTGGCTGTTAAAGTGTTTGACTTACAATTAGAAGGAGCATTGAAGAGTTTTGATGCAGAATGTGAAGTATTGCGAAATCTGCGCCATAGAAACCTCACTAAAGTCATTAGCTGCTGCTCTAACCCTGACTTCAAAGCATTGGTTCTGGAATTTTTGCCTAATGGAAGTCTTGAGAAGTGGTTGTATTCCAATGACTGTTTTCTAGATATTATTCAGAGATTGGACATCTTGGTGGATGTCGCTTCTGCACTGCAGTATCTCCACTATGAGTATTCAACACCAGTGGTGCATTGTGATTTGAAACCTAGTAATGTCCTGCTAGATGAAGATATGGTTGCCCATGTAAGTGATTTTGGTCTTACAAAGCTGCTGGCTCCAGAGGAGGGCATTGCATACACCAAAACACTAGCCACACTTTGTTATCTTGCACCAGGTATGCTGAAACTTTGTTTCTTATTCATATGATTTCTGTTCTTCCTTTCCCCACAGAATTTTTTGAATCTCTCAAATTTCAAATTCTCGTTTACTTTTAATATATAATATATGGTGAAGCGTACTTGCCTTTGTTGTAGAGTATGGATTCCAAGGATTAGTATCAGTCAAATGCGATGTTTATAGTCTTGGAATTATGATGATGGAAGTTTTTACAAGAATGAACCCCAGCAATGAAATGTTCGGTGAGAATTTGAGCCTAAGGAGTTGGGTTCTTGATTCTATGGCAAATGCATTAGCTCAAATTATAGATGCCAATTTGCTGAGCACAACCGACGATCACTTTCTTGAGAAGCTGGACTGCATTTCATCCATCATGAAAGTGGCTCTAAATTGCACGAGGGAGTCTCCAGGAGAGAGAAGCAATATTCAAGATGTTCTTGAAGCACTAGTAAAGATCAAACTTCAGCTACTGCCATTAGTTTAGTTTAGCTTCTAATTAGATAGTATGTTTCTGATTTTCTGGTGTTGCTGTGATGGCATACTTATAGTTCTTGATAAAATCATATATATTTAAGTGCAATTAGGCTAATGTTTTATTTTTTGGAAATGATATCAGGAATAGGTTGCAAAGTAATGAGAGAAAAGAAGATTTTTTTTTTCACTTAGGGTATCCTAGCCTTTCGACTAGACTAATCCCTTAAAGTTACATAGGGTCTTGCCCCTAGAATACACAGTGAAGTAGGACACGAAAGTCAATCACGAAACATACTGGTAACTACTAGGCTACGGAACTAGTTAAAAAAGGAAATTAAAAAAAAAAAAAAGGAAACCCCTGTGCTAGAATCTGTGCGCATAAACTGAAACTGCCAAATCTCGCTCCCCAGGCCTATCCTCAATTCATATAACACGGAAAGCTTATCTCCATATGTCTGAATTTCTGATCAGTGACATGTTGTTAAAGATGCAGTGCGTGTGGTAGATATCAGACAGATGGACGGATAACGTTGGAGACAATTTTTCTGCTGTATATCTGCTTGCCTAATAGTTTGTTATGTATCAATCGTTAGTGATATGGATTGGTACAAATTTTTGTGTGAATAGGAGACATTATCTAATATTAATGTATGAAAGTTGTAATTTCAGTTGTTTCTGGTAAATTGTTGGTTTCATCAATTCCTTTTCGAATAATAACATCATATGATTGTTATCAAAGAGAAAGTAAATAGTAACTCTGCTTATATTCATGAAATCAAAAATTTATGCTGGATTTGCAGTACTTCTGTGTAATATAGTAATTTTTCAATATGCACGAAGATCGTTATTTATGCATAGCATAGCAGAACATTGGAGAGAGAACTGGGAGACATTACCAATTTGAAGAAAGGATACATCACCTGAAAATCACTTCATATCAACATCCATTAACGACAAAGGATGTCAAACTCAAACAGACTTTACAGGATATATTCAACGAAAAAGTAAAACCCTTAACGTTTCACAGCATATAGTATTAAATTTGAAGAAAATAAATTCTAAACCAAAATCTAATCAAAACCACTGTATATTCCGTGGTAAGATTACTTCCATATATGCAGACACTCACTTGTACAATTCTTCCATAGTCGCGTTCAACTGCTTAACATCAGCACCAACCATCTCGGATGCCTTTTTCCCGTTCTGAAAGAAGTGTATGGTGGGCTGCAACAAATGCCATTGGCATCGAAATAGCAATCAATGAACTAGTTAAGATGAAAAGCAACTTAAAAACTCCTCGTAGACTGTTGCCCACAATTGGATTAAATACAAGAATAACTTGCACTTAGGGATTCTTGAGTCCATGTGTCTAAGAAAACATCGATATAGTTTAAACTATACAGAATAGTTTGCATGATAAACTAGTTGTAACATAAATTAGGTGTGTTGTTCATTCATGACTTTAAGACTCTATTATCGAACAAATAGAGAAAAGATTGTGAATTTATGCTTGGTGCCAGAGGAGAGGGCAAAAATACCAACATGAATATGGTATATCAAACATATGAGGCCATTGTGTCCAAGCCAACACGAATTCCAAGATTACATCAGTTTAGAATCATATATGGTCAGTTTCTAATTGAACAGCAAAACCAGCCAGTAAAGCCATCAGATTGTCATAAGAATCATTAGATGAGGAATCTCTAGTTCTCTGCATATAGGAGATTAACTGCCATCAACCTACATGAGGACGGGACAGGACAGGACCTACACTCGTCTAAATCATATGCATAAGGTCAGAAGAGTACAAGACTAAAACTACTCCAAAAGATCATGAAGTCATTTTCGTACGTTCTGATGCCGATGGGAGCTAAGTAAGACCACAAACTGACTTCAATTCATCATCCAAGCTCTGGTCTCTTGAAGTGAAAAAACAAAAACAAAAACAAAAAATCTCTGTTGATGCAAACCTTGGGTATTTGAGAAGGAACTTAATTAACTAAGCACATATTCTTAACAAAAACTTGACTAGGATTTTAACATATTAATGGGTATAAATCCTTTCCACATCCCCAATATATGGAACTTATTCCATTTAAAGAAAATTAAATTTTAACTGGAATCGTGAGGCAACAAAGAAAAAAGCAGTATACAAATCCAAGCTCAGGAAGCTACTGCAGCATAATGGTACTCATTAGAACTGTTCACTTTTTACGCTCCTTTTCATTTTTTTGTTTTCTCCCTTGTAACCTTACAATAGCCCAGACATCTATTGAATTAATGGAGAGAAGTATCTATCCACAATACAAAACCATTTCAGGGAATAAAATTTTGGCTTGAAATTTAAGAAACTAAACCTCAATGAAAATCAGCTAACTGCCCATCTTTTCTTTGTAACTTTTTTCACAATGTGGTAAGAAACTTCCCTATACTTTCTATGTATCCATTTTCTTTGAAAAAAGCAAAATGAGAAGTTACTGATAAGAAGTAGTACCACAGAATGGATTCCTAATTTCATTAATGCTTCAGCAAGAGCGTCCTGCATATAATAAGCCAAGGGAAGTAAGCTAGGTGTAAAACAAGAGAATTAACAAAAAGACTAAGAAAAGAGTTGCAAAGAAGCTATTTTGTTGCATAGAAATTGCACTTCAAGTTGCTATTGATGATAATCTATATCGGAAGAGATTATGAAAGGAGAATCACACCCAATAATCTATAAAGAGCCTTTGACCATGCATAATAGATTAAAAAATAGGGTAAGGCAAGTAGATCTTCTTATTTGAGATTCAAGTGAAATATGAAAACACTTTGATCAAACATGATATGAGTGTCCTGTAGGGTCCCAAAAAATTTTTTCAAAACTTCCCTTCCATTGTTAAAAGAAAAATTTCTGCCATGCAGTCTTTATTACCTTATCAATGTCAATTTTGTACGTGGTGACATGAGGATATTTCTCACTCAGCTGTCCAATAACAGGAGATATGAACTTACCTGTACAAGATAATGGTGAAAGTAAATTACAGATCAAACTACTATGAAAATGTGAAATAAATATTAATGCTGCAAATGAGAATAAAGCATTCAAAGCCAGAGTGCTACATATGTCTACAATTTCCAATACATAAATCTTACAAGGTCCACACCAGGCTGCTGTGAAGTAAAATAGCGCAGGTAATGATTCATCTGCAGCATATTTGAACATTAAAATATCAGCATCAGGTTAGAATAATAGTTAAAAACCAAGAATAATCCAGAAGACATTAAAGATGATAAACAATCTACATATGACGTACATAAAACCAACTGGCCATAAACAAATTTATAAATTTATACCTTGGGCCTTGCGAAGTGAATCATTAAGCTGCTCTTCAGACTCAATGGAAACAATTTTTGATGGACCTGCAATTCCAACTCACTTCAGCAAACATATTATGCAGTATGCTCCAAAACAAATCTCACAAAATTGTATGAATTGCCAAAAGTGAGAAGAGAATATGCACAAGTTGGTCAAATAGGAGTACAATCGAGGCAGCAAAATTCAATATTAGAAGCTTCTTTTAAAATTTATATCAAGAAAGTTTTAGAACCAATTACAATCTCAAAATCCATTTTTTAGGAACAGTGGATAAAACTTTGAACATCGCAAAGCTTCTGGTCATTCAAAAATGTCAGCTCAAAAAGAGAATAGTGGCTTTATTCTTAGAATCAACTACAACATACGTATTAGTTTCTGTTGGCAAATATAAAATATTGTTTTTTACAGGCATCTAACATTACAAGGTCAGGAGATGATTATCTTTTGATGAACCTCTTGTTTTGGGCGGTACCAAAGTGTACACTTTTCCCTTCAGAAGGATACCCAAAGAAAAAAAACCTCATTATTAAAGTGGGTGCACATCGACACATGATTTTTAATACCTGCATCCTGGAAAATGCTTCAATGAGATGCATAAGCCCTCCCAATTAGTAAATGGACACCACAGCTTCAGAACTTAGCACCATTAAAAGCACCAATTGGGAGATTTTATGCTTAACCTCTTCAATTATAACTGGACACTACAGTTTTGGTAACTTAAACAGACTAGAGTACCGCATAAGTGACTCAGAACCTATAGACCACAAATGTCTAACTCATGGCTTTCAGATAAATCTGACCTAGATTAGTGACGTACCCTATCCTCACCTTCAGCAATGTCAAAACAATCAAGGATCTACGTTTCTAACACTAGGTCAAGAATCCAAATTCAGAAGTTACCATCAAGTTTCCCATGCCAAGTTATGGAAAGAGAGGACAAAGCAAGCCATTGACTACCACTAGCTAACATAGAGTGCTTCTACATCATACTCTGCCAAGAACAACACATTTTATCAACCAGTAGCCATTCCCAATGATGATACTATATGTGTAATAGCTCCAAATGTTCCTCCAAGACAACTGCATTGTCTTCTTTGCTATGCACATTATGTCCTATTTCCTCCAATAAGTATTTCATCAAACCCGGAGCAAAAAAAAAAAAAAATCAACACAAAAACCTCTTCATTTCAGGGAAACAATTAGTTAAATTACAGATAATTTAATCGCAATTAGTTAAATTACAGACAATTTAATCGCAACATTTCACTAATTCACTAAAGACAGAATCCTCAATTAAGCCTAAACAGAAAACTTGAAACAGTAATTTTCCATAATATAAAACTAGTAACCAGATCACTCTTCACTAACAAATGTACCCAATTTTTTCCAATTTTTGGTAAAAACTTCACCAATTAATTAAAATAAAGCTACAAAATTTTAAAAAACTAAATAAATAATAAAAAAGAAACTTCTGCTGTATAACTAGTATATATAGAAATAGAGACGGAAAGAGAAGGGACCTGAGGAGGAATCGGAAGAGAAGCTTCGAGAATGATTAAGAGGAATGGTAGACGGTAAATTAGGAGAAATAGCCGGGGTAACTACGGAATTGAAAAGCGGGCGGCGCTTGTCATCGGAGAGAACAAATGTCGAGTACGACAACGTTGCAGCGGCGGAGGAAAGCACTAGGGTTTCGGTGAGCGACGATGAAGAAGAAAATCCAGCAGCTATGGAAGAAGGCCTAGAGGCTGCCAAACGACGTAGTATCGTCGGAATCCCTTTCATATTTGCTCCTCCGCTGCTTCTGGGGTTTTGCGTGGGTTTTTCTATACCAATTAAGTAAATGCAGACGTTAGAGTAAATGTTTAGGTAATTTCATCATCAACCCCTAAAGTTGGCTTATTATCATTCTGTCCACATTAATCAAGTGATTGTGTTGAAATCATGTTATGCCCTTTAACTTTTTTTTTTTCACAAAACTTCCCCTAGATCCTACCACTATAATTACTTGTGGAAAAGGAAATTAAAGGTGATTTAAATTAGTATGCCATATTTGGTTTTTTTTCTTTTTTTTCGATGTTAGGGTTGGGGTGGAGGGTTTGGTTGGGACACGAATCAGCCTTTAACAAGGCCGAAAATTGAATTTGGCATTATACATGGAAACGTAATTACTGCAAGATTGATTTTGTTGAATAATTTTGCCTAATTTGTAATAATAGACAAGTTCGCTAATAGAGTATATTTTCTTGGCAGGCACAGAGCAATTGGAAAAAAAAAAAAAAAAAAAGATAAGTGAGGATAGCATGTCAAATTAATGCAACGTCAAGAGCTAAATCAATGAAAGTTAAAAAGAAAATTCACCTAAAGAGGGGGGGAAAAAAACTTAAGAAGAAGAAGAAAGGTGATGCATGCATGTGTAACTTTTTTTCATAAACTAAGATTGGAAAAAAAATGTTTTCAATTTCGCGAGAAAAAGGGGATGCTTGAACTGCAATTTTGACGTCAAATGTAATTGGAAGTTTTCAGAAGGTGAATCCCAAATCTTGAAGATAATTGTAATAAGTTCAAATCTAGAGGAAGATCATCGAAATTAAAGATTGACCCATTAGGCCTTTATCTTTCTTGTTGGATACTAAATAAACAGAAAATGATCGTTGATCAATACTTGTTGCAAACGAATATTAGTAAATGCAGCTGTTCTTATGATTTTCTTGCTATAACCACAAGTGTCAAATTTATCATTAATGTGAGAAATGCTCTAGTGCTTGATTTTCTTATAAGCCAGTTAAGCACAGATGTTTTATGACTACAGGTTTGTAGATATCCTTTGTACTCTTAAAGAAAATGCAATTGTTTCAAGTTTTTAATCTTTCCGTTTTCACTTTTGATGCTTCAGATTTTAGCACTCATAATAAGTTGGACCTTAAATATTTTAGTTTAAAGATTGAGTAAATTTTATATACACTATCACGATTTGATGGATGACACATAAGCAAATTATGGATTTCAAATTTAAATTTTGCACATAGGACATATATCTAATGGTGATAAACTGATAATGTATACAATAACAATGTATATAAAATTAATTGTTAAATATTTTATCTAGTGATAATTTGACCAGGCATATTTGGAAATAGCGGAGTGGCCGATTTTTATTGGTCGTTTAGGTCATTTTATCCTAGTCGCGCCATGCGAAATTGTACACTAAATTGTAGATATAACAAGTACTAATGAGTAATTTTTTTCTTTTTTTATAACGACAATAATCTACGCTACTCCTATACTGCAGGGAAAGAGGAGTCTAACGGAACTTGTATGGAAGTTGAAAATGAACTTCCAACCATAAAAGTGTTCTACTGCACTCTTTGATCTTTCACTCCGTAGATATAACAAGTATTTTACAGCACTTTCTGGATTTTTTTAAATACTCGAGTCTTGGGACCGGGGTGAACCTAACTGAGTAATTACTTGAGTCTGCCTTGAGTAGTCAAATAGGACTATCACAGTCATGCAGTTCTTCTTTGACTCTGTAATCGGTGGACAATTGAGCTTACCCTGTGAAAGTGCATTGAATTCAAGGAAAAAGACAATTACCGATTGCTTCACATTTAGTACCGTCTAAAAGATGCAGAAAACGGTAAATTTTCTCAACAATAGTCAATACTTATTAGCCACCTTCTTTTCCTTTTCTCCTCACTTTTTTGCAAGTATTATCAGCCTTCCTAGCTACCTTCATATTTATACTTGGCGAAGACAGTTGCCTCTTCATTTATCTTTGGAGTAAGCAGCCGATTGCCTCTTCACTTACTATTGATCCGATAGCTGTATGTTACAGCTATTAAATGACCTCCATTTTTCTCTTGATATAAACCACAGCTCCCTCGCTCAAGATTTACACAGAGTTTTAACCTATAGCAAAAGTAGAAAAGTGTTAAGAGTTTATGAAAATGGGAGCAAAGGGTATTATCACCGTTGCTACTCTAGTCCTAATGGCTATGCTGATAACAGTGAACTCAGA